>NC_067400.1:258765711-259365711 GCF_016432865.1 Antechinus flavipes
AGTGCTATGCTACCTTCACACATTTATTACATAGATGAGAGTGATTTTATACAGACAGGATTACATGTAGGCTCTCAGCAATTCATTCTAGCAACAACTTTCTCATTCAGACAATTCTTTGAACTAACCTAACTTTTTCATGTTGCAACATAAGAGAGAATGTTCATTGTTCATATTCCTGAAGACTGTTCTCAGAATCACTTTGTATCTACCTCTTCTGTGTAGAAAATAAATCCTTGCCATTTGTTGTCAAGATTTCATTTTTCTGTGATTTTTTTAATACCCCTCCATTCTCTTCATTTCTTTTACCCTCTCCCCAACTCTGCAATTGCTTTACGATAAAATGCAGGATGGGATGTTGGCTTCTAAAGAGTACATTGCCCTTAGGTGGTCTATAAATAATGAGTGGAACAGACTAACATTTTTCAAATGTTATGTTTTGGTACAAATTCAATTAGCTTTGTTGGCATTTGCTAACCTAGCAAATGAGTGTATTTTGCCTGGTAACCAAGTTACTGCAAAATTCCAGTTCTCAGTGACTGTTATCTCGAACTTATATTTACATACTCTGTTTTCCATGCCTGTTGTTTTACTGACATCATCTTCAATGAGAAGGCTGAGTGACAAAGAGCATTGCCATTCAATTTATAGCCAGAGAAACTGAGGCCAGCAAGGAAATTGCCTTTTCTAGATCCCACAGGAATCAGAAAACTTTCCATGTCTTTCTGGGCTGGGACTTTAGGAATAAACTGATTCATAGGGCTCTAGAGAGGTGTGGGGAGGGGTACTTTTTTTCATCCCCTCATATAAATTGATGTGGCAAAATCAAGATAAAGTGCTCATCAGTGTTTAGACTGATTTTGTTCTGTGCACTGTATGCCAGATTCTCATTCTGTAGAGGTTTGTGACAACTGTGAGTAGATTCCCAGATCGTGTTAGTCTATGGGAATTTCCATAATAAGGGGAGCTTGGCCAAATTCTCAACCAATATAACTGAATTCCCATAGAGTTGTGTAAGTTTGAGAATATGGCCTGTGTGTACATGCATTTACATCACTTGTATTATTTTATGAGGTCAATCATTAAAATGACCATAAAAATCCCTTACATTACATTATTTTCACAAGGGTCATGGCCTTACACTGAGATTACATAGTTGTAAATGCTTAGAGAAACAGACCAGTTACTTATTTAAAACTATTTAGCTCTCTACTGACATCAGGAATGTGATGGTCATTTAAATCTATGTTTTTTATTTTTCAATTTAAGAGACTTTCTTTTCCCTTTCTACTTCTTTTGTTTGGATTGAAGAAAGAGCAATCCCATTTTGGGACAGTTCTAATCAACTCTGGACAGATGTGATCTTTACATCGTCTGACAAAGCGCCTGAGAATTCCATTCAGGAAACTCTAAACACTGGAGCAATTTAAATTTGGCCGTCTGTTTTCTTCTCCACTGCAGGTGGTTTTTTATCTTTACTAAGAATTGTTCAATGAAACATTTAGGCCATTTGAGTTTATTTTGAAAGTAATATTTAAGCCCACACAAAATAAATCCCACATGTGCCGGAGAGGAATAACAACAAAAAGGAGACATGGAAACTTTCACCTTCTCCCTCCAGTCATTGGTTCAAGTCCAGCTTGGGTCTATATTGGCTGAACATTTCTCCACCTTTCAATGAATAGCCATTTCATTGTGCCAGTGGGCTCAGCCTAAAAGATCATGAAAGTCAAGCAGCACCTATATCACCAACCTGGTATTCATTACTAGCATAATTTAGTATGCATCTGTTTACTAAGATCTTGGCTCAAATCTTGTCCCTGACACTTAATAGCCATGTAATAATTATGGGCAGGATGAGATCTCTCTGTGTCTCTGTTTCTTCACCTGGGAAAGGAGAATAATAAGGCCTCCAATGACTACCTAATGAGTTTGTTGTTAGGTTCAGTTGAAATAAGGTATATAAAAAAACTTTACATACTTTAAAGTCCTACTATTACTTCTGGGGATTTGTGTGGGCACAAATGGTCCTGCCAAATAAATAAGAAAATATTGCCAAAGATAGTCAGAAGTCTTAAGCAAAAAACTGGAGGACACAGGGTCCTAAATTGTATTTTTTTCATACCTCTCCTTTGAAGGAAAACATTTCAGAGAGAAAAAAAAATTATTTGGGAATTAAATATCTAAGAATATGACATTCCTAATTCCTGGTCAGGAATGAACTAAGCCTAACAATGCCTGCTATCTTGAAAATCTAGTTGTAACTATACAGAACTATGACTGGGTTCAGGGACCTAAGTTACTTTCTATCTTCTCCCTTCCTTCTTCTCTTCCTTCCTCCCTCACTCTTTTCTCTCTCTCCCTCTTTCTCTCTCCCTTCCTATGTCTCTCTATCTCTGTCTCTCTGCCTCTGTCTGTCTGTCTGTCTCTCTCTGTCTTTGTCTCTCTCTCTCTCTATCTCTGTCTCTGTCTCTCTCTCCCCCTCTCTCTCTCTCCCTCTTCTTCTCTCTCCCTCTCTCTTTCTTTTGCTTCCTTTCTTCTTTTCTTTTTCTCTTTCTTTGTTACTTTAAATTTTTTTATTTTATTCATTCATTTGCTTGTTTTTATTTGTTTGTTTATTCGTTCATTCATTTATTTGTTTATGGGCTATTTTCTTTCTCCCTCTAAAAGATGCCTCATCTCTGGACCTACCTGTGCAAGGACCAGGTTTGGTCCTTGGGGATTCTGCCTCTTGAAAAAGAATTCATTCTCCCTTTCTTTTCTTTGTCCCTTTATGCCTCCATTCCCAAAGTCACAGGGAAAGTCATTTACACTTTAGTTTGATCCAAGTCTCTTCTACCTACAAACTCCTGCAGTCCCACTCTTAGCCATCATGGGACAAAGGGACCAAACCTGAGCTGACTGCATCCTCCCAAATCAGTTCTTTAGAAATGAGCCAGAATACATATGATTCATTGAAAGTGTCTGTGAGGCTAAGCTGTTTCTCCACATGACACTTAAAAAAAAACCTTAAAAGTAAATTTTTTTCATTTATGAAATAGAGATAAGAATGAAGTAATAAACTTAGGACCTTTCGCAAACCTTTAAGGTTAAAATGTTAGCCAGTATTAGTTGATAGATGTTCCTAGAATACAAAATTGATTTAGGAAATAGTAGTAACCTCCTCCCTTCATCTAAAGTGTTTATATATAAATGCTCAAAGTTTAGGTAACAACCAAGAAGAACTAAAGATCTTAATGGAAAGAGAGAGAAAATTATGGTTATGAAGAACCAATGATTATTCAACAGAAATAGGATAGATACAGCATAGGCATAAAAAACATAATTATAGTACTATAATTAAGAAAGTAAACTCATTCTAAGAAACCCAAATCCAGAAATCAGAGTAGGAGATGGAAGCATGGAGGAGAACATTTGGGTAAAGAACAGTAGAGGAGAAAAGTGAAGCAAGATTCTCTTTAGAATATACTATATAGATCAACTGTAGCACACTGCACTGGAGAATGCTGATTTTAGAATCCAAGGACTTGACTTGAAATTCTTGCTCTGCCACTTCTCATATGACCTCGTACAGGTTATATAAACACTCCAGGCCTCAGGTTTCTCATTTGTAAAGTAAAAGAGCAGAAGTAAACAACTTTAAAAGTCCTTTACATTGTTAAATCTATGAATCTGTTAACCTGTGAGATAAATCCTAAGTATTACCGAGTCTTAGAAAAATAAAATCTTTGGCTAGAATATGGCACTGGATAGACCATAATCTCTTAAAAACAACAACAAAAGGGTAGATAAAGGGGAGGAAATATCATGTAATAAAATGGCATATTAATGTGAGGAAATCCAGGAAGAAGAGAGGAAAAGCATAGTGGAGATCTTTAAGTGAAAATTGGATGTAGCTAATGGCTCCAGGAATAGAGTGTTAGAGTCAGGAACACCTGAGTGCAAATTCCATCTTAGACACTTGGGATGATCCTAAGCATGTCATTTAACTTCTCTCAATATTAGTTTTATTATCTATAAAGTGGAGATAACAATTGTACTTAATTCTCAGGGTCATTGTATCAAATGAAATAACATATATAAATGTGCTTTGAAAACCTTGAAGCATTATCCAAATACTTGTAATCACCATCACTACCATTACTATCATCATCATCATCATCTTCAATAAAAGGAGAAACAAAAGTGACTTTGTTATTGAAATGTACTGTAGGGTAAACTGCACAGAAAGTGGAATAGGCAAGGAGCTTGGGAACTGGATTATAAGCCTGGCACCTAGACATGGATGGGAAATTTCAATTACCCAAACATCTGCTGGAGCACCCTCTCTGCCAAAAGCAGAGCAGATGCCTCCTTAACTTGTTTTCATGAAAATTTCATCCTTCAAGAGGCAAAACAACAAACGATTAAAAATTTTATTCTGGATCTGATTCCAACAAGAGTAAAATAATGGGGACGTTATTGATAATGACTATTATTTTTTGGAAGTTGTGAAAGAGAAATAAAATAAAATCAGGAATAATCTGTTATATATGCTGAATTATTGGCAAGCACTTTTCAAAGAGTTTAACAGAAAGGTCCCATGAATTAAAATTTTACCATGGAAGGCAGCCTAGGACAAATTGTAAATTCTCATAAATGAAATTCTAAATTCAAAAGGAGGGACAATTCTGATGAGGAAACAAAATGGAATTTGTCTGAAGAGATTGGTGTGGCTGTACAGGAAACTCATGAACCAACTTAGATTAAAAAAAAAAACATTTATACTGAAGATGAAAGAAGAATTAAGATAAGAGAAAATGGATATAAAGGGAATAGGGACTAGCCAATTCCGGTCCATTCTTTAGAACAGATTCAACAAATTATGCCTGCTACAAACACCTGTGGAGGTTTGGTGAGACTACTTCTGGACATATACCATGAAGGGGCTATCGCTCTTCATTCAAAGTATGTACCAGAATCTTATGACTGTTTCTGATCAGCTTACTGAGAGACAACATTTTTTTTTCTTTTGAGCAAATTTCCATATTCATTATGCACAAGAAAAATCAGATCAAAAGGGAAAAACTGCAAGGGAAAAAAATTCAAGCAAACAAACAGCAGCAACAACAACAAAAGTGAAAATATATGCTTTAATCCATATTCAGTCTCCATAGATTTCTCTCTGGCTATGGATGGCATTTTCCATCACAAGACTGTTGGAAATGCCTTAAATCATTATTTATGACAACATAATTTTAAAGTGGTTACTGAACCATTTTGGTTATTGCATGTGCATCCAAAAGCTCTCTGTCTCTAACTCTTTTTCCGTCTCTCTGTTTGTGTGTGTGTGTGTGTGTGTGTGTGTCTCCTTGATGACTTTTAAGTGAGGAAGAAAAAATTCTGTGAACCTCTGAGTAGGGAGAGAGGTAAGTCAATAGTAGCTGTAGGCACTGCTATCATTTCCTTGTAGCCATGAAGATAGTATGGTGACCATATTTCTTTTGTCCCAATTGTGTCTATTCTTTAATTATCTTTGAAGAACGAATACTGGAATTGAAATGGACAAGTTAGGAACTTCTGGATTTTAAAAGGTCAGAGAAGCCACCAGAGCTCTAGTAACTGTAGCACATAAAAGAGTGAGTCAGTCAGTAAGTCATTAAACATTTGGCATATTTCAGTCACTGTGCTAAGCACTGGAAGAGAAGAAAAAGAAAGAAAGAAAGAAAGAAAGAAAGAAAGAAAGAAAGAAAGAAAGAAAGAAAGAAAGAAAGAAAGAAAGAAAGAAAGAAAGAAGAAAAAGAAAGAAAGAAGAAAAAAAGGGAAGTAAGAAAGAAGGAAAGGAAAGAGGGAGGGAGAGAGGGAAGAAAGGAAAGAATAAGGGAAGGAAGGAAGGAAAGAGGGAGTGAGGGAAGGAAAGAAGGAAGGAGAGGAGGAAAGAAGGAAGGAAGGAAGAAAAAAAGAGAAAAGATTAAAAGAGATATCCTCAATCTTGCAATCTAATTTGAAGAGACAACATACAAAGGAAGCTGAAAGGGAGAGTGGGGAAGTATTTAGGCTCATCATGTTAAGTACAGAAGGGTACAGCCAGGAAGGTAAGGAAGAGATGGATGACCTCATTGCTCTCCTTAAGTGGAGATTCTGGGAGTTCTCCAACCTCATCCTGTCCAATAAAAGGGAAGTGTCCCAACCCTTGGTACTGAAGAGCTATGAATTCCAGGGTTGAAGTAATCTTGCAGAATGACAAGGTTCCTGAGATGTAATGGCAAAATCCAGAGGAGTCTTTGCTAGGTAAAGACCACCACAGCCAAAGCTTGATGAGGATCCATTTCTGAAGAACAATCAGCTTGACTTATCCTTGCAGGGGATCAACCTATTCCCCATGAACCTTGTGTTCTCCAAGCAAAAAGAGTGACATTCATTGCCTATGACACACCCAGATATGAAATTAGTGTTTGTATCTGTCATTTTAAATTTGAACCCACTCTCCCTGGATCCAAAGTCATTAACAAAAGCATACTCTTGGTTTTTTAAAAAAATCTTGATCCTTGAAATATATTCTCAATATTCTTTTTTAAAAGCTAATTGATTTAATTGTTCAATTGTTATTGAGGAGGGACTATCTGGTCAATGTTTATTGAGAAAATATTAATTCCCTCATGGAATGGGAGGGGGATATGAACCCTAGGGGCTAAGTAGCAGCTCTGATCACAGGATAGGAGTAGTTAGAAGTGCACACAGTAAAAATCAAATAAAAAATGTGTCACAATCCTATAAAAAGTGTCAGAAATGCTAGCCCCATATTTTGATGAGCTTGATTGACTTTTATTCTTGGAAAATCTCTACAGAATGTTATATATATATATATATATATATATATATATATATATATATATATATATATACACACACACACATATAATATCTGCACACATATACACACATATGTATATATATGTGCACATATATGTGTAATATATCTGCATTATGATTTGATTTCTAAAAAAGTTTATGTGATTTAACATGTGTGGGACCACCTGCCATCTAGAGGAAAGGGTAGAGGGAAGGAGGGGAAAAGTTGGAACAGAAATTTTTCAAGAGTCAGTGTTGAAAAATTACCCATGCATATGTTTTGTCAATAAAAAGCTATAATTAAAAAAAAAGTTTATGTTATCTTGGTTGAGTTAAAAACAGAGTATTTTCCAGGCATAATCACATGAGAATCTTGCTCCATTCTGGCCTTGCCAAGATTGATCTTAGTTCTAGGAGCTATAGTTTTAGGACTCGGAAAGCTGGAAAGAGGCCTGAACAGAACAATGAGCATGGTAAAAAGTCTTGAGATCATGTCATAAGAAGACCACATCTCCACTTTGCTTTCTGTAGTGTCAAGTTTTATCGAATTTGTATGACCAGAATTTCTTTCTTGCTCCGTGTAAACCTTCTGGGCGCATAAACCTTCATGTGAGCTTTGTTTTGTACCTGTAAAAGTTTATTTATTTTACATTAGATTTCAGGTGTATTCCACTGGTGAAATAAACACTATAATTCATACTTGCTCAGCCTATAGAACATTAGACAGATGTTGGAAGACTCTTACAGGATGATTCATGGGAAAAAGCACATCAGCTGCCTTGATGAGCAGATTGACAGAGAGGATGCACTACAGGGTGATTGAGAAAAGACCCAAGTGGCTGAAAAATAGAATCAACAAAGCATCTTCCTTCCTTCTCAGGCTAACAATATAACTACAGTGAGATTGTTTATTTAGGGATAAACTATCTAAATTAAAATTTTACACTACTTCCCCCCAACTCACTCTTTGGCTGTTCTCATATTCTGAGGTTGAAAATAGACACTGTATTTTAATTTCTGCCTTCATGTGGGGATTCTCCTGGTCCTTGTAGGCAGGCTAAAGGACATTGTGTTCCTACCTATGGTTGTTGTTATTTATTTTCCTGGTGTTTTCTCTGTTTGCTCCTTGTTGGACACACGTGGCCACCTGAATAGATAAATAAGTAAAAATAGCCTGGACAAAAAGTGCTTTATAAACTTTGACAGCTTCCTTTGGCAAAATCCATGGGAGTTTGACTCCTGCTGGGCCCTGAAGCTTCACCAGCATGCTTCCTTCTTTGGGTGATCAGGAAATACTTTGTGAAAAAATAGAGAAGAGTTGGTTGTGGATGAAAGAAAAATGGAGGATATTTTTCTCTGTTGTTCCCTTGGTAAATATTGTGGGGGAGTTAAAGAAAAGGAGGCAAAGAAGTCACTATGCCTTTCACATTTGCACTATTAACATGTATTTATATACATTGTTTATATGTGTCATAAGTATGTCATGTATAGCCATGGTTACTTCACTCTTTTAATAGGGCTAGGGCAATATATAGGCAGTATAGGTAGCCATCCCACATATTATGATGTCTTTTCTTTTAGAGATGCAGGGAAATTTTCACTGTTCAAACATTTCTTTTATTATTTTCCTCCTGATTCTCCTTTGGGAGGGATAGCTTATTAAAACATTCCAAATTTTCATGATTTCAGATTTCTTTATTATGCTTATTTGATGATGTCTAATAAATATGAATGTTTTACTCCTTCCTCCTTTCAGTTGCTCATTTGATGGTTTTTATCATTGTCTAGAGGGCCTAAGCATTTACAATTAGAATACAACAAATACAGTCAGGAATCTACCTTCCAGTGTGGTCCCCAGTGATGAAGTATCAAAGAATTATTGTGTCTAAAAGCAATGTATACTATTTGTTCATTAATGATGAACACTCCTTTCCTTTCAAGAAACAGCTCCTATTTGATTTTTGGCAAAATCTTTAGAAGATTTTGAAGAGGATGTACTCTTATTCAGAGGAGCCATTCTTTTATAAGTCCTAAACAAGAGAACAATAGATTGTTCTCAGCGTTTTGCTTTTTCTTTGTGCCTTTCTTTGGGAGTACAATGGAGTGGGAAGGGGGCAAAGGAGTTCCTTCCACCTACTTAGTGATAGTTGCTGATGTGGTGCAGAAGAACATGGAATTTTTGTTTGCTGACTCACAATCTTTGTACAAATATTGCTTGAAAAGAAAGTTCCGAGAAAATGGACTTTTCCAGCATAAGAGATGGAGTGGATGGGGTAGTAAGATAGCTCTTCCAGTAGAGTATGGAGGGACCAATCATCTCTTGGACACAACACATACACACATATACCTTACTTATGTCTATTAATTCATTTTCTATTTTGTGTTAGTAATTATTAAAATACCAACTTTAAGACTACATTTATCCCAAATGAATTTCAATTTGTTAGATTCAGTCCAGTGCTTTGATCTGTCAAAAGCCTTTATATCTGTTGCATTTATCCTTCTAAGATTTGTGTCATCTACAAATTTGATGAACATTACAATATGCCCTTTCCCAAATAATTGATATGTTAAAGACCACAGTACCAAGCAGAGATCCCTGACACATTTCACTAGAGACTTCCTCCCTAGTTAACATCAAACTATTAATTCTGCTCTTTGAACCTGATCATTTAATTAGTTTTGAAACCTTTGAACTATATTACCAAGCTATCTACATACTTCAATCTTCTCCACCAGAAAAATATGAGATATTTGACCAAAATCTTTGCTAAAATCAAAGCAAACCATATCCATAGCATTTACTAGTGCAGTAAGTTTATCAGTAAATAAAATGGGACTAACATGGAATGATCTCTTCTTGATGAAGACAATATGTCTGTGAAATCACTAATTTCCTTGTTTGACGTTTGGCAACCATTTCTTTCGTAATTCATTCTACAGCATTCCCAGTGATCAAAGCCATACTTAGTAATTATAGTTTGCAGGCTTCTTTCTCTTTTCTTTTTGAAAAATTTGTACAATATTTGCCTTTTCCCAATCTTCTTGTTTTCTGTTGATCTTTTGTATATTGCTTACCAATGACTCAACATTCTTATTTCCCAGCTCTTTCAGTATTTGATGTTATTTTTTATCTGAGCAGGTGATGTGACTATGTCAAGGACTACCAGATAGTCTTCCTTTTTTATTTGAGTGTTAAATTCCTATCAGTCAGTTTTGTTCTGTAATTTTCAGTTCAAAGTTGTTGTGAGTTCAAATGTTGGTCTCAGTGCAGGAGCCCAGCCACCTACCACAGTGGTGTGAGATGAAGATGAATCTGGTTGTCCACTGAACTCTCGACTCGTAGCTTCTTCCTCTGAAAACTCTTCTTCTGCCACTAACCAGCCAAGTGGAAAATATTCTGCCTTGCCTTGGAGAGAGAGCTTCTGGCGTAGTTCCGCTGAAATCTGTCAAAGTGCTCTCTGTCTGCACCAGAGTTGCTCCTCTCCAGTCCAGCTGAACTCTCCTCTGTGACCAGCCAGCCAAGTGGAAAATATATTCTGGAATAGCTCTCTCTTCATTGGCCTTATATGTGAATCTTCTGAGAGAATGGGATTATGGGTTTTCTCCCATAGTGCTCTCTGGCCCAAAGAGCTTTAAGGGAGGTGTGAACACAAAGGTGTAAACACAAGCATTGTACTAATTAGTTCTACTTAGTACCTTGTTTCAGGTTCTGGCCAAAATCTTCTTGTAAGATTAGATCAACTCTAATTAGTTAGCAGTTTGTAAGGATTCCAACAAAAGTCATTCTCATTTTTAGAGAAAACAGAAATAAAGTAAAAAGTGAACTGCTTTGCTTGTTGGGTCACCTATATTCATCATTTTTTGAGTGATTACAGATCATTTAATACTAGCAAGGAAAGTATAATTATCTAGGGTACAGCTTTGATTCAGCTGGGTGAAACTCCTTTACAATATATTTACAATGGTGGTATACCTTGTCTGAAGCCACTGTAAACTCTAGGCTTCCATACTTACTTAGTCTTTCAGGCGGCTACACCAGCGATATAGATTTAGTCTTCTGGAACAATTAAAAATTATTTAATTGTTTGGGAAAATTGCCATAGGTTACATAGCAGTGATATTGTAAATACTACCCTATCCCAAGAAAAGGGTCTATATTATTTTTGAGCCTCAATTTTCTGTATACTATAGTAAAAAAAAAAAATCATTCTTTTTATTGTACTTAACTTTCCTCATCAGCCACAGTTCATTCTGAGCTTTGGCATTTCTGACACTGTTTTTGTTACCTGATGTTGATTCCAATGTTGTAGATTTTCTTTTAAAATATATGTTGGTGGGTTTCTGGTGTATTTGAGTTGTTCTCTTTAGGGAAATCTCATCTTTCCTCTTCACTAGAATTACTTCCCTTTCTTTCTTCAGAACTCATTGCTTGAGCATCTCCCATTGTTCTTGGGCTTATTTCCTTTCCACTGTAGCACTTTGTTCCACAGATCCTATATTTTTTCCTCTGTATACTTTAAAAGTCTGCTTTTCTAAAACTTAGAATGTGCCCAGATTTCTTCCCCTTTTCTATGAAAAACTCTAGGAAGAAATGGTAATCATAGTTGGTTTCCCATCATTTCCTTTCTAGAAATCAGTTCTCTATTACTGAGAATTAGATTTGGAATAAAATATTCTCTTTTTGGTTCCCCTACCTTTTGAAGTATGAAATTACCACTAAGGTAAGTCATGATGTTATTACCTTTGGCAGAGAAATAGTTCCAGTAAATGTATGGCTAATTAAAGCCCTTAAGCACTGTTACACAATTTCTTTGTCAGGCTTGAGATCTGTTTCCCAATTCTATTCTTTTCTTTCTAGGTGGTTTGCTATACACTCCATTAACAAAATTACTTCTTTTTTTCCCCTCCATTGACCTTCATTCAAATATTTTCCATGTTCAATTCTTGGAATTACTTACATGAATATGCTTCTCCCTATATCATACTAACACCAACACTGCCATTCCCTTTCCCTAGCCTGTTTCTTTTGAAAAAGATTTCTCCCATGGGTGGAGCTATGGATAGCCCTAGAGTCAGGAGGATATGAGTTCAAATCCAATCTCAAATGCTTGATACCTATGATTGTGTAACCCTGTACAAGACACTTAATCCCAATTGCCTCTCAAAAGAAAAGGCTATTCCCCAACCAAAAACATTACTCATATAGTGTGTTTCATTCCACCAAGTCTCAGAGATGTTACTAGTCCAGCCATTCTGGAAAATAACTTGTAATTATTTTGAAAAAGTCATCAAACCTGCCTTTTTCTGACATTTCCATACCACCCCCACCTCCACAATTCTCTTTTAGGTTTTGTTTTCTACCATTAGGACATCAGCATCTAGAGTACAGAGTCTATTGTTCTTGGTTGCATTTGTATTCTTAGAACTTAGCATAATAGCAGGCACATATTAAGCATAAGTGCTTGACAGCTAAGATAAATTTATCTATTTTCCTTCTTTCCTTCCTTCCTTCCTTCCTTCCTTCCTTCCTTCCTTCCTTCCTTCCTTCCTTCCTTCTTATCTCTCTCTCTCTCTCTCTCTCTCTCTCTCTCTCTCTATCTATCTCTCATCTATCTATCTATATATCTATCATCTATCTATCTACTCTCCTCCCTTAGACACTGTGAAACTGATACTAGGACCATATTCCACTGATTTCACAAAAAAAAAAGAAGGAAAGGACTCATATGTTAAAAAATATTTATAATAATACTTTTTGTTGTAAAATAGTAATGGAAACTAAAGGTGTGTCTGTCAGTTGGGGAATGGCTCAGTGGTTACTTATTCCAGATGAATATAAAGAAATATTATTGTGTTATAAGAAATGTTAAAAGGGATAAATTAAGAAATATCTGAAAATATTTATATAAACTTATACAGAATTGAGAGAGAACTAGGAGAACAGTTTATATAAGAATTATAACATTTTAAGTTTAATGGCTAAAAAATTTGAATGGCTAAAAACTCTAAGCAATGATTGCTGATTAGTTTTAGCTGAAAAGGACCTTTACTGAAGGTCCTATTTCCTGATAAAGCTGAGGGTTTATGGTATAGATGAAGATATACATTTTTGGATATGATTGATGTATAATTTTCTTTTGTCTATGGTTATTTGCAGGAGGAAGGGATTTGGGAGGTACAGGGTAGTTAGTGATGCAAAAAAAGGAAAATAAAGGAAAAGATAGAAAAAAAATTGGAAAAATAATGTATAGAAGAGAATAGAAAGGAATTCAAAAGGAGAAACAAGCAAACAGGAAGACTTTAAACTAACATGTTGAACTGATTATATACTTCAAAAAATACAAGTTGGACTTACTGTAGCTAATCTTTTTTCCTTTTCTTTTTCCTTTATGTGATAATCCTTTTCCTGTGACTTTCCAATGTCCTGGCAAGTGTCACATCTCCCCTCCTCCACCTCGGATCCTTTTCCCCAACTCCCAATTGAAGCCTTTGTTCTATTTCCTTTAGGAACACTTCAATCTCTCTAACAGCCTTTATAGGGGAGGGCAGAAGGGAAAGGCATTCTTCAAGTCCATTCAGCTGCTTTTCTAGAAGGGTGATCAGCCTACACTTGGAACACCAGTAACAGTCACTTGTCTGTGGCAGAAATACCAACATCCCACTGTCGAAATAAGTCACTATACAATTTTCCCTACTCTTCTCATTGGCCAGTATTTTCAACCTTGCTTTTTTTTTTTTTAAATGCAATTCAACTCAAAGCACCTGATATTTCACTTCTTAATCACTTGATAAGCCTTTTCCTTAAATTTAATAATAATTTAGCAGGCCCAACAACTTTCCCCCACCAATCAGTTTTGTACCAATCTTAATTTTGATTCACTCCTACTCATCAGTCTACATTGATTTGCTTTTCTCTTTAATTGTTCAACCTATCTTTAATTATTTATTCTGCCTTATCTTACGAAATCCCTTCTTCTTTCCTTCTTGGGGTTCACTTATTCTTCATGTTATATTCCATTATTCTCCTTGATCGTTCTTAATCCTTTTATATACTCTTTAATTATCCATAATGCTGCTCCTCTTCCTTTGGAGGAGAAATACTATAAGTGCCTTGTGTTTTTGTTTTATATTTGATTATAGGAATATTTGAATGTTTTACCCTATTATATGTTTTCTGTGAAGTCAAATGAAAAAGACTGTCATGTTAAAAAAAATGTGTTTGTTAACATAAGAGCTTGTATAGATCCTAGAAACTTTTATTACTTATGTTTGTGGAAACCTAGACCATTAACTATATTTAAGATATATAATAACATATTTTCCTGGAATAAATACTGACTGGGGGCCACAAACCAAAACAAAGAGAAAAGATAGACCGAGAGAGACAGAAAGAGAAAGAGTGACAGTTACACAGACCAACAGAGACCCATAGAAACTGAAAGGGGGCGGGGGTGAAGGGGGGAGGGGGCAGGAGAGAGAGAGAGGGAGAGAGAGAGAGAATTATAAAATCACACCTTTACAATTGGAAAGGATTTTAATTGTAAACTAATTCAATCCCCTCATTTTACATAGTTGGTTGGTTGCTGTCCTTCAGGTCTCCAAGAGGACCAAAAGGACATTACTATTTTAGAGTTGAGCTACATTATGTCCAAATGTGACTGATCAGACCAATATGAACTTAAATGCTCTGACAAATAGTCCCTATGAACATCTGGTGTGAATTCTCTAATTTTTTGTGAATCTCGCATTTGTTTTGAGCTAATTCAATTCTGTTTTGCTCATAGAACACCAGACCTTCTCTGATGAGGGCACATCATGTTGGGAGGTCCTTTGCCAGTGTCTCCCATGTCTTACAATCAATTCTAAAGTTCTTAAGAGAGACCTTGAGAGAGTCTTTGTAACCCTTTTTCTGATCACCTTGTAGGATCTCCATCTAGGTGGTTCAGGGGTTAGAGCAATGGGCATGGATTTAGGGAGATATCCGTTAAAATCTAGCTTCAGGCACTTATATGTGATCTTGGGCAAGGATAAGTTAGATGTTCCAAGTTCTTTCCTGTTTCCTCTTTCTGCCTCTTCAATAAGACTGACAATCCATCTGAATGTATCTATGATCTTACAGAGTTGTCTGAGGCACTAAGAGTAAGATGTCTTGACTGTGGTCATGCTGCCAGCATGGGTCCAAAGCAAGACTCTGAGCCTTTCTGACTCTGAAGCTGGCTCTTTATCCTTAGGCTTCAAGCATCAGCTATAGCATGAAGCCTTTTCATTTTGCGTAATAGGAATTGAGACCCAGATAATTTAAGTTATTTGCCTCTGATCACATGGGTAATAAGTAGAAAAGCCTAGACTCAAATATAGGTCCAAAAATCTGGTATTCTTTCCACTGTTTCTCATGACCCTTTTGGAGAAAATTTTTAATATTTAACCTGATCTGTGTAGGGGCTACATGTTGACACCAGTGCAAACATAGGTCTTCATCATACATGGATTATCATCATCTGTAGTAAGGTAGCTAAAAGGTCATCATGTGCTTATATATTAGTGATTCAGCGAATTTTTGTGCTTTTAAGAACATTTAATTGAAGCCTCTTTTGTGGGGATAGGAAGATAGGTTTCCCTTTCTTTCCAGAAAGCAGTCCTCTTCCCCAAAATGCTATCCTTGGGTCCTCCAAATCCTCCTTTGGAAAGAGTTTTCCAATAACCACTGGACACTATTGGCAGTAATGTAGAACAGCCCCATCAGTTTGAAACTTACCATAAATAAAGGATTTTCCCACCAGTGCCTTCTCTTCACAAATTTGCATGTCATCCTCATATAGAGGCTATGCTAATCTTCTCTGTATTATTCCAATTTTAGCATATGTGCTGCCGAAGCGAGCATCCACCATTGCCTTCTCTGGGGACGTGCACCAGAGTGCAACAAAGTCCATGTGGCACAGGTCCCAAGGGCCTCCTAAGTATTATGTAAAAAAAGCCTTTAGCAGTTTCTTTAACATAATTCTTAGATAATTCAAAAATTTTAGTTAATAGGGAGGACATTGGACTATTATTCCTGGTAGAGCTATTCTTCCCAATTCCTCCCAATAGTGAGATCACTATTCCTCCCAAATACTCAACATATGTATGTAACTCAACAAAAAGATAGTTTATAGCATTTATCATCTTCAGGGAACAATTCTTAAAAAAACAGACTCATTCTCATCTGTCACCAGTTGTTGAGCACCAGACAGATTAATTTTTAATCTACCCAGAGAATCCTCATTATACCTTATAATATGTGACCAGCACTGTCAGAACAGGAAAGTCACCTGGGAATCTTGTTCTAATTTAATGATGCCATTACAATGGAATATTGCTGAAAATTCCAAATATTATGAGGGTTGTGTCTAATTCTGCTCAGTTTAGTGTTTCAGATTTAGAAAGAAAAAAAAATCCAAAATACTCATAAGACTATTTAACAATTAATAAAGGAAGATTTACTTAGCCATAGCATGGAAAGGATACTCAGCAATGAAATAATATTGATTTACCAGCTTCTGGGATGTCCATAAAAAGCATGAGTTGCTGCTGACTTATATACTCGGGGCATAAAAAAAATTTCAAAGGTCTATGCAAGACTTCGGCTCTGATTAACCCCAAAGATGGCTTTAATAAATTTTTTGATTTGGCTTTTAATAAATTTGTTGGCTACTAGCCTAGCCAACATGGTAGATATTGCTCTATTGCAATAATTTTATCATGTCCCATGAGTTCACATCATTTGTATTTAAAAATCTCATAGACTGATAACTCCAATCCTTGTCTCTCTTCTGAACTTTAGTTCTAATTCATCAATTCTTTCTTGGTATTTCAAAGTGGATGTCACACAGACATATCCGATAACATGTTGGAAACAAAACTTAAGAATTTTTTCCCCTTAATGATCCCTCTTCCAATGTTTTCCATTTTCATTTTAGGTCTTCAAGGTTGATAATCTTGAATTTTTCTCAATTCCTTCCTCCATAATTTGCACAGAAATGGTAAGGTTGTTAAAAATATTTCTTCCCAGGATAGAGGCAGAAGAAGAAATTTCCCCACACTCCTCCCCTCAACACACACACAAATTTACCAGAGTAGGACATCAAAAGCAATCTACTGAGAACAACAAAAAAAGACCTGAGAAACAATCTTAGGAGGCAAATAGGATGAGGAAAATCTTAATGAGCATGACATGTGAGAGTTGGTTGAAAAAATCAAATATAATGAACATGATAAAGATAAGAGTTAGGGCAACCATCATATTGGACTTGAACTTCAAGGGCAAAAGTAGCAACTAGAGTTTGAAACTACTTGCTTTATGATTTTTTTTATCTTGATGGTCAAGATAAAACTACCTTCTGTCCTATAAAGAGATAGTAACAACACAGATTTACATTTATATGGTACAAGACCAGATTGAAGAGTAAAACTTCATGTAAGACTTGACAACTCTCTTTCAATATATGTTGTGTGTGTGTGTGTGTGTTTGTGTGTTTTGAAGAATGGGACAAACTGATCAGGGCAGTAAAAATATTGGGACAATCAATTAACAAGCATTTCTTAAATACTTATTATATTCCAGAAACTGTGCCAAGTGATAAGAATACAAAAACAAGCAAAAAAAAAAAAAGTGAATCTCTGATTTCAAGGAGCTTACATTCAAATTGGGCAAGACAACAGGAACTGACAAATAGGATCAGGTAGGGATGAGATATTCCCCACAGGTGATAAAATCTGGAGAATGAGGGATTGCTAGTTTGGGACCTTCCCCAAAATGAAGGTTCTGGGAAGAACTCTTCAATGTAAGAAGGGGCCTGCAGGGGTTAATAGAAGAGGTCCCTGAATCATGGTGATGAAGTATAAAGAATGAGAGATGATTGAAATGGATCTTTACTTAAAATGGAGATTCAGAAAACAGCTTATCAATAAGAGCAGCTCACAGACCAAACAAAAATGTTCTCCAAACTTTGGCATCAAGTAAAATGACTAAATTGAAGTAGTTCATTATAAAGTGTTTGAGGATAAAACTGAAGAGATTCAGGGAAGAGGACTGAAGGACACAGTATGAATTGATGAAAAATCACTTCTCAGATCGTTTCAGCTTTGGCTTTGGAATTCTGGAACATATTGATCTGTAGATTAAATATAATCCTATCCTTGGCAATTTTACTTTGACCTTTTATATGGAACTAGTAGTCAGATAAAAATTATGTATTAAGCACCTACTATGTGTCAATTACTGTGTTGACTGCTAGCAATTCAGAGCAGCAAAAACAAGGAAATGATGACACTAACAAGAGAGATAACAAAAAACCAAAAACTATACCAATTGAGCTATATGCAAAACTAATACATAAATATGTATAAATAAGCTATATGCAAAATTAATATATTCTTCTCTGTATTAGAGAGAGAATTAAAAGAGATTAGAAAGTGTTTCCTATAGAAGGAAGCATTTTATTTGGGATTTAAAAGAAAGCCAGAAGAACATAGGGATGAGGAGGATAAGCATTCCAGGCATGGAAGACAAAAATGTCTGATTTAAGAAACATCAAAGATGTCAGTGTCATTGGATTGAAGGTATGTAATGGGGTATATGGTGTAAGAATATTGAAAGGTAAATCCTTGACAGACTAAGTTATGAAAGATTTTGAATACAAAAAAACAACAAACTGTGTATTTGATCCTGAGGGTGACAGGGAGTCATGAAGAGTGAGACCTGATCAGACCTGGATTCATCATTGCATACAAGAAATGTAGGACAGACTGGATTGAGGCCAAAGAAAGAGCTGGCAAAGAGGAGATCCTGCCCTGGATCCAGCAGGAGTGATATAATTTTTTTCTGGAAAATTAAATCTTATTTTCTATTAAGAGTTCAATAAAATTATCAGCAAAGTATAAAAACAAGCAAAATGAGAATGAAAATAGGAGTTAAAAGTTGAAAAGAGGTACTTTTAAATTATATTAAAAATTTTTAACAAAGATAGTAGTCAAAAAGTGAGATGAAATACCTTGGATTCTTCTATACTGGAAGTGTTAAAATGCTTACTTAGAATATTGCAATTCTGTGACTATAAAAATTAAAGAGAAGTTTGGTGAAAGCACTTAAAGCCAAGCTACTGTAAAAACAAATTGTTGAGTAATAAGGAACATCAGGATAAAGCCTCTTTTTGCTTAGAAAATTAGAGAAGGGGCAGCTATAAGGAAATACTATACTAGGGCTAGAATTAAGATGCCACATAAAGCTGTGAAATTACAATATAAATTCATATAATACTAATGATAAAAGTAATAATTAATTATAGCTCATATTGTAATCCCATTTATGGGCAACTAGGTAGTGCAATGGACAGAGTGCTGAGTCTGGACTCATCTTCTTGGATTCAAATCTTGACTCAGACATTTACTAGCTATGTGAATCTGGACAAGTCATTTAATCCTGTTTGCTTCAGTTTCCTTATCTGTAAAATGAAATGGAGAAGGAAATGACAAACAATTCTTGGCCAAGAAAACTCCAAATAAGGTCACTAAGAATTGGACACAACTGAAATGACTAACAATTTATAAATTCCTTTAATAAGAATTTTCCAGTTCTCTTTCCTGAAAAGTTACTGAAAAATGCTAGGTTAATCTTTGCATGTATTTGGAAATATAAAATGCCATTAAAATAAAAAAAAAATTACTAGGTTAACACTATCTAAGGCTTTTTGTCTTTTGAAAATGTTTTTTAAAAGAATTATACAGGTCAAAGGATATGAACAGACAATTTTCAGAGGATGAGATTGAAACTATTACCACTCATATGAAAGAGTGTTCCAAATCATTATTGATCAGAGAAATGCAAATTAAGACAACTCTGAGATACCACTACACACCTGTCAGATTGGCTAAGATGACAGGAAAAAATAATGATGAATGTTGGAGGGGATGCGGGAAAACTGGGACACTAATGCATTGTTGGTGGAGTTGTGAACGAATCCAACCATTCTGGAGAGCAATCTGGAATTATGCCCAAAAAATTATCAAATTGTGCATACCCTTTGATCCAGCAGTGTTTCTATTGGGCTTATATCCCAAAGAAATACTAAAGAAGGGAAAGGGACCTGTATGTGCCAAAAGGTTTGTAGCAGCCCTGTTTGTAGTGGCTAGAAACTGGAAAATGAATGGATGCCCATCAATTGGAGAATGGCTGGGTAAATTGTGGTATATGAATGTTATGGAATATTATTGTTCTGTAAGAAATGACCAGCAGGATGAATACAGAGAGGACTGGCGAGACTTACATGAGCTGATGCTAAGTGAAATGAGCAGAACCAGGAGATCATTATACACTTCGACAACGATATTGTATGAGGACATATTTTGATGGAAGTGGATTTCTTTGACAAAGAGACCTGAGTTTCAATTGATAAATGACGGACAAAAGCAGCTACACCCAAAGAAAGAACACTGGGAAACGACTGTAAACTATCTGCATTTTTGTTTTTCTTCCCGGATTATTTATACCTTCTGAATCCAATTCTCCCTGTGCAACAAGAGAACTGTTCGGTTCTGCAAAGATATATTGTATCTAGGATATACTGCAACATATCCAACATATAAAGGACTGCTTGCCATCTAGGGGAGGGGGTGGAGGGAGGGAGGGGAAAAAAAAATCGGAACAGAAACGAGTGTCAATTTAATGTAATTATTAAATAAAAAATTAAAAAAAAAGAAAATAAAAAAAAGAATTATACAGCTTTCATTTTGATTACAACTGGTAGAGAAAATGTTATTTTTTTAAATCAACAAATATAGGGAAATTATTGCATTAAGGTATGTGAGTCATTCTCAGATCTTAATTCTGTGCTGAATTCTGAAAAGATCATTCTAAATATTTCCCAGCATTTCATTGTGACTAAGTGTTAGTTCTGAATTAGGTTCACATATTCCTAAATATTTCTCTTCTCCTTTTGATAGATCTGATGTAGGGAAAAATTGCATTAAAATTCTAGGTGTGAAACTTGCTAGCTGTATGATTGTGAGTAGGTTGCCTAACCTCTCTGATCTTGTTTCTTCACTGACAAAAAGGAGATAATAATACTTCACAGGGTTATTTTGATGCTCAGATGAGATAATGCATGTAAAGTGTCTTACAAACTTTAAACCTGCTATCTAAATGTCAATTATCATTGTTATTGCTATGATTATCCTTCAAAATGTACTCATGAGGGTCAAAGGAAACAATAGAAAGAAGAATAAAGAAGAAGGGAAAAAATATACTGGTTTTGAGTTGACAGTCATTTTCCGTTAGCTCATCTACTTTTAAAACTCTTTAAGTAGAAGCAAATCAAAGAGAATAATAAAACTCCATGTTTCTATTCCCTTGTTACTGAAATGAACACTTTGAAATAAAAAGTGAAGAATTAAATTTTCCCCAACTGTTGACCTGTCACTTAACTTCTCTTGACCTCAACTTTGTCATTTATAAAATAAGAGGGTTGGGCTAGATGAGTTCCAAGATCCCTGCATGTGCTAAATCTATGATTTTATAAAGGAAGGAAGGAAGGAAAGAAGGGAAGAAGGGAGGGAGATATGGAAGCAGGAGGGAGGAACAAAAGAAGGAAGAGAGAAAGAAAGGAAGGGAAAGAAAGCAGTCATATTCTTATTACACTATGGTGTATGGCATGTAATTCATAAATAGCAGACCAAAAATAATATCTTTGCTTATATTTTTACTTAGCAAGAAATTTAAGGGGAAAGCTTCACTTACCTTAATAACAGCCTTTAAAACTCAAGTAGAATGGAGATCATTTCACACATTTAAAAAGTGGTCTAACAAGTTTTCTTTTTACCTTGTCTTATAAATCAAAAAATACTTGTGAAAACTAACCAATGTGGTAGAGTTACCCAAAGCAAAGATTGCATCTGATGTAAAAACCTGGTCATCATGAACATTTTTGGGGGTAAAATATTTTTGCTATTTCTTTGTTAAAGCTTTTTATTTTCAAAACATATGCATAGATGATTTTAACATTCACTCTTGTAAAACCTTGTATTCTAAATTTTCCCCCTCCCTTAACCCAGCCCCTCTTCTAGATAGCAAACAATCCAATATATGTTAAACATGTGCAATTTTTCTATACATATTTCCACAATTATCAAGCTGCACAAGAAAAATCAGATCAAGAAGGGAAAAACATGAGAAAATAAAGGAAATGCAAATAACAATAAAAAGAGTAAAAATAATATA
This sequence comes from Antechinus flavipes, assembly GCF_016432865.1. NCBI lineage: Eukaryota > Metazoa > Chordata > Mammalia > Dasyuromorphia > Dasyuridae > Antechinus > Antechinus flavipes. Next base: position 258,787,796 of record NC_067400.1, read on the forward strand.
TTGTGATCTACACTCAGTTCTCATAGTCCTTTCTTTGGGTGCAGATGAGTCTCTTTATCACAGAAACATTGGAACTGTCCTGAATCATCTCATTGTGGAAAAAAAGTCACATCCATCAGAATTGATCATCATATAATCTTGATGTTGCCATGTACCAGAACCTTGTTCTGCTCACTTCACTTAGCATCAGTTCACTTAAGTCTCTCCAGACCTCTCTGAAATCTGAAATCTGCTGATACTTTCTTATAGAACAATAATATCCCATAATATTCATAAATCGTAGCTTATTCAGTCATACTCCAACTGATGGGCATCCACTCAGTTTCCAGTTTCTTGCCATTACAAGAAGGGTTGTCACAAACATTTTTGCATATGTGATTCTTTTTCCCTACTTTATGATCTCTTTGGGATGCAAGTTGGATGCTAAATTTTAAAGAAGGAATTAATTCTTTTAAAACATTTACAAAAGAAAGGGCACCTATCATTTGGTTCTGGGAGCAATTCACTTGCTGGTCACTATTGAGTTGGATAAATGGAATAAAAAGTAAAACTTAGTTTTATAAGTACTGTTCTTAAAACTATACCTATACTGACCACTAATAAAGTTCATAAATTTAGTAGGAAAAGGCTGCAGTGCTTCCTGCATATGCTCCTGTGTTCAGTTCATTCCCAATGACCAGGGACCTTTAGACTTACTGAGGTTATGGTCCTTAGAGATGTATACTGTATTCACTAATTGATCTCTTTATTAAGAGCCATCAGGTGAGTAGCTGATTCTTGGACAGCAGATGGGTAGCTGCTCTCAAATTCAGTTACTTTTCATTAAGAACCTTCTTACCTCATAAAGAGGCAATAATGTGAAGTCCTTCTTTGTACTTTAAGATCTTAACAACTTGATGGTTCTTATCTGTCCTTTATCTTCAATGATTTTATCAACTACACATTAGGGATGTTCTGGTCAACCCTCTACCATTATGATTTTATTTATTAATTAACGATGAATCACTTATTAATGATGACAATGTATATGCAGAGCTATAATTAAAGAGAAATTAGTTGAGAATTTTTTTTGGTCTTTCTTTAGTTAATTTGAATTTATTTTCATTCAAAATATTTCATAGACCTTGGTCAATTTTTTCCCCTTCATCTTTTACCCCCTCCTCTCCATCCCAGTCCAGCTCTGTATTCAGGGCTACTCAATATCCTTCCATGAACAAACAAGCATAAGGCATGACCACTCTCATTTATTTTAGCTTTAAAAGAGGAACACCGGGAATTTATTCAGGCTGCCAGGAACCTGAAATTTGCTGATGAATGGATGTTTGGCTGAGCTTAGTAAATTTTCAGCTAATTGAAAGCAGATAAAAGAGTAATGTATCCACCTTGAGAAACATCAGATTTCTAATAAATAATTGGGAATGGCAATCTTTTGACATATGAACTGAGGAGGAAACAGCCTTAAATAAATTCAGGACTAATTCCTATCCCATAAATTATACTGTATTTAGCAGTTCTGCTATGTGAGAAGATTAAAAGCCATAAATCTCTTTGCAACACAGCCTGTGACAGTGTTTTAAACACAGAACACATGGGATATGGAGTAGAGTTTTTATGGTGTTTGATAGTCCACAAGCTTTCATGAATTTATGTGAGTGAATTTGTATTTTTTGGGGGGGGGTGGTTTGCAGAGAGGGATGCTCCATTTCCTTCTTTCCATTGATTTGGATTCAAAGAAAGAAGCGTTTAGAACACCATAAAGAACACGATTTGTTTAGAATAGATTGACATAATAGGTCGATTTGTTTGACCTATAGCCAGCATGAGACAATCTCAGAGTGAACTGGCAAATGTTCAATCCAATCTGGATATTTTGAGTGATACCACAAATGACAGGATGAATCATATGATGGGAATTTTCATTACCATCCATAAACAAATTGCCTCCTGCTCTAAATTTCTCAGTGGTGAAATCTAGAAAGGGTCCAATGATAATATCTGACCAAAATTATCATCTTCTTAGAAATCTATGAATCAAAAATTCAATTTGAGAAGTCTATGAAAGTGTTGACAGGGGGATAGATTTGTTAGATTTGTGGACAAAACATAGCCACTGACAATTTATAGTAAGTACATGCTCAAATGTAAAAATCATGGCATGTTGGAGCTGGAAGGGACTTTAGATTCAAAGGTTTAGAGCTAGAAGGAACTTTAAAGCTGATCTAGACCAAACTTTTTGTTTTATAGATTAAGAAATAGAGGCTAGAGCTCAGGAGGATACAGATAGGAGGTAAAGTGGAAAGTAGATTTTCATGCAAAATCTGGAACAGACTGAATGAATTCACTGGAGATGGGAGGCTGCAGGATGGGATGGGTTACCTCTAGTAGGTAGATTCCATGGGGGTCTTATATAAAAAAAGTCTAGCATTTTTTTTAGTAGTACCTGATTCTCTGTGACCCCATTTTGGGTTTTCTTGACAAAAATACTGGAGTGGTTTCCATTTCCTTCTCCAGTTCATTTTATAGATAAGGAAACTGAGGCAAACAGTTAACTTGCTCAGGGTGTCACAAGTGTCTGAGGTCTTACTTGAATTCGGGTCTTTCTGATTCTAGGATCAGTACCATTCAGCTGACAGAAGGCAAATGTTATACTTAAAAGTTTGTATTTTTTCCTGTAGAGATGTCCTCTAAACATCTTTCAGCAGAAAATAATATAATTGGACATGACTATGCTAATAATAGGCAGCTAGGTGGTACAGTGCATAGCGTGTTGGGTCTCAGGTAAGAAAGACTCCTCTTTTTGAGTTTAAAATTGGCCTTACTAATTGTGTGATCCTGAGTAAGTTGCTTAATCCTGTTTGCCTTAGTTTCCCCATCTGTAAAATGATCTAGCGAAGCAAATGGGAAATCACTTTAATATCTCTGCCAAGCAAACCCCAAATTGGATCACAAGAGTCAGACATGACTGAAAAGTGACTCAGTTATAATAATAGCTAGTATTTACGTAGTAGTTTAAAGTTTATAAAATACTTTACAAATATCATCTCATTTGATTTTCTCAAAAAACCCTATTAGGTAGGTGCAATTATATCCCCATTTTATAGATGAAGAACTTGAGGCTGAGAGAGATTAAATGATTTAGGACTTCCTGATTTTGGTCCAGTATTCTGAATACTATGCATCTCAGTGCCTCAAGAGGATATCACAAGATTACTTTGGATAATCCATTCCAATGTGTAAGAGCTCACGTTATCAAGGAATTCTTCTTTCTAGCTAACATAAATTCCTCTCTCTTCAACTTAACCCCCTTTTCTTTTGTTCATTCCTTTGCAAAGGCAGACAACAGCTGAATGCCACTCTTGGTTGGTGATTCATATGTTTGGAAACTATTATTAAAATGACCTTTTCCCTTCCCCTTCCTGTTAAAAAAACCCTAATTCCTTTATCTTTTTTCTCATAGATCATATCTCCTGAATATTTAATTAGCACTATGGTATAGTGGAAAGACCACTAATTTTAGAGTCAAAGAACCTGCTTGAATTACATAACTTCTATAGTGCTCTTCCTCAACTAGTAAAATAAGCTTCCTTTTTTAAAAAAAAAATTGAGATAATAATAGTATCTACCTTGAAGGGTTGTTATGATGATAGAAGAAATGTTATAAACCTTAAAATGCTAAATAATGTAAGTTATGTTCTTATTATTATACATGGTTTTTTAGGTGGTACTTCAAAAGGCAGCTAATATTTATGTCTCATTTCCTCTCTCCCAGTGGAAAAGAGGAGAGCTTCTTGCCAAACTATACCTATTGACAGTCACGGCTAGCTTGGAGGTGGGCATTTCTCTCCATACTTGCTTACACTTCTTTTTACCTTTCTTTTTTAGAGAGGAGGAAACTTCAAATTGTCTTGTTCAAAGCAATTCAGCTATCCAGAGATGAGGAAGATAAGCTTAAAGTTTTTGCCAGAGGCAATGTCCCAAATCCACAAAGATTCTTTGTTCTACTTGTTGTACATAGTACAGATTCTTAAAACTGGTTATTAATCAAACATAGCATATAAGCATAATAATACAAATATGGTATCACAGGAACAGCTTCAAAGTACGGATTAAAAAAAGAAATCAACTTCAAAACAATTGCAATAGATTTAGGATGGAAAATGCTATGTGCATTTAGAGAGAGAACTATGGAAACTGAATGTGGATTGAAGCATGGTATTTTCACTTTTTTGTTTTTGTTTTTCTTTCTCTTTTGATCCCCCCCCCCCGCTTTTTAATCTAATTTTTCTTGCACAACATGACAAATATGGAAATATATTTTAAAATATTGCATATATTTAACCTTTATCATATTGCTTGTTTTCTTAGGGAAGGAAGAGGCAAAAGAAAGAGGGAGAAAAATATGGATCACAAAGTGTTACACAAATGAATGTCGAAAATTATTTTTACATATATATCAAAAAATAAAATACTATTTAGAAAAAATACTATAAGCATGAATGTAGTTGACATACTTTTTAAACTAAAAAAATAAACGAAATAAAAAAGAAATGACCTTTAGTCATTGACCAGAGATTTTTTGCCCTTATTTGATATTCTATATAAAACTGTGAGCCATTTACTCACTGAATCTCCTCTGAAGATTATTCCAACAAGATAGAGCATACAGTAGTTATGATAAATCATAAATGTTTTGGCAGGTACCTGAAATAAGAGAGGCATCTAAGAATTGACAACCAAAAACTAAAACTAAAACCTTAGCAGTTTTTCTATAGTTTTTTTTTTTTAAAGGGACTAATGAGATGAAAATCTTTATCTAAAATCTTTTTCAGAATTCAGCTAGGCCCTGAGCTGACTACCCCAGGGACCATATAGCCATGGTACTGCTTGCTTAGCTCCCCTGATATAGCTTCCCAGTTTCAGCATCTCTTATTGGGCTCCTTCTAAATGTTTCTTCCAAGCTTCATTTTAAATCCACTGTTGAGTTTCCTTGATGTTCCCTGTTTGTGATGAATCAAAGCATTGAGCCATAACTCCCATTTTGACCCTAACTTATGAGACAGTTAATCCAAGTCATAGTTACAATTTTTATTTATAATAAATGATTTATGTTACTCCCTACTTCTAAAACCTATGTCCTACGATACAGATTCAGCTATAGATTCTCTGAATTTTTAAAAAAATGTTGAATATAGATAGATAGATAGATAGGCAGCTAGATGGGATAGAGTGGCAGACTTGAGGTCAAGAAGAGCCGAATTCAAATGATGTGGGCTGCACCTTTTTCAGGGCTGCTTTCTAGATTTTTGTCCATCTATCCCATGGCTCCAAGAAGCAGTAGCATGTGCAGCTGTCATATTCCATAAAACTGTTTTGGCAGAAGGACTAAATCAGGTTAAAGATAATTATTTGGCCTCAAACTTGTTGATGAGTGAGTGTCTACCCCACACATATGAAGACTTTCCATGGTGAAGAGGGCAGATGAGAACAATTTCTTCCAGTGGAATATGAAGGCAGTGGAAGCAGATACTGTAAAATGCTTAACACTTGGACAGATATTGAAGATAACAAAGTCATCCACTGCATCCTGGATTGCTAATCACCTTGCTACTATACCTTGATGGCTCTGGAAGAGAGAGTAGGCTGAGAACTTTGTGCAATTCTAATTCACTTAAATCCATTTCATGTGTGAGTCAAAAGACAGCGCACATACCTTTTTTTAATTTTTTTAATTTTTTTTTTATTTTACCATTTTTACCTACCTAGAAGTGGTGAAACAGTAGGTGCAGATACTTCGAAATCTGTAGTCACAACTTTTCACATAGATAGTCCATGGCATAGTGTCATCTTCTCACTGGGTTAAAATAGCAATGAGATTTGGCAGCCTTCTAGGTATCTGAGCAACCCTTTTTAAGAGTCATACTATTTGTCTCCTTGAATGATGAAGTGACTAGAAGAATTGTCCTAAAAATTTCTCACTTCACTTAACCTAACTATGGCCTGCTTATTGTGATAGGTGCTTACTTGTACAAAAAATATACAAAAACTTTTATGAAGATGATTTCCTTCCCAAATGTTAGTATAGACTATTTATGCACAGCTATGATAAAGCCTTTTTTAAATTCAATTTTATTTTTCTTATTTTTCTTTTTTTTATGTTAAACATAGTAATATGTTAAATCCAATATATGCATACATATTTATACAAGTACTGTGCTGTACAAGATAAAAAAGAGAAGTGAAATAAAATGCAAGCGAACAACAAAAAGAGTGAAAATTCTATGTTGTGTGCCACATTCAGTTCCCACAGTCCTCTTTCTGTCTCTTCTTCATCTCTAAACAATTGGAACTGGTTTGAATCATCTTATTGTTGTAGAGAACCATGTCCATCAGAATTGATAATCATATAATATTATTGTTGCTATGTATAATGATCTCCTGGTTCTGCTCATTTCACTTAGCACCAGTTCATAAAGTCTCTCCAAACCTCTCTGTATTCATCCTGCTGGTCATTTCTTACAGAACAATAATATTCCATAATATTAATATACTATAATTTATTCAACCATTCTCCAATTGATGGGTATCCAATCAGTTTCCAGTTTCTTGCCACTACAAAAAAGGCTGTCACAAACATTTTTGCACATGTGGATCCCTTTCCCTCCTTTAAGATCTCTTTGGAATATAAGCTCAGTAGAAACACTGATGGATGAAAGGGTATGTACAGTTGATAACTTTTTGAGCATAGTTCCAAGTTGCTCTACAGAATGGTTGGATCCATTCAGAGTTCCATCAATAATGTATTAGTGTCCCAGTTTTCCCACATCCTTTCCAACATTTGTCATTATCTTTTCCTGTCATCTTAACCAATCTGAGAGGTGTGTAGTGGTACCTCAGAGTTGTCTTAATTTGCATTTCTCTGATCAATAGTAATTTGGAGCACTTTTTCATATGACAAGAAATAGTTTCAATTTCTTCATCTGAAAATTGTTCATGTCCTTTGACCATTTATCAATAGGAGAATGGATTGAATTCTTATAAATTTGAGTCAATTCTCTGCATATTTTAGAAATGAGGCCTTTATCAGAACCTTTGAATATAAAAAATGTTTTCCCAATTTATTGCTTCCCTTCTAATCTTGTCTGCATTAGTTTTGCTTGCATAAAACCTTTTTAACTTAATATAATCAAAATTATCTATTTTGTGATTAATAATGATCTCCAGTTATTCTTTGGTTACAAATTCCTTCCTCCTCCACAGATATGAGAGGTAAACTATCCTATGTTCTTCTGATTTGTTTGTAATATTCTTTATGTCTAGATCATGAACCCATTTCGACATTATCTTGGTATAAGTGTTATGTGTGGGTCAATGCCTAGTTTCTGCCATACTAATTTCCAATTTTCCCAGCAGTGTTTGTCAAATAGTGAGTTTTTCCCCCCAAACTGGGGTCTTTGGGTTTATCAAACACTAGGTTGCCCTGTGAACTTAACCTATTCCACTGATCAACTATTCTATTTCTTAGCCAATACCAAATGGTTTTGATGGCCACTACTTTATAATATAGTTTTAGATCTGATACTGCTGGGCTACCTTCATTTGCATTTTCTTCCATTAATTCCCTTGAAATTCTTGACCTTTTGTTCATACAAATGAATTTTGTTGTTATTTTTTCTAGGTCACTAAAATAGATATTTGGGAGTTTGGTATAGCACTAACTAAATAGATTAATTAGTTTAAGGAGTATCGTCATCTTTATTATATTTGCTTGACCTATCCACAAGCACTTGATATTTTTCAGTTGCTTAGATCTGACTTTATTTGTGTGAAAAGTGTTTTATAGTTTTCCTTATATAGTTCCTGACTTTCCCTTGGCAGATACATTTCCCAAAATTTTACATTATCAATAATTATTTTAAATGGAATTTCTTTTTGTATCTCTTGCTGTTGGATTTTGTTAGTGATGTATAAAAATGCTGATGATTTATGTGAACTTATTCTGTATCCTGCAACTTTGCTAAAGTTGTGGATTATTTCTAATAGTTTCTTTGTTGATTCTCTAGGGTTCTCTAAATTCACTATCATATCATCTGCAAAGAGTGATAATTTGGTTTCCTCATTACCTATTCTAATTCCTTTAATCGCTTTTTCTTCTTTTATTGTTGAAGCTAGCATTTCTAATACAATATTGAATAGTAATGGTGATAGTGTACAACCTTGTTTCACCTCGATCTTATTTGGAATGGTTCAAGTTTATCCCGATCCCCATCCCAGTTTTTAATGGGAATGGATGTTGGAATTTATCAAATGGATAAAGCCTTTTGAGCTCATGTTAGTTTAATCAGCCACTGTTGAATATACTATACATTGCTCCCAACTTAGTAATATCATTTTGATCTACACTTAAACACACTTGAAACACCTTTCATGGCTTAACCTTTAGGATATTTTTTGTATGAGGTAATAGACAACCATCTTGAATTCATATGACTTGTTTCTTCATTCTAAATTTACTGACCAGCAATCAAATTGTTTATGACTTTTCAATTAACTTCTCATCATTTTTTCCAACTTACTAAGGCATCTTTACATTTAGATCTCAGCCCTCAGGTTAGTGTAACATGCAGACTATCAGAACAATCTAGTTTTTTTAATTATTATTATATCACTTTAGTCATTGAGGGAAAGTTTGAATGATGTTGAACCCCCAAATAACCAAACCTAAGAATTTCTTCACTTATTACACACAAATAAAATGAATTATTTGAAATATTTAAAATTGATCTCTAGAGGCCCTACCAGCTCTGATATTCTATGATTCTTCATCTGCAGTTTCCACTGAAGCTTTTCTTTCTTTTTTTCTTTCTTCCTTTCATTCTTCTTTCTTTTTTTTCTTTCTTTTTCAATATGTACCTTAGCTCTGGCACTTTTCATGCTTACTCAAATTTCTGTAGGTCTTTGGATAATTACCCTATGTAAAGACATGAAAGTATCTAACTGTGCATTTGAGTGTAATAAAGTTATTTCATTTTATTTTTAACCATACTTTTGCCTTTGTCACATTGATTTCCCCACTCTCCTAGTCCAAACACCATCCATTCCAGTTTCCAGTTCAGTGATCATTCATTCTTGTGCTGTTTGGCTGACCTTCTAGGTCATTCATAAGGACTTTAAATAAGTACTAACCTGATGGTGACCCCAATTGCAGGCTCAAGAGCTGCTTTCCTCTTATTGGAGAGATGCTCATTTATCATTGACCTTTGTTTGGAGTTTCTGTACCTGTTTGCAGCCACATGAACGCCCTCCAGCATGTGTAACCAAACCAAGCTGAATCTATTACACACAAAACATTTCCCAAGGCACTGTGACAAATCCTCTATTGAAGAAAAAACACATAGCATGCCCTAAATTTCTTGCATCTGCTATTTTTGAAATTGTATTAGAAGAGGAGAGCATGCTGGTCTGGCAACAAATTGCTCTTCCTAATTCCTCAGTGTTAATCATTTCAGGACCTTTAAATTATTTACTATTTTTTTGTCATTTGCAATTGTTCAGAATAAAAATTCATAAGGTGCCATTTTTTCCAAACCACCAGCCATTACAATAGTCTTTGTTTACATAGAATTGTAAGACTTTAAGAGTCAAAAACTACTTTAAAATAATATAGTTCAATGCCTTCATTTTGCAAATGAAGGAAAACACAACACATGTGTCAAAAGGTTAAGTCATAGTTTCCAGTTACCAGATCCTTTTTTTCCCTTTCATGGGGTTATCATGAAATTAATATATTTTTTTAAGAAACAACTTCTAAGGCATGAATTAATCTTAGCACCAATTCAATGCAATGTGTTAAGTTACTTGAATTTATCTTCTAGCACAATGAGTATTAACATCCAAAATGGTGACCCTTCTAGGGTACTGCCACATTTGAAAAATAAATCAAATATATTTACTGAGCACTCACTATGAAAGTGACACAGGACTAAGCACTTAGTGGGACTATCAACCCAAGAGGAAGGCAGACAGTCATGTGGGAAGGGTAGAAAGATGCAAGGGTTGAGCAGCTATCCATGGTCCCTTCATCACCAACCAGTCTGTAAGCAAACATCAAAATGGTCTTTTGAGGTTGCTGATTATTGTTGATACATTTGGGCAAAGTTAAAACCCAGTGTATATTTTGACAGTTTGCAGGCGGCTATGGGGTATCTGTGTGTGAGAAAGAAACAGAGACAGAAACACAGACACATAGATAGAGACAGAGAGAGAGACATAGATAGAGGGAAAGAGAGAGGGACAGAGACCTGGAGGGACCGGGAGAAAGATGGAAAGAAGTGGGGTGACAAAGATAGAAAAAAGGAGGTAGAGAAGGGAAAAAGGGAGGGAAAGAGAGAAAGGTAGATAAAGGGGAATGGAGAGAGGGAGAGACAGGGAGACAGAAACACACATACAGAGAAAAACAGAGACTGAGAGACAGAAATGAAACAGAAAAACAGAGACAAAGGCAGAGAAACAGAGACAGAGAAGAGACACAGAGATAGAGAAAGAGACAAAGAGAGCCAAAGTATCAAAAGCTGTGGAACATGGAACAGTTGGAGGATGTCCGGAGTGGAATATGATGCTAGAGAATGAATGTGAAGAAGAATATCTGTGTATAGATGCCAAGAACCTATTGTGTGTTTAGAGTCAATGAGAGGAAATGCTTCTGAGAGCAGACCCTCGGGCCAGATTCCATTCTCGGAGTGTGTCTTGAGTTGTCTGGAATTTTGAGGGCAGAATGCATTTTTAAAAAGTCATGGGAACATCCCCTACCTGAGTTAAAGAGATTATGGGAATTGGATGCTGTCCAATCAGCATTTTGGGAGCTGTCATGAGCAAGCAATGACAGATATTGGTATCTGATTGGCATAGTTCTGAGAAAACAGTAGTTACTACATGGAAAATGAGAGCATCAGTAGAGAAGCTGACAAACTTAGTATCTGGTTAATGGTAAAGTCTTTGTAAACATTTTAAAATGAATCCATGTCATTTCTATAATGAAATTCTAATAACTGTGATATATCTGCTCAAAACAGAAAAGTAGACTAATTCATTTTAGAAAGATTTCCAGCATATATTGTTGTGAAAAGAAGCTTCTTTTCTTTTGCTCAATTCTCTGCTACTTTCTTCTTCTACTTCTACTTCGTCTAACATTGCACTTTCTTCTATTAAAGAAGTATTAAGTATAACATAAGTGTACTTTGCTAAATTCAAGAATTGCAAAAAAAAAAATCAATACAGTTCCTGATCTCAAAGAACTCACATTCTATTCTGTTGATTCTCACAATACTTTATTTGTACTTCTTTTATAAATTTATTCTAATAAAATTGTATTTTTGTGTCCATGTTATTTATATTTTGTGTACATTATGTGCTTTATGTATGTGCACGTCTTATTCTTTTACTGAATAATAATCTTCCTGAGGTCAGAAGTCATGTTTTTATGTGTAGTATTTGACACAATGTTTCAAACATATCAAGCACTTTATATGTATCATGTTTGAATTGTGGATTTAACAACTTTTATGTATACTAGATAATTCAGATATCTCTAGCAAACCATTTAGCTAATGATAAACATCTACCCACATTTGACATAAATATGAACATATGAGTAATGTTTGCTTTGATATCAACTTTAGAAGGATAGCAAAGCGAAGAAAACACAAAGTGATGCTATAGACAAACTGAAACCATTTTAGTCAAATCTATATGATAGTGATTTATGACAAAGTCTTGATGAAGTATAGAACAGAAATGTCCAACTCTACAGTAAAGTAAATTCTCTACTCATTGGAATAATTGTTGATTTCTCTTTGTGATTCTATAGCAGATGAGGAATTCTGCAGACAGTCAGGGTGGCCCACATGCTAGAGTCAGTTAATTGTACGTTGAGAGCTAAATAGGTTGTGTAGCAAAGATGACAACAGTAGAAGGACAATACAATTTTCAGAGTAGATTCCATTGAAGGCTAAACAGGAAACAAAAACTCGGTGGGCTGGGATTAATAGTACAGTTATTTAAACAGAAATAAAAATGGTGAGCATAAGATAATCAATGTTAATATTTTGTGAAATTGTTTTTGTATTATGCTGAGTAGCAGAAGTTCCAAATACAATTTAACAATTCATACATATGCACATTTAACTTTGAGGACATGCTTCTCGTATCATAAAGTTTGAGATGTCGCAACATTTTCTAGTATCGACTCAGCCATGTGACTAGAACCAGACTCATTCTGTCCTAGGGAGATTGGCTTCTAATCATATGTAACTTGGGACTAAAGGACTTGTACTTTGAGAGTATGAAGATCTGATTGACAGGAGTAGCTAGGTAGCATAGTGAATAAATAGTGTCCTTAGAGTCAGGCAGACTCATCTCTCTCAGTTCAAATCTGGCCTCTGACACCTACTGACTCTGTGTGACTCTGAACAAGTTATTCAGCCCTGTTTGCCTCAGTTTCCTCAAGTAAAAAACAAGCTGGAGAAGGAAATGACAAACCACTCCAGTATCTTTGCCAAGAAAATCCCAAATGGGGTCACAGAAAGTTGGACACAAAAATGACTAAATTGAATTACTTCATTGCAGTACCAGAAGAACTGGTGATTTAGGGATCCACTTCAAAATCTCTTTGTGTAGCTGCAAAATTGTGTCAGAACTATTTCGAATTACTTTATAAGAAAGTGGTAGCAAACTCATATGCACATTTCCCCATTATATGTTGTCTTTTCTCAACAAAATATAAACATTTTGAAAGCAATGAAAGAATTTATGCATAGAATAGAGTAAGAACTTACTAAATGTTGTCCGTCTGTATCTCTCTATCCATCCATCCATCTATTCATATATCTATCTATCCATCCTATCCATTATCTATCTATCTATCTATCTATCTATCTATTCATCCAGCCAGTTATCATTTATCTATCTTTATATGTATCTATCTATCCATCCATTCATCCATCATCTATCTATCTATCCACCTATCCTATTTGTCCTGTTTCTGTCTATATATCTACAAATCTATGAGCAGTAGAATTTTCCAGTTAGTATCTTAGGACTATGACAAGAATGCATCTAGTTTTGATTGTCCTCAAAAGAGAGAAACAACCAAAGTAAATCTTTTCATGTTGGAGCAGTATAGTCAAAGGGTTTTTGGTTATATCTCTGTTTTTGTTTCATGTATACCTAGGAACATTTTGCTATCCAGACAATATTGTAAGAAGTCTGAGTTTGTCAAACACAGAAAAAAGGTTTATTGATGATAGTTTTGTGTAACGGTCTCCAACAATAGTTGAGTATATCTATATCAGAGGTCACAACAAAGCTGACTGAAATACCATCAATTCTTTATGGCTTAACTAGTAAGTCCAGCCTTATGCAGAATCCTCTTAGGGAGAACACAAAAGAGTCATAAAATATTCCCTGCCCTTAAAAAACAATGACAACATATGTTATAACAAAGGAGATAAAACTAATATACATGAAACCATTAGATAAGAAAAACAATTCTAAAGTCTGCAGTATCAACCTTAAGTTTTATTATTACCCTCTCCTTTTGCTTTGATCAGTGTAGGAAATCTCTGCTAAAACAACTCCCACTGTTGATGCAAAGATCACTTATATTGAGAGAATTATCTGAGACATTGAAAATTAAGCAACATCCCATGATAATTTAGCTAATTTTTTAAAGGCAGATTCAGAACCCAAGTCTTCTCTAACATAAGATCTATCTCTTTTTAAAAGATTTGTTTTATTTTAAATTTAGGGGATAAAACAAGCATTTCCAGAACAGTATAATTTTTTAAAAGATTGCATATGAAACTGAAAATTTATTTTGTACAACTTGTAATTCTGTTTATGTGCATAATAAATTTATTTACAATGAATTGTTTTAATTTCCTTTTTTTCTTCCCTCCCCAGAGATAGTTACCTTTAGACACAACTAGGCATATGTACACATGTGTGTGTGTGTAAAATTATTCTAAACAAACTTTTCTATCAGTTCTTTCTCTTATGCAGATAACATTGTTCTTCATATATCCAATACAAGTTCTCTATCCACTATGCTATGGTGCTTCTCCATCCTTAGGGCAATAATTAAAATACTAAAAGATTGACATAGAAATTTGATTTCCCCAATCCTTGGTAGCAAAGAGCTCTTGATTTAGTATATCCCATATATATATATCCACACATATGCTATTATGCAGTTGATTAGAAAAAGGTACTGAACTTTCTTTCTGAAGTTCATTTTAATGTAAAAGGCAAAGAAAATAGCAATTAGCCTTATATGTCTTTCTTTTCTCTTAAGTCTTTGCTTTCACTTCCTTTTTACTGGTTGTCATACCACTCTTCCTCCTCCACATTTTTACTTACAATTCCTCATTTTCTTTTTTTATACTTTTTCCTTCTTCATCTTCTTTTGATTTACCTCTACATCTTTCATTTCATTTCTTTTTCTTTTTTGATTACTTGCTAATTTTTCTTTTTCTACTTCCCTTTTGTTAAGATATCATTGTTTCTTATTGAATAAATAGATCTTGGGAAAAGTTGTTACAGAAATCTGCAAAATATCTTCACTGACTTCTGGGTTTCCAGAAGGAACAGCTTGAATATGTGTTACTATGAGATGTACCTAGGATACTACTTTCATTAAAAACAAAAGATTCATAGTACATAAATCTATCTCCAAGGAACAGGGACTTTGTCATATTTTTTTCAGTAGAATACAAGCTCCCTGAAAGTATGGGTTGCTTTAATTTCATCTTTTTTTCCCCCTCAGGGCTCATCAAAGAACATAGAAGATTGAATTCAACCAAATGAAATTTGTTTTCTTTGAAATACTAGATAGCAATGGTGTTTCTTTTACTTAGAAAACATAAAGTCTATTTCTGTGACAACCTTGCTTTAAGCAGGAAAAGCCTCTTGTCAAATCTTGAGTTTGTCACAGTAACTTTTGTTTTGTTTTGTTTTTTGCCAAGCAAGATTTACTATATAATAATATAAGTTTATGAATCTTTAATCAAACCTGTATGCCTGAGGGATGGAAAAGAATGGATTAAAGAAAATCCATGAGCTTAATTTTACCCCCAAGTTTCAGTCTCTTTCCCTGACAAACCTTCCCAGAAGTGCTAGAGAGGCTATGTTGTGCAGTGGGAAGAGTGCCAGAGCTGGAGTCAGAAAGACTCACCTTGAGTTCAAATCTGACCTTGGACAGTTACTTGCTATGTGACCCTGAGCAATCACTTAATCTTGTTTGCCTCAGTTTACTCACCTGTAAAATGAACTGGCGAAGGAAATGGCAAACTATTCTAGTGTCTTTGCCAAGAAAACCTCGCATGGGATCACAAAGAGCTAACCACAACTGAAAAATGACTGAATGACAGAAATACTAGAAGACAGCAACACTTACTCAAATTGGACTTTTCTCTTCTTAGTTGGAGATGCTAAAAAAAATATGGGCATAAGGAAGAAAAATAAGGAGGAAATGTCCTGAGTACATTGGAAAGAGTACCAACTCTTGAACCAAAAGACCTACATTCAAGGCCTACTTCTGATGCATATTACTTGCATAACACTAGACAAGGGTACTAAACCTCCTGATCCTAAGTTTCTTTATCAGCCAAATGATCTATATGGACTGACAGATACGTTCAAATCTAGATCTGTTGTCTTAAGAACCTGTGAATGATGCAAATACTAGGGGGAAAAAAAGCATAGGTAAGATACAACAGACTAATTGCTTCAAGCAGCTAAGGTGACATGGGACATTCTCAAGATTGAAATTAGAAAACCATAAAAGAAAACAACTTCACTGAGAAGGAAACATGGGGTTTGTGTGAAGGGACCTAGATATATAGAGAGGGAACTCAACAACAAATTCAGATTTTTAAAGATAATGTACAGAAGATGGAAACAATTATAAATAAATAATAAAAAATAAAATAAAATAATTAAAAAAGTATTTTGCAGTCCTATAAAACAGTGGAATTTAAAACTCAGATTGAACTGAAGCTGATAAGAGAAGATACAGTCCTTAGAAAGGAAGGATTTTGCTGCTGCTGCTGCTGCTTTGTGGTGTTTTTAGCTATAATGGGAGAAAAAGGCATGATCCAAAGAAGGCAATAGGACCTTTTTGTGAGGTGTTCAAATCTTTATTGTTGTTTTGTGATTTAGTCATGTCTGACTCTGGAACCCAATTAGGGCTGTTTGTTTGTTTTTTGTTTTTTTTTTTTTTTTGGCACAAAAATACTGGAGTTGTTTGCCATTTCCTTCTCCAGCTCATTTTCCAGATGAGAAAATTGAGGCAAATAGGACTAAATGTCCTAGGTCACACAGTTTCAAGTTCCAATGTCTGTTGATCCAATCTGAAGTTAAAAAGATGAGTCTTCTTTATCCAGGCATGGTGGTCTACCCAATGAGCTACATAGCTGCCCCCGAAGTAATGATAATTGAAAACAAAAAGACGGCAAAGCAAATCACCTTGTTTCTCTCCTTTGCCAAAAAGAATGACTTACACTGAACATATGAACAAAAATGGTTATGAAGGAGTTGACATTCAAAATATATAAGAGAACACTTAGCTGTTGATGAATTCAAATCACCTGGCCTGGATGAACTCCCTAGATTCTCTCCTTTTATGTTAAACATTTAATGGCTAAGAATAACAAAGAGTGGATAGAAACAGAGAGTGATTTCAAGGACTGTGGGGATCTTGCACTGGAAATGATTTCATTGTGTGGAATGTTTTCTTCCTCCCAAGAGTAAAGTTTACCCCCAGGAAGGCCCTGAGTCCCAGACCTGCTGTCTTCCCCATCATGGTTGCTAATTTGAGTAAGAAGAGAAACCGTTGGGAAAAACAAAAATTCAAGGTGAGTTTTGGGCATCTACTTTTTGAAAATCATGATCAGTACAATCACAATTCAGTGCAAATACTAGTAAAAATCTCTTATTTTGTGGAATTATTGAAATATAAAATTCATATTCTTCTTAGAGGTTTGCCATAAAATAATTAGATTCTGCAACAGCTCTGAACTGTGACAGAGATTAAGGTTATCATTTTTATTCAGGCTGCTGATATGGGAAATACTTAGACTATCAGCAGATCAGACTATTAAAATATATATTTGAAGAGTTATATCAAACCCCAGAGGTTCTAAAGAAGGCAAGACAATGCAAATTCTTGCATTTTTATGGTTCCAGAACATAAACTTACACTAAGAATTCATGCAATAAGACACATACTCTAATGCCCTTGTAGTGGATGACATGAAGAAGTATGGAGTAGGGGTGGGAAAAGAAAAGAGGTGAGCCCTAGTTCAAACCACTGAAGGTTTCTGGATGCTTTAAAGGAATAAACTAGTCATTGAGAAGATTCCAGTAATATCCTGTAAATTAAAACAGTCGAGAACAGTCCAGAGTAATAAGTCATGGAGTCACATTTATTGGATGCCGATATTGTCACTGATTTCTGAAGTGATAATTCAAAACTATTCATAATCTAATAGTAAACTAGTAGCTGTTTACATAGAGAGTGTCCCCAAAGTCTTAATGCAGTTGACACTATTAAGCTATTAGATTCAAATTGGACTAAAATTTTTGGGACACTCTCTCTCAGATTATATGATCAATATCAAGCTAAATGATTTGGAAGGAAGTTTAAAAAATTAAGACCCAGAAGGGTGTTATTTATGTACTTGCTAATGGACTGCCCACTTCAACAGCAGAGACAAACAGTCTAATTCACTAAATACAATATTATTCACTCTGGCCTGACTGATGAGAAAAACCAATAACCGACTTCAAGGACAGAGAAATAAGTAACTGGACCAGGGCAGACCTCACCTTAAATCTCTCCCACATCTATTCCCTGACAATAAAGACTGATTTAATGCATTTGTATTTTATGATCCAGTGTTTCTCACATTTGCTCATACATAATTCACCTTAGTTATATAGGCAGGAGGGTCAAGCAAGTTACTGAAAGAGGCCTGAAGTGACTTATTATAGTGTAGACCTGACTTAATTCAAAAGGGATGCCTTACTCTCTTGGGGGAATTTATAACCTTGCAAATGCTATTTTCCATCTTTCCCACCCACTCTCTGGATTTAGTAAATTATATTGCCTGCTAATTGTGCATGCTGCTCAGTCAACTTGGTAATGAGTCAGAGGGATTGGCCAGATCTGCTTTGCTGGCTCGTGCATCTCATAAACATCCAGAGTGACAAACTTTTTCTTTGGCTTGAGGTAAGAAAATAATAATAAAAAATAAAATAAAAAATAGCTCTTAATTTTTTTTCCAACTTAAGAATTTAGTGAAATATTTTCCACCATCCTTGGCAAGATATAATACTTCATGAGTTAGTTAATTAGAAAAATATGGATGCCTTCAGTCTCCCTGAGACCTACCAGCCTGTTCACACTTTAAAATTCAGTTATCCTCTTAAAACAGAGGTTCTTAGCTTTGTTTTGTGTTGCAGACCCTGTTGGAAGATTGAGGAAGTCTATGAACCATTTCTCAGATTTGTATTTTAAGTGCGTAGTATGATAAAGGAAATAAATTATGCTTAGTTTATACATATTTCAATTCCCAGGTCATCCCCATTCTTCTTGATTTCTATCTTGTCAATGGACCCAGATGGATCTGGAGGGGAAAGTGAGGCAGGTGACCCTGCACAGCTCTTTCTCATTTAAATCCAATTCAGTGCATGTCATGGCATTACCTTCCTGAGGTCACAGTCCTCTTTGAGAACTAAAATCAAACAACAAAAACAATAATAATTTCAATACATTAAATCAAAATGTTGTGATTTCTCCTTCCCCCACCCCCAACTTAAGTTTATAAAACCCTTAAAAGCATAAGCTGAGAATTTCCTGCTCCTAAAACTTTGTGATATTTTTGGTGGATTCTGTGAGATGACTCAAGGATCTAGTTTGGACCCCACTGTCTTATTTTCAGTGGTAATTTTCCTGTCCTTTTCAATGACCTCTCTTTGCAAAATGTTATTACCAGATCACAAAGACAGCATGATTGAGGCTTTGTTCCCATAATAAATTTAAAGGATCCTGGCTGTATCTGTGTGCAAAAAACAGAGCTTAATAGTGACTGAGCAAAATAATTAGTTAAAATAGAAAGTTATAAGAAAGAATCCTGGGGGAGTTCTTCCCTAATTCTATTATGCCTTTTCCCTTCTTGACTTCAATGTGTGTAATGCACTTTGTGCTACTTGTTTCAAATTTTTGTCTGTAGTACCTTGGGAATAAAACTTTCTAATTTTGATTTTTGCCATTGCATATTTGCTTTTTTATTTGTTCAGTTTTTTTTAAAACAAACATTATCAGCCCTTTTAGACATACTGACTTCCAATAATTCCCTAGCAAATGCAATCGAGTGGATAGTTAGTTTAAATCCTGTAATGTAATGTGAATCACTCACCAATTGACTAAATGCATTCCTCAGGCATCTTCTATTTTATATCAATATTAAGAATGTGGTTCAGGGTGCTCAGCTGATAGAGAGTAGTCTTGGAATCAGGAAGAATATCTCCATGAGTTCAAATCTGGCCTCAGACACTTACTGGCTATATGATCCTGGGCAAGTCACTTAACTCTGTTTGCCTCGGTTTCATCATCTATAAAATGAGCTGGAGAAGGAAATGACAAGTCACTACAGTATTTTTGTTGAGCAAACTCTAAATGAGATCATGGAGAGTCAAGGGGGACTGAAAAGTGACTTAATAGCAACAACAAATTAAAAACTGTGTTTGCATATAGAATAAAGTATAATAAAATCAGTAGGTACTTCAAGCCAAGTTGAAGATCAAATACCTTGGGTCAGGGGTGGGCAAAGAATCAGGTTCAAGATCCCTGTACTGAAGAGTGGAAGTTAATCAATCAATTCATGAATACTTATTAAATGCCTCCTTTATATTGCACATGATGTTGGGTATCAACTAGATTATATTCTATAAGAGGAAACAAAATATAAACATATAGGAACATGCAACATACTTGCAAAATAAATACAAGGGATTGATAAATAATGACTTCCATGAGCATTGACTTTCTATTGACTTAGAAAACCATATATTCACATCATCTATATTTTATTGTATCTTCATTTTAATTATTTTCCAATGATATTTTTTTTAATTTTTATTTAATGATTACTTTATATTGACAACATTATCCCTTGCACTCGTTTCTTTTCCGATTTTTTTTCCCCCTCCCTCCCTCCACCCCCTCCCCTAGATGGCAAGCAATCCTTTATATGTTGGATATGTTGCAGTATATCCTAGATACAATATATGTTTGCAGAACTGAACAGTTCTCTTGTTGCACAGGGAGAATTGGATTCAGAAGGTATAAATAACCCGGGAAGAAAAACAAAAATGCAGATAGTTCACATTTGTTTCCCAGTGTTCTTTCTTTGGGTGTAGCTGCTTTTGTCCGTCATTTATCAATTGAAACTTAGTTAGGTCTCTTTGTCAAAGAAATCCACTTCCATCAAAATATGTCCTCATACAATATCGTTGTCGAAGTGTATATGTTGGAGTTCTTGTTCTTCTCAAAGCACAGCCGATTTAGAGGCTTAGAGCCCTTCGGATGTCTCCAAATCCAAAGGTTCTGTCCTTCAGCCTCTGCCTCTGCTTTCTTCTGCCTCCAACCAACACAGAGATGGAAATGTCTCTCTTGACTCCTTCTGGGGAGCCCAGCCACCAACTACAGTGGTGTGAGATGAAGATGAATCTGGTTGTCCACTGAACTCTCCACTCGTAGCTTTATCCTCTGAAAACCCTTCGTCTGCCACCAAAGTCGCTCCTCTCGAGTCCAGCGCGACCAGTCAGCCAAGAGGAAAAAATGTATTCTGCCATAGATCCCTCATCGCTGGCCTTTTATCTGACTCTTCTGAGAGAATGGGATTATGGGTTTTCTCCCATAGTGCTCTCTGGCCCAACGAGCTTTAAGGGAGGTGTGGACTCCCTTGAAGTTAGAAAGTGTACTTTGTGAAGCTAGCATACTTGTGGACTCCAATGAGTAAAGATGTGAACACAAGCCTTGTATTAATTAGTTCTACTTAGTACCTTGTTTCAGGTTCTGCCCAAAACATCTTCTTGTAAGATTAGATCAACTCTAATTAGTTAGCAGTTAATAAGGATTCCAACATCTCCCTCTTTCTTTTGTTTTAAAACATAGAGGGTTTCTGAGGGGGTACACATAAATCCATCAATATGGGCCAGAACTTTGTAACAGATATACATGGTATACATAAATCCATCAATATGGGAGGCATTATACATAATTTACATAAGCACATAGCAATATAACACAGGCTATTAGTAATGTAACAAAATGAATCAACCTGAAAATTTACACATGTCCATAAGTCCTAGAAATAGTCCATAAGGAATCCATTGTCCATTAGTTCATGTGCCAGGAATCCAATAGTTCCTGTAAGCCCTGAAGTACTGCAAAAATCTCATCAACAATTTTTCATCTTAAGGAATCCAATGATTCTCGCTGGTTTTTCAAGAACTAAAACAGTTTCATCTTGTGTTAGGAAATCCAATGATTCCTGAAGATTTTAAAAGTCTTTTTAACAGTCTCTTTGTCAGCTATGCTCTTTCAATGGTGAGCACAGTCAGCAACAGAGCCACCCGATATTTCTTGGGTCTTCTCCTTTGTTTCAAGGGTCTGCTCCATCTCTCTGCGATGGACAAGGCGAATGCGGCTCGTTGGCACCCAT
This sequence comes from Antechinus flavipes, assembly GCF_016432865.1. Classification (NCBI taxonomy): domain Eukaryota; kingdom Metazoa; phylum Chordata; class Mammalia; order Dasyuromorphia; family Dasyuridae; genus Antechinus; species Antechinus flavipes. Next base: position 258,809,578 of record NC_067400.1, read on the forward strand.
CTGATTCCTTCTCCACATGTAGAGATGCAAGCAAATCCTCTCCCCCAAGCAGTTAGCCTATCTGGTCCCTTCCATTCACCACTTTCTGGGTCTCTCCATATCACCTGGCGATTATCTAAAGATAGTGGAGCTGCTCGCACTGGACACTGCTCTTCTGGTGGGTTATAAAACCTGTCTGCTGGAGCCAGTGCATCTTTATCAAAGATTAAAAAATTAATGGTATAGAGAACTAAATTTAGAAGTTCTCTAGGGTTACCCGTGGCTCCCCCTTTCTTTTGTTTTTGGAGGAGTGTTTTAATGTCCCTGTTTCTTCTTTCTACTATTGCTTGACCTTGAGGATTAAAGGGTATGCCAGTAGTGTGTAGAATCTTATACTGTGCACAAAAGTGTTCAAAATGTTTGGAGGTATATGCCGGTCCATTATCTGTTTTTATTTCTTGTGGCACACCCATAATGGCATATGCTTGAATGAGGAATTCAGTGACCACTCGGGCTGTCTCTTTTGCTGCTGGTATGGCAAAAGTGAATCCTGAAAAGGTGTCTACCACAACGTGGATAAAAGACAGACGACCAAAAGATTTATAATGAGTCACATCCATTTGCCAGATTTCATTGGGTCTCAAACCACGAGGATTCTTTCCTGGAGGCAGTGTAGGAGCATGGAAGGGAAGGCAAGCTGTACAGCTTTTTACTATGCTCCTAGCTTCTTCTTTTGTAATCCCAAACTGTAAACGCAAAGCTCGAGCAACCTGATGGTATTTAGAATGGGATTCCTTCTGGTTCTTACCATCTTTGGGAATATTGTGGTCTGCATGCAGCTTATGGGCCAGGTGTTTGATACCTCTGTTCTATTTACTATATAATTCCATGCTCCCAGAATATCATCTGAATGTTTAAGTATAACTCAGGTTGTTAGGTGAACTGGAATAGCTCCTAGTCTGGTTGTCATGTTGATACTTCTCTAGTTATAGGTCTAGCATTTGAACCAATCACTGGAGTCACTGGAGAAGGACCCAAAGAGGCCCCAAAACAGGATTCTTCCCTTTTTTTCTCATTCATTTAAAGGGGCTCTTCAGGCCCCACATATGCAAACATGTTTGCAGTAATCCTTTTGGTAGTGGCAAGAAACTAGAAACTGAGTGAATGAATGCCCATCAATTGGAGAATGGCTTAATAAATTGTGGTGTATGAATGTTATGGAATATTATTGTTCTGTAAGAAATGACCAGCAGAATGAATACAGAGAGGACTGGAGAGACTTACATGAACTGATGCTGAGTGAAATGAACAGGACCAGGAGATCACTATACATGTCAGCAGCAAGATTATATGATGATCTATTCTGATGGACGTGGATCTCTTCAATAATAAGATGATTCAGACTAGTTCCAATGATCTTGTGATAATGAGAGTCATCTGTAATTAGAGAGTAGGTTGGGGACTGAATGTGGATCACAACATAGTATTTTCACTCCTTTTGTTGTTGTTTGCTTGTGTTTTGTTTTCTTTTTCATTTTTTTGATGTAATTTTTCTTGTGCAACATGATATTTGTGGAAATATGTATAGAAGAATTGCACATGTTTAGCATATATTGAATTACTTGCCATATAGGGGAGGGAGTGGGTGGAAGGGAGGGAAAAATTTGGAATACAAGGTTTTGCAAGGATGAATGTTGAAAATTATCCATATGTTTTGAAAATAGAAAATTTTAATAAAAAGTGGGTTCTTTAGTTTCTAGAGGCCTCCTAATTGCTGCAATGAATAGAGTCAGGAAATTTATCTTGGAGTTAAAATCTGGTCTCACTAGCTGTGACTCTGAGCAAGTCATTTAATCCTATTTGCCTTAGTTTCCTCATCCATAAAATGAGCTGGAGAAGGAAATGACCTATGATTTTCTTGGTATAGAAAATTCTGTGTTAAGGAAATGCCTACCAATGTAAAAAGTTGTTGCTTTTCTTCAATTCATAGCTTTGGAGAGTTGCTGAGAGTCCTGAACTATTATACAATTTGCTCACAGCCTAATAAGATGTATGGAAGATAGAATTTCAGCTCAAAGCTTCTTGGTTTCCAGGTTGAATCTCTAGTAATTACATTATACTGCCTCTATTTTGAAAATAAAATTAATGGTACTAAAAAAACCCTCTTTTTATTCTCACTAAAAGTTATTATGAATAATGATATTTTATAGAGAGCAATGTGATTGAATAAGCTTCCCTGTTTTTGAAAATCTTGGCTTAATATTTTTTGATACAGTGATTCAAAATTGTGGTTCAAAGTTCAATTTATTTCAATATTTCATTTTAATGGTTGTCTTAGCTGAAAAAGATACTTCACAAACAGATGCTGGTCCAAATGGCAAAAAGGTGTTATTTGCTGTGTGTACTAAATCATGATACTTATTTTTCATTCCCATCCTTCAATTACACAGAAGTTTTTGTTGAAACTGAGCTAGTAGATTTTCATCTTTTCTGGTGTCAATCAATGATCTTACAAAGTATTCAAAAGGTGTTGCATTTCCACATTTTTAACAAATGGGTTTAAAAAATGCTGAAACTTTTTGTTTGAAAGAATCTTAAATAGATTAGAAAATTCTATTTTCAAGGATTTTTTTTAAAGTATGAAGGTATGAGAGTTTTTCATATGTGACCTGCATATTTTCAGTAACCCAAAGAAGAAAGAATAAATATCCAGGAGAAAGGTTCTTAACCTTTGTGTGTCATGAGCAGTCTGGTGAAACCTTTGGATCCCTCTTCAGAAAAGTGCTTTGAAATTCATAAAATAAACTATTTAAGTTTACAAAGGAAACCAATTGTATTGAAATGAAGTTGTCTATGTGTATTTGTGTGTATATGTATATTGTGTATGTGTATGTGTGCACTTGTAAACAAGTTCATGGACAAACATGGATAAACAAATTAAGATATTCTAACCTAGAAGGAGAAGATGATCAACAGTGTTTAGTACTGTAATGAAACTAAGAACGATAAGATTTGAGAAAAGATTATCTGGCAAAATCACTGATAATTTTGAATAAAGTATTTTTACTGAATGGAGGATAAGGAAGGTGAATATCTAAGAAACTGGAAAGATGATGTGCCTTCAAAAAATGTATATTGAAGAGAGATAGGTTTTTGGGGAAAGAATGTAATGTGGTCTTTAATGTATCTCATCTCTGTTTATTCATTCCCACTGGAAATTTAAATAAAAAAAAAAGATTATCTTACTAACTGATTGATTACTGCTCCATGTTAGAGAGTCAACAGTTGGATAAAGGTTTTTTGCTGCCACTGGCAATCATTATGTGATGGAAGAAGAGGAGAAAAGGAGAGTCAGAATAGGACAGAGTTGTAGGAATTTTGTCATGCTCTCTGGATCCCAGTAAGGTAAGAATCACTTTAACATTTGAAGGTAGAGTAGCCTTGGAAAGTCAACAGAGGTGATGATGATAGTGGTGGGGAATAGGATAGTATTGAGCAATAATGAACAAAGGGGAATAAATATATCGCAAATAAGGTCGTGATTGGCTATCAATTTCCACTGAGATCCATTGGATATCCAATGGATATCTAATGGTTGCTCAAATACTTTTTGGGATCAGGCCCAAAGTCTTGGGTCCCATGTCTTTAAGACCAAAGTCTTAAAAATCAATCAATCAACCAATGAAAAAATAAAGTTTCTAAGCACTTAGTATGTATAAAGCACTGCATCTGTCTCTGGGACAACACATGCACACACACACACACACACGCACACACATGCACACACACACACACACACACACACACACAACAAGGTAGTTTCTATCTCCCAGTAACTCACATTGTAACAGTTAAAATTATGCAGTTAAGTCAAATGCTATATGGCTTTTAGGGTACAACAGTAAAGCAAATTGTAATGCATATTTTAATGTATTTTCAATTCATAAAGCCATATCCATTTCTAATATTTAGATATTTTATAGTACTAAAAACTTTGGTGACAAGAAGCTTCTTTTTTTTAGTAGCAAGAAGGCAAGGAATACAAACCTGAAGAAATAATTGCTTGATTACACATGCACGTGAGTTGTTTGCTTCAATTAGAACTACATGAATTGCTGTAGAAGAATAAATTCAGTATCTTGTTACCTACTTTCTGACTGAGGTTGCTTTTTGTGCTTAGGCTAGTCAATTAATTTCAGTTTAGTGACATTTATTAAGTATTTACTATGTGCAAAGCATCCTACTATAATCTGGTCCACATGGGATGGAGATACAATCTGGGATAATACTTAAAACCTTGTCAGCTTAGTGAGAGTTGCTTAATTGTGTTCTATTAAGCAAAGTAGGAGATTTGCATTTATTTATTTATTAATATTTAATTGATTGATTGTATAGGTCACTATATAGAAATCAGCACATTGCCCTGTGGAAAATCAAAGGCTTAAAAGCTCAGCTCTTATGATCTTCATTGCCATAAATGCATTCCAGCAGCCTTTATTGTGAGTTGGTCTTCTGGATCAGTTACTGGATGCCTTTTGATTCATTCAAATTCTCATGTAAGTCTCTATCTCCTTCAGTCAGAAGGAAATAACATGTGGGATTTGGCTGGAACTGTGGACTACCCTAAGGTCCAGTTCAAGTCTCAGTTCTTGCATAAAACTTTCTCCAATTACTTCAGCCAACATTTATATTTCCTTGCCATAGCACTTTATCTGAAGTTACAGAATTTAGCCTAATATATATTTTAGTGTATTTTCTCTAATTGCTTCACATGTGTGAGTGTGCTTTGTTTATTAAGCAAACATTTACTATATGTAGAACACTGCAGTAAGTGCTGAGGGATGTGTAAATTTAGATTATGTATGTGAAAATTCTATTAGACTATAGATTTCAGGAGGTCAGGAGCAGTTTATACACACACACACACACACACACATATATACATAAACATATGTATGTATACACCCACCTATGTGTATATTACCCCTACGTTCCTGAAACCTACAGTCTAATAGAATTTTCAGTTTCACATCTGGATTCTAAATTCCTTGAGGGCAGAAATTATATTCTAAGTGGGACATACTTGGATTTGCCCTCTCTGATGAGTTGTACATAATGTGTGCAGATGTTCTTTGTTTGGTTCCAGTCCAATATATGGAATTTAGGGAATCATGTGTGACTCTGGAACTTGTACATGAATTGATGAAGTTTCCTCTAGTTTGCTACTAAACTATAAGAATTAATGATTCAGCAGTTTTCAGTGGGAAGTGATTACGAATTCAGTACAATTAGAGAGATGAAATTTAGTGGATCAACAAAAAGTATAACCCATCTAACCTTCTCATCCCCGTATCTTTCTATCTTTCATTCTCTGTCTCTGTCTCTGAATCTGTCTCTCTGTTTCTCTATCTCTGTCTGTTTCTATGTCTCTCTGTCTCTCTCTCTCTCTTTGTTTCTCTGTGTCTCTCTGTCTCTGTCTGTATGTCTGTCTGTCTTCCTTTCCTTCCTCCTCCACCTTTTCTCTGTATCCCTTTCTTTTCATCTCTCTCCACTCCCCATGTCTCTCTTTCTCCTCCTTTTCTCTTTTTTTCTTCCCTCCCGCTTCCTTTCCTCTTTCTCTTTTCTTCTTCCTTTTAGTTTTGAAATGTGTGGGTTTCTTAGAGGTAAATCTTTAGAACCACTTTGGGAAAAAGGTACAGAATAATGAATACATATGGCAAAGAGTTACCTTCTTTAATAGAGTCCTCATGAAGCTTTCTCTAATTTTGGGTCACTGATAGGTTGTGGGGATTGGTGACTTTCTCAAATCCACAGCCTGCACTTCTCTTTATTACAAGGGATCAAGAACCCTGAAGGTACCAAAGTCTTTGCAAAATCTTCCTTAGTCATGAGCATCTACTACTCCAGAAGACACAGTACCACCTCTAGTTGCTGATAGAACCACTGATATTCTAAAGGATTTCCTGAACTCATATAGTTACCAAAAACTCCCCTTGCAGAGTAGTCATTCACCTTAGATCAAGAAAGAATGAACAGAAACAGAAACAGAGGAGCCGTGTCCCTGTAGATATAGCAGCCAGGTGGGAGACAGCACAATTATCCAATTCCCCAACGCAATAGCTTATAGTAGTTCTTGCCTTGACCAGAAAATAGATTTAAAGATAAGAAGTTCTTCCAGCTTCTCATCACATAGTACTTCTCAGACAGTTATGTATTCACTAAGTTTCCTTTTTTCTTAAAAAAAATTGCAAATAGGCAAAGACTATTTGTGCATGCTTTAAGGATTCCACTTTTCTTGACCACCTAATTGAAAAATAAATATTTATTGATTGATTCTTATCCTCAATTAAATTAATTAAGAAGGATTAAGCCATTTAGGAATAATAAAAACACATCTGAGTTGAAGTCTCTAACCATGCCAAGATCTTTCCTAATTTTGTTTGATATTTCACATTGGTTTGCTCACCTCCACTTGGAACTGTTGTCATCCCTTCTTTCAAAAAATAATTATATATGAGAGGAGTAGCAATATATTTTCCATTGGCCAAATTCATACTACATTTATCACTATGGATTGAAAAAAAACTTATCTATATATCCCAAGATGGGAAAAACCTTTAACTCAAGCAAAGTGGCTAAAGCAAATGTGGATTATAGCATTTTCAAAGAAAACATGGTCTTCAAAATAAGTTTTCAATTCTATTTAATTTTCATAGGCACCAATGACATTGTGAAGCTTTTATAAAAATTGGAAATAGTAGCCTGGCAGTCTTGTACACAGAATTTTGAGCATTTGGATGCAGTTGGGAACTTCTTTAGAATTCTTACAAGAGCATGGATCCCATTCACAGGATCAGGAATTAAATCTAAGTGTTAGATTGTTAAATCTAGCTATTTTCATCAAGAATAATCCAATATTATTTATAAAAAGGAATAAGCCATTGGCCACTGTTCCTTTTCCCCTTAATACTCTTCCTGACTCAGCTGTATTCCTACTGTGGAGAAATTTGAACTTGATTAACTGGCAATGCCAAGTCTATGCTGTCTTTGCAAGCCGTAAATTGTACAACTGTAAAACTAAAAGAGGTCTGACTTCATCTCTAGCTTGCTTGAGCCAGGAGGCAGAGAAGAAAGAAAGTACAGCACACTCACTGGGTCATAATACCTCATAAATCAAATAGTTTGTTCCCCTAATCAAATGACCATGCCAGGTTTTCCTTTCTAGCTAAGTTTATGAGTGTGTTCTCTACATGAGATACATGCCATGATGGATTAATTGGCATTAAAAACAAAGAGGCCCAGAGCACTTAGGAAGCAAAATATAGGGAGACTTTTGACCCCAGTCAAGGTCTGCACTATGACATGCTAGTTATTTTTATTCTCATTTGGGGAGAGCTCAGGTCACTAATAGCTCCTCAGTATCCTAATGAAAATCAGAAGAGAGGGTCTTCTGTGCTTTGAAAACTATCTCTCATCCAAATTTCTTCTTCTTGGCATCTGAATTCACTATTCTGCTTACTAGTGACTCCTCTAGACTCCTTATAATAACTGCCATAGCAGAATCAGCACGGAAACTTAAGCACTGACAACAGGAAGAAGTGAGATGTGCAAAGGCTTGACTTAAACAACAAAAACATAGTCAGGGAGAGACCTCCCTGGAATCAACTACTAAGTCCTAGTTTGGTTTGTACTGCCTTATCAACCCTTCTTTTCTCATACAATAAGACAATGGTGTCTATTAGCCACCATGTGTCCACTGACAGTTTTCAAATAATCTGTTAGATGGGGTTGATTTTTCCACAGGGTACCCTTGTTCATTGGAAACCATATTGTTAATGTTGAGTCATGCCTGACTCTTAATGACCCCATTGGGGTTTTCTTAACAAAGATACTGGAGTGGTTTGCCATTTTTTTCTCCAGCTCATTTACAGATGAGAAAATGAGGCAAATAAGTTAAGTGACTGGCCCAGGATCACACAGCTGGTAAATATCTGAGACCAGAACTGAACTTTAAATTATGATTATTCCTGACTCCAGGATCTGAGCTCTACTCACTGTGCCATATAGCTTCCCAGAAGCCATATTAGAATCCCTTGAAGACCCTTTTTCACACTATTTGAAGAATTTCTTAGAGCAAGGATAATCAGTCTTTTTGTATGTGTCATGGACCACTTGTCAGAATCATTTTTTTTTAATATTTTATTTTATTTTATAATAAGTTTATATTGACAGAATCCATGCCAGGGCAATTTTTTTTTTTACAACATTATCCCTTGCACTCGCTTCTGTTCCGATTTTTCCCCTCCCTCCCTCCACCTCCTCCCCTAGATGGCAAGCAGTCCTATATCTGTTAGATATGTTGCAGTATATCCTAGATACAATATATGTTTGCAGAACCAAACAGTTCTCTTCTTGCACAGGGAGAATTGGATTCAGAAGGTAAAAATAACCCGGGAAGAAAAACAAAAATGCAAATAGTTCACATTCGTTTCCCAGTGTTCTTTCTTTGGGTGTAGCTACTTCTGTCCATCATTTATCAATTGAAACTCAGGTCTCTTTGTCAAAGAAATCCACGTCCATCAGAATACATTCTCATACAATATCGTTGTTGAAGTGTATAATGATCTCCTGGTTCTGCTCATTTCACTTAACATCAGTTCATGTAAGTCTCACCAGTCCTCTCTGTATTCATCCTGCTTGTCATTTCTTACAGAACAATAATATTCCATAACATCCATATACCACAATTTACCCAGCCATTCTCCAATTGATGGGCATCCATTCAATTTCCAGTTTCTAGCCACTACAAACAGGGCTGCCACAAATATTTTGGCACATACAGGTCCCTTTCCCTTCTTTAGTATCTCTTTGGGCAGAATCATATTTTTAAGAGAAAAAAACTCTAGTAGATAACCAGAGGAACCAATTATATTGGATACAATTATTGTTATTTTTCAAAAATAAGTTAGCATGAGTTAAAAGCTCCCACCTTACATTTATGATCCTTATAGGTCAAACCTAAGTGAGTATGTGTACATGGTAGAAAAAAACAATAGATTTGAATTTTAATTCTGACTCAATCACTTAGTAGCTGGGTGACTTTGGCAAAGTCACTTAATGTTTCAATTGCTTCCCCTGTAAAATGAGGGTAATAGATTAGATGAGCTCTAAAGTCACTTCTAGCCCAAACATTCTATAAAACTAAAACAGCAGCCCTACAAAATGTGTGGAAGGGTAGGTAGATGAATCAAATCATTGAAAGTGACTTGGGTTCTACCATATTGCTGGACCCTGAACCACTCACCCACCCATCCATTCACCCTTTGTCCTTAGCTCTGAATTATGGCTGCCTTTGGTGTCCATCCTCATTTCAACAACAACCTGGAACTGGATTTCTATGCCTACTTTCTGTGAACATCCATTGCCAACATCTGCCTTCCCTTTGGAATCGTCTACCAAATGAATGTTGCTGGAAGTTTATGTGCTGTCTTAATGCTCCTTCTTCCCTCTTGTACTTTCACAGAAGACTTATAGAGCCCAGTCCAAACTGATGGACAATATCGATCGGTGCCCATATTCTCCCCATCAAGAGAAAAGACAGTTCTTGAGAAAGAAGTTTTAAATCTAGGAGAGGTGTAGGAGACCTCTATACCCATTTCCCCAATTCCACCCAAGTCTAGCTGCCTCATTATCCGGTTCTCCCAAATAGTTCTCAAGAAACCAGTCTTGAAATATTCTTTACCTTCTAACACAAAACGATCATGACTAAACCTCTGTGTAGCAGCAACATGTGTTTCATAGAGTAGTTTATTTAATTAGTTCTACACATTACTTATGTCAAAAGGACCTGTTAAGATCCCCTTGAAAGCAATAAAGATTAGTCCAAGTTTCAGCTTTGAGCTTTATTCAAAAATAAGTGATTTTATCATGTTGAATCTCATTTACAGAGAATAACTTTTTCAAAAGTTTCATTAGGTGTTTTATAAACTTGTTGTTACAATGTTTATAAATCTTATTCAAGACATATTTTTATTTTTGATGATTAAATTTTGCTAAAGTACTTAAGTTTTTTTTACTTTCAAAGCACTGTGAGTTGGAGTTTTTTTGGTTTGTTTTTTGTTTTAGTATTAGAAAGTATTAATTAAACCTATATTTTGTAATTTAAAAACCTTCCTATTTTAGAGGAATAAAAATAACCTATATAACAGTATGGTTGTTTCTTTGAGAAAGATGTGTGTGGTCTAGTAGAAATGAGCAAAAAGTTAGCTTGGACTCAAGAGACTTGAAGACTAGTTCCCATTCAACTGCTAATTTAGTGATCTTAGGCAAGTCACTCAATTCCCATGGGTTTCAATTTTTTCAACAATAAAATTGAGAAAATGATTTATGCTCTTTTTGCCTTCTAATATTGTTGTTGAAATAAAAGGAAGATGTAATGATTCTTTGAGAAAACAAAGCAAAACACCTTCAAATTGCTAGAAAGATATCAGAATTAAAAAAAATTCCTTTTTATTATTAAAGATAATTTTCAAAATATATGCATAGATAATTTTTTAACATTGATCCTTGCATAGTCTTGTGTACCAAATTTTCCCCTCCTTCCTCCAGCTCTTCCCCTAGATGGCAAGTAATCCAATATATGTTACACATGTTAAAATATATGTTAAATCCAATATAGGTAAACAAATTTGTATAATTATCTTGCTGCAGATGATTTTGCTATATCATATTATCATAAATAAATCATGGCCAGTTCAGAAGTTAGGAAATGCTGAAAACTTTTTTTTCAAAATATTTCAAGAATTATTTTTAATTTTTATTGCTTTTTTAATTATAAAGATTTAACTGCTTATAAATTTTATGTCCATCCTGAGGTAAATTGAGTACAACACTCTATAAAGAATATATATTAAGAATCTGATATAAAGTGAGAGATAATTATGAATTATATATGTATATATGTAAATATATACATTTGTCATTGTTGTTATTGTTGGATCATTTTAAATGTTTCTATATCTTTAACTGTATTTGGGGTTTTCTTGGCAAAAATACTGGGGTGTTGTGCCCTTTCCTTCCCACTTTCAATTTACAGATGACAAACTGAAGCAAACAGGGGAGTGAAGATGAACTTGCTGCTCTGTCCACTGTGCCATCTAGCTGCCACACACACACACACACACACACACACACACATATACACACAAGTTTTCTTTATATTTAAAATATGATCAATTTGGGTTTTTATTCTTGTACTTTTTATAACTTCTTATTTTTCTGTTTTGGAACAATATTTTATTTTTCCTAATTATATGCAAAAACAATTTCTAGGATTCATTAAAAAAAAATCTTTCTAGTTCCAAATCACCTCTCCTTCTCTACTCTTTCTCCTTCCAATATATGTATTTATATATGTAAATGTATATATGTGCACAACACACATATACACAATGTACCTATATATGTCTATGTATATACACATACATTTAAACATACTCATACACACATGCATGCATGAATATTTACATACATGCAAACATAAATATATTTGAGGCAGAGAGGTAGCTCAGTGGATAGAGGGCTGAACTTAGAGTCAGCAAGCCTTCAAATCTGGCCTCAGGCACTTACTAGCTCTGTGATTCCTGGCAATTCACTTAAATAAGTTTGCCTTAGTTTCCTTAGCTGTGAAATGAGTTGAAGAAGGAAATGTTAAATCATTTCAGTATCTTCGCCAAGAAACTCTCAAATAAGGTCAATTGAACAACAGCAATAACAAAAATGTATATTTATTTGTATGGTTGCTTTAGTTAGAAGTTGTTATTTATTCTGAACCATAAGAAGTAGAAACTTTTGCTTAATAGATTTTTGACTTCAAGTTGACTATTTCATAATCAGTCAGATAATAATTAATATTTCATTTTTCATTAATTTGAAATAGGTCAATATGGAGTTGTTTTAATTTCAGGCAATAGCTATTTTTCATTTTTTATTCTTTTTTATAGCTTTAAATATTTTTATTTTTTCCAATAAGTTGGTGGTTATGTCATATATATATATATATATATATATATATATATATAAAGAGAGAGAGAGAGAGAGAGAGAGAGGCAAATTTAGATATAGATAGACTGCTAATTCAGTAAGAATTTCAATCAGAATAATAAATTTTCTGTATATTAAAAATATAATCAATTAGAGTTTTTATGCTTGTTCTGTTTTATAGCCTCTTTTTTCTATTTTTGAATAGTATTTTGAATAATAACTATTTTTCCTAATTATATGTAAAAACAATTTTAACATTGATTTAAAAAAATTTGAGTTTCAAATTCTTTCTCTTTCTCCCTATCCTTCCTCTTCACTGAGACAATAAAAAATTTGATATAGTTTATACATGTGCAATAATGCAAAACATATTTACATATTATTAACTCTTGAAAAAAAGTGAGTATGGACAACAAGGTTCTAAGCTGTTGGAGGCACAGTTCTAAGGCCACATCCTGGCTCAATATCCAAACAATGTGAGGTACTTGCAAGTCACTGAATGGTTAACAAAATGGGGTTTACCATTCTATAATAACAAAAATACACAACAAGGAAACATTGGCACTTAAGTTTTCTAAATCTGGTTTTATCTCCATCTGGAAATGCTTCTGTTATTTTTTTTTCTGGGGAAATACCTCAGGTTTTCATGACTTATGAGGTACCAGACATATAATAAATCTGATAGATTCAGACTGCATGTGATTGCATCATCAGCCATCTAGCTCATGAGGATTGCTTCTGAAAAGCTGGGATTGAAAATAAAAGTACATCAGAAAAATGGTAGTCTTTTCACAGTGTAATCTCTATATCTTTGTCCTATCTTATTCCTAATTATACTTTCCTACATATTTCTCAATGTCCTCATATTTAACCACCTTTTCATTGAAGCCACCAAGTATCAAACTATGTTTTTGCTTTTCATTCTTCTCTTCATCCTCTACCATAAATGATGATGCATTAATTGTAATTGTTTTCATGATTGTCTTTTTTGTAAAGGCATTAGTTATACAATATGAAAACAAAATCATTTGTATTGCAAAATGAGAAGAACAAATGTTCCATGAAATGATGTCTTCTTTATTCTTTGGGCTCATGTTATCTGAGTCACTAAAGAGAGTTTGTGAACTATCTATTCTTCCATTTATCTACAACTTGCTTCTTTCTTCTAGAAAAGAGTTAAAATGTCAAAATTGGTTGTAGATTTTCCAGTAATATGACTAATGTTTGATCATTGAACAAGAATCTTACACATAGAGAATCAACAGATAAATTAAAATTTATAAATGTTCTAAAATCTGTGATTCTTAGCACTATTTTCTCCCTTTTCTGACACTATGTTACTGTAACTCAGAAGGGAAGGTGGCTGCATAAAATGACATGTTATTTTGTATTTTTCTTTGTTTCATGTTTATCACAGTTGCTAACTAGTCACTAATAAGCTGAAGATAAAGTAGCTGGCAATCTTTTTATGTCCCTCCTTTAATTGCCATTGAGTTTAGCCTTGGATTCAGGGCTCAGGGGTTGCCTATTTGCACAATTAGGAAAATAGGTTACCTAGGGTTTTAGATTGACCTTCCACTCCTCTACCTTAAATTCCTGAGGCATAATTCCATTTTTGGCTAGGGCCAAAAACAATCTTTTTGTAAAGTGAAGAGGGTGGGGAATGAAAGGACAAAAAAGTACTCAAAGCACAAAAATTAATCAGTTATGGAACAACTAGTTTTATTCTAACATAGAAAAAATTACTAAGCAATAAAGAATTATAGAATTATTACAATCAATTGAGAAACTAATTTACAGGAGTTCTTGAGTCAATTCTAAACAATTCCTTTGAAAGAGTTAGTAATTAATCATTTAAAAATTTCACTTCTAAACCAATGCAGTCAAGTTTAGAAAGGAAGCAGAAAACTGGGAAAAATCTTTATTTCCAATGTTTCTGATAAATGCTTCATTCCTAAAATATGTAGAGAATTAACTCAAATTTATGAGAATACAAGCCATTCTCCAATTGATAAATGGTCAAAGGATATGAAAAGACAATTTTCAGATGAAGACATTAAAGCCATTTCTAGACATATGAAAAAATGCTCTAAATCACTATTGATCAGCAAATTAAGACTACTATGAGAATTGACTAAAATGACAGGAAACAATAATGATAAATGTTGGAGGGGATGTAGGAAAACTGGAATATCAATACATTGTTGGTGTTGTGAATTGATACAACCATTCGGGAGAGCAATTTGCAACATTTCCCAAAGGGCTATCAAACTGTACATAGTCTTTGATCCAGCAGTATCTCTACTGGAATTGTCTCCCAAAGAAATCATAAACAAGAGAAAAGAGATCACAATGTGCAAAACCATTTATAGTAGCCCTTTTTGTAGTGGCAAGGAACTGGAAACAGTAGATGTCTATCAATTGGGGAATGGCTGAATAAGTTATGATATATGAATATAATGGAATATTATTGTTTTGTAAGCAATGATGATCAGGGATGATCAACTAAACTAGCTCATTTCAACAATTAGGTGATTCAAGGCAATTCCAATAGAAAGAGTCATTTATATCCAGAAAGATGATTATGGAAACTGAATGTGCATCACAACATAGTATTTTCCCCTTTGTTGTTGTTGTTGTTATTGTTTGTTCATTTGTTTACTTGCTAGCCTGCTTGCTTGTTCGTTTTTCTTTCTCATTTTCCCCCTTTGACCTGATTTATCATTCACAGCATGATAAATGTGGATATATGCTCAGAAGAATTGAAGATGTTTAACCTATATTGGATTGCTTGCTGTCTGAGGAAGGGAGGAGGGGAGAGAGAGGAAGAAAAATTTGGAACACAAAGTTTGCAAGGGTGAATATTGAAAACTATCTTTGCATATATTTTGAAGAATAAAAATCAATTATTAAAATAATATAATGTTATTAAAAAGAAAAAACTAAAATTTCATGTCTACTAAGTTCAGCTCAAGTAAGCTTTTTTTTTCTCTTGGTGGTCCTTCTGTGCAGGAGATTCTACTGTTCTAGTAACTGGTACTCTGCTACTTAGCTGTTTTGGGAGGGGAAAATGTCACTTGTTTTTCAAGATTGTAAAAGGCCCTTTACCAAGGAAATGAAGACAGAAATGGGAAGCAGACTTTTCTTAAACATAAGCATAGTGAAGAGTTCAAGAGTCCATACACCCACCCCTCTGGAAATCTAACAGTTGTCCTTCCATTTCAAAACTAGCAGGAAGAGTACCTTTAGGGTGCAGGGTTGCCCCTTCAACATGTTCATAGATATCCAGCTCAGCAGACATATATATAAGACTTTTCCTTATCATATAGTATGGATCCCTAAGTCATCATAGTAGACATGAAGCGGAGCAAGAATTTGTTTTTTCCTACTGTCTTAAGGATGTAGAATGGGGATAGAATGGGGAAGGAATGGGAGAAGACCTCTAAAGCATGTATTTCCAGAAACAGGTCTACCTCAAACTTGCATGCACTGGATTGGAATACCAAAAAAATTGAGTATGATTTCAAGATGGGATAAAAGAGAAGAGGAGGATGTTACACATGGAAGGCTATGGCCAAAGAAATGATAGTCATCAGTCTACCTGATGGTAAGTCCCTACATATTTAACTAAGCAAAAGGCAGAATCAACCAGTTGCTAGATCATAAGTAAAGTCTTTTCATTATCATAAAACCTGTTATATTTATAGAAAAAATGAACTTTATATATGTTATTTCATTTGACCCTTAATTCAATTCAATAAATTTTTATTAGTCAACTACCACATGTAAGATTCTAAGAATACAAAATTAGATTTGAAATAGAATTTGTTCTCTGGGAGTTTATATTAAGATATAAAGAAGTCAATACAAAAAGTTAGCAGAAATTTTCTAATCACTGAGGGCTATAACCTAGACATTTTAATGGAATCTTTGCCTCACTCTCCCGTATCCCATATATCCACTCATTTGCCACATCTTATGAATTCTACCTCTACAACATTTGTCATATCTGTCCCCTTTTCTCCAATCATGTGCCCCGCACCCTATTTGGATCCTGATCACCCATTACCTGGATTATCCCAAGAGTATCTGCATGGTATCTCTTTTTCAAGTTTCTCATTCTTCTGTTACAATTCATTCTCCATACAGACATCAAAGTAATATTCTTAAAGCAAAGTCTACTTATGTTATTTTACTACTCAAAAGAATTCCAGTAGGTCCCTATTATTTCTAGAATAAAATATACATACATGGGTGGGTAGAGATAGAAAGTAGTCCAATTTGGCTGGAAAATCAAAGTAAAACTTTCTTTCTCTCTTGGTCTCTGTCTCTATCTCTTGGTGTATCTTATTCTCTGTTCGGCACTCCTAACTCTTAACAATGTGTCTCCAGCCTACATTTTCAAATTTATAATACTTCACTCCCCTTTACATATTCTACAATCAAGCAAAAATGCCTTCCTTCTCTTTCTCATTTCTTGAACTTTGTACCAGTTGGATGTTTAAACTTGGCTCACACTCTCTCCTTACTTTTGCCTCTAAGATTCTCTAACTTCTTTCAAGAGATCACCTTAAGCATCATCTGCTATGTTAGATCTTCCCTAACTTCTCTCTCAGATGCTAGAACCCACCCTAAATAAGATTATACTTGCTTTGTATATATTTTTATATCTACTTATATATGTAAATCTTTTTTAATCTCTCAATAGAATGTAAGTACCTGGATGGCAGGAACATTTTTTTTTCTTTGCATCCCCCAACATCTAGCAGGTACGTGATAAATACTGATAGATTGATTGAAGAGGGCAATGGTATTTGAGTTTGGCCTGAGTGAGTGGATAAAGTTTATTCAAGACCATAGAATGGCATGGAGATATGAGAGGACAGAACAAGAGTAGGGGACAAAACATAGTCCAATATGGTTATAAAATGAACAGAAGTAGAATGCTCCCCCAACCTAATTCTCTTCCTCCCTCCCTCTGTCCCTTTAAGGCTCCATGCTAAAATGTTTCTGGTCCTAAAGATATGGGGACTCCTGCTCTTCAGAAACCCACCAAATCCTCATTTTTCTTTGTTGTTCTCTTTTTCTTTCTATTTCAGTGACTACAGGCCAAAATTAGAAGTAGGATGTATTAGATATACATCTCACAGAAGTATATGCAAATCCAGAAAAAAGAAGCAAATATGTATAATAAAAAAGCAGAAATAAAGCAATGATAACATAAACAGCCTGTGAAATAATAAAATATTAGAAAGAGTAAAATTCATACATATGGGTAATGAATCTATATATATTTAACAAACTGATGCAACTACTAATACATGCATTATACTAATATATATATACTACATACTAATACATACTAACATATAAGCAGAATAAACATGATAAAATTGCCAAAAGAGAAGCCTACTCAAACTATGCAATTATTGACATGTATATCAATGAGTATATGCAATTGCATTTGCTAAACATTAGCATTACTAAACATCAGTATTGTTATCTGGGATTACATATAACCACTTCTCCCATTTTTAAAAAATGATATCTTAAGATTGTTTCTGTCAGGGGCAGTTCTAAAACCAGTGGTCTCTTAGTTGAGGAATAATGTTGGGACTAAATGAGATGCTCATAAATCACTGAATCGTTAACAAAATGAGGTTTAATTTTTCCTAACAAAGAAGATATGGAATAAACATACATTGACATTTAACTTCTCTGTATATTTCCATTCCTCCTAGACTCCATTTCAAAGTGTTTCTGTTGCTCAGAGTAGGATATAATTAAAGATATGCTAATGTTTATGCTCTTCAGAAATCTTCTATGACCAAATTTCCCCATGGTTGGGATTTTTTTTTTTTATTCCTTAAATAACTAGGAAACTGCCTTTAGTCAGCTGGGGTCAGTCAGGTTCTAGGGACAGCTTTGATACCTTTTAAGGAAATTAATTCCTAAGGATAAGGAAAGGAGAAAGGATCTAGGAATCTCTATTTTGCTGGTGAAGGAAAATAAAGTATGTCAAGGAAACACTGGTCCTATCACAGTTCAGTCACTAGTTAAGTAGGTCCAGTTTTTCTATATCCCAATGATTTATCTCTATCCTTAACCTGAAGTAATTAATAGTAATGAGTGTTCATAAATCTCAAAACAATTGCAATTCTGAATTCATAAATCTGAATTTGTAGAAAGCCCAGGCTTGTTAGCACTGCATATACTGAGTATACTCTACTCTGTGGTTTATATGTATTGCTGAAGTTCCAGGTAGAATAGGTATTGTTATTGGATTCAGTCCTCTCCTCCTATCTGAACTGGCTGTTGTTCTAGGACATAGAGTCCTCCTCATTTATAATGTCCATTTCTAATTAATTAGTTCAATTAAGTTAGTAGAATACATGGAGATAAGTATCTATTAGTTTTACATGCCCATCAGAGTTCAAAAAACTCACCTAATGGTTGCAGTGAATTGTCTTTAAAAGTCTCCTATCAGCAATTTGGAGTTAAGTCTATACAGCTAACAAACTGTACACATCCTTTGATCCAACATGGTTTCTACTGGGTTTATATTCCAATCTTAAAGATCTTAAAGGAGGGAAAGGGACTGACATGTGTAAAATTTTTGTAGTAGCTCTTTTTGTAGTGGAAAGGAATTGGAGACAGAGTAGCTACCCATCAGTTGGGGAATGGCAGAATAAGTTATAGTATATAAATATAATAAAATACTATTGTTTTATAAGAAACAATCAGCACAATGATTTCAGAAAGGCCTGGAGAGACTTACATGAATAGATGCTAAGTGGAGCAAGTAGAACCAAGAGAACCCTGACCATAGCAACAAGATTATGTGATGAACAACTTTGATGACTGTGGCTCTTTCCAACAATGGGGTGATCTGGGGTAGCTGGATGGTACAGTGGATAGAACATTGGTCTTGAAGTTAGGA
Organism: Antechinus flavipes; assembly: GCF_016432865.1. Lineage (NCBI taxonomy): Eukaryota > Metazoa > Chordata > Mammalia > Dasyuromorphia > Dasyuridae > Antechinus > Antechinus flavipes. The sequence continues at coordinate 258,828,539 of NC_067400.1, forward strand.
GGACCTGAGTTCAAATTTAGCCTCAGCCACATGTGACCCTGGTCAAGTCACTTAACCCCAGGTTGCCTACACAAAAAACAACGAAATCAATGAGATGATTCAAAGCTATTCCAATAAACTTGTGATGGAGAGAGCCATCTGCATCCAGAAAGAACACTATGGGGACTGAATGTGGATCACAATATAGTATTTTCATCTTTTTGGTTGTTGTTTGTTGGCTTTTTTCCTTTCTCATTTTTCCCCTTTTGATCTGATTTTTCTTGTGTAGCATGATAAATGTGGAAATATGTGTAGAATAATTGCATGTGTTTAACACATATTGGGTTTCTTGCTGTCTAGGGGAGGGGAAAGAAGGAAGGAAAGGGAGGAAAAATTCAGAACACAAGGTTTTGCAAGGGTGAATGTTGAAAACCATCTTTGCATGTATTTTGAAAATAAAAAGCTATTATTAAAAAAAGAAAAAATTCTCTTACTAATCTCTGATTCAAATTTCTCTATCACTGTATAATTAAAAATGGAGTGGTATTCCATTGATCTATTAACTTGAGGATTCTTTGAACAGCAAGATTTCTCAGCAAACATTTTTTTTTCTTCCTGTTGGGAATTTTTAGAATTTGGGAATTTGGCCATTATACTGACATTTGTTTCTGTTACTAGTCTTCTGAATGTAAGATACAATTAAGTGGTAAGCTTCTTTTAGCTTCTTTGTCAATTCACAAAGCTCTCAGTTGAGAGCTATAATAATTGTGAGTACCTATAGTCTTTCCATCTTCAGAAACTCCAAAGTTTTTGCCCAGACATATTTAAGACACTAACTGGTACATAGTAAACACTTAATAAATGCTTGTTGACTTGCATTGGCATTAACAGGTAGAATATAACACCTGTGGTATCTGTCTTGATGGAATTACACATGAGGCCTAAGAAACCCACATTTTTTTTTCCATTAAGATTTTTGTTCTGGTCTCAAACCCCCTACTATGGTCATCAGGATAAAGTTGAAAGGCTCAGATGTGAGTCTTCTTCATCATGATAAGCCATAGCTCTAGGCTTCTTGATTCTAGATAGAGCTAACATTAACTAGAGTAATATATTACAATGTCTCTGCCTTGGTCACAATGGATCCTGATAATAAGCCCATACACTGAGAAATATTGCTTCTATGATATTTTAGCAACTGTAGAAAAATTCTGGTTCTTTTTCTTTTTATATTCTTGTGTATATCTTATATTTAATGGCCTCTTGCCATCAAAATATGAAGTATAAGAATTCTTACTATCTCCTTGCAGAGACAGAAAATCAATTTCGTCAAGTTACAAAGGTTTGTTAATGCTTATATTTTCCAAATATGCAAATCTAGCTAGTAGGATTTTGCAGGCAACTAACATAAGTCTTACAGTTCATAAAAACATCTAAAGCCATCTTGAGTCAATGAAATCTCTTTTTATTAATTCTAGGGTCTTCTCTTTAACTGAATGTCTTAAACCAACATATAAAGGTCACAGAACTATGTCTACTGAGTAGCATCAATCTCTTCCTGGTAGCATGTTTAAGATCAGTGCCTTAGTATTTAATTGTAAAGCTCTAATATCTGCTAGTTCCCACTATAGAGTAACTTCAAGGGACTGGGATTTGGATCATTGCTGTCATGTTTCTTAGATTGTACTGTTTCTTGAAAAACCTTCATTCTCCATCAATTTTTATCACCATTATTTATCCAGACAACTGAAGAAAGGAAGTTTAGTTCAATAAAGTAAAGTTAACATATGCAGCTGGTATGTTACCTGGAAGAGCTCTCAATTGTACGGTTAAATAATTATCCTATAATATATTTGTAGCCCAGATTTCTGGCTATGGAATGTAACCTTTACTTCTTGTGTGAGTATTACTCTTGCTTCAGTTTTATGTGGTTTGGGGCATAGGGGATCTGTCTTCACATTAATCTTCCCTGGTCAGTAACATGATGAATTTGTAGTTGACCTGTGTTGTTATGCATATCTAGCAAGCAATATCTTAATTGAACCTGAATCAAAATATGTCAGTGAATCCCTGTCAATCTGCTCTTGAAACTTTGCTTTGTATACATAGTTTTAGAAATCCTCAGTGTTAGCCTGTATCAAAACCAAAAACTTCATTTTATATATAAGGTAATGAGTCTTACTGTCACTTAGATCTCTTTCCCAAAATACAACTGATTTATGATGACCAACATTTTCTTGATTTTAGGACTTCTCCCAAGCCTTACAAGCTGGCATCTGCTTGTAGAACAAAAGCTTATTTGCATCTGCACAGACTAATACCTAGCCTGTGTAAGGTAGTTGACTGAGTCCTTAAATGCATGTTTTCTACACAATAGTCTCTAAATAGTTTAGTTGACTTTAAGATAACTTTGCCTTGGTCTCCTAATCATATATGCAGAAGTAAGGTAATTTAGAGCTTTAGCAATAGAAAAATAAGTCTCAATAAATTTGCAATATGTAAATAGCAAATTCTAGAAAACTGGTTGGTTCTCAAAAATTCTGTGCCTCTGACCGCATTCGAGTACATCTGTTTTTCCTGGATTGATGCTAATTACCTCTTAAGATACCATGAGACCCACGTACTTGATAGAAAACTGTAAAACTGGCCCTTGTCAATTGACTTAAGTTCATTTTCCTTTAGCTAATCTTACACTTTCATTGTATCTCCTTATATTTTTTTCTAGAATCTTTTCAGAGACAATGATATTATCAAGATATATCAGTAGGTTGTCCATGTCTCCAAAATATTTTCTCCATTTATTTTTGAGAAATGCCATGTTCTCCCAATATGACATAGGGCATTTGTTCAAAATGACAAAGAACCAAATTAACACCCCCCCACCTCTACAAACTGCAAGATCTCCTGGCAAGCAGGAGTTACTTCTTATTTTCCTTACCTCTTCTGTCAAACATATAATAGATCCACTCTGACCCATTAATGCTTTAGACATTAGACCTACTTAAGCTTATTTAAGTATTACCCAAAAATGTTTCTTAAGACTTTTTAAACAAGTCAGACTTTAAGTGAACAGGTTAATAAACATCAGCTCTCCAATTCTCTCCCCTTTTTCCCTATTTCTCTGCTAATCTATTCCCTCCCCACTAAGTTTTTTTTTCTCTTTCTCTTCCTTCTCCTCAGATAGAATATTACAATCTAATTTCCAAGTACTGTTACCTAGCTATTATTTTTTTCAGTAGTATTTGAGTGGACAAAATAATCATATCACTCATCTTGATGAAGTCTCCTGTTCTTATTCTACTATATATTATTCCATATTTCCCCAATTCTTTTAATCAATTGATAACTTATTTATTTAATGTTTTCATGATATTCTCAACTTCATACCCAGTGTCACTTATCTATTCAATAAACACTAGTTATTGCTTTTAGGATCAAATATAAGTTCCTTATTGCTTTTAGGATCAAATGTAAGTTCCTTTTTGTTTTCTTAGCTTTTAAAGTTCTTTATGACCTAATCACAATCTATTTTTCCAGGCATATTGGATATCACTTTGTCCCTTGTATGCTACATTTATGACAAACTGATCTCTCTATTCTTCACTTGAAAAACTCCATCTCCTATCTCCATGCCTTTGAACTGGCCATCCCCCATACTTGGAATGGATTCTTTCATCATCTCTGCTTTAGAGGGTCTCATCCTTCAAGACTCAGCATCATCTTGTAAATGAAGCCTTTCTTTATTTTTTCCTCAGTTGCTAGTGTGCTCTTTCTTAAACTAGCATGCAGTAATTATTTTTATATTTATTCAGCAAGTACTTGTTAATATATTTGCTGTCTTTTTTTCTTAATATTCTAAGACTCCCACCAATCTTACTAAGGGAAAAAAAAGGGGAGAGAGCTGAAAATGATTGTTATGTGTTTGTTTTTCTGTAAGTTCCATAGCTCTTCAGTTTTAAGTAAGTGCTTTACTATTTGGTTTGTGATTCCTGCATATTCTAGGATAAAAGCAGGTATGTGGAGTGGGTATTTTGGCCATATTTGCATAATAATACTATTCAAAGAACCCATACTGAACCTAGAGATTGCTGATTAAATTTGGTATGAATTGGAGGTGATGCAGAGGGCAATAAAGATTTTTGAGAAAGAGAGTGTCATAATCATAACAATACATTAAGATGAAAAATAAAGTTAAAAATATCTTAAACATAATTTTTCTAAAAATCCGAATAATTCTGCAAATATTTCCACCATCAGCAATATGGCAGAATCATGGTACTATGCAAATTTTGGGACATGTATTAACTCTTTTGAACTCTTTATATATATAATATATGTATATGCACATATATACATATATGTATATGTATATATATTACTATGAAATCAATGGCATTAACTATTTTGAATCCATTATATATACATATTTTATATATATATATATGTATAACTATGAAATCAATTGTATTAGTTCATAAAGGCAAATGACAGTGAAGCACAGGATACTGCAACAATTTATCTTTTCTTCTTCCCCAATCTTCCCACATCATTTGATATGTATGAGTCTGGTAAAAATGAACCTCAAAGGCAGCCTTAAGGAATATAAGAGTAACAACTAAAGAAAAACCCAACACAATTGCCTTAAGGAAGACAAACATGCTTTCTGCTTTGCTGGACCATATACATGGATATACGTGTATTTGAACCTCATGTCTTTTTCATTTTAAATTGTCAGCTCATGGCATTGACTCAGTCTCCCTCATCCAATGCTTTTCTGTGAATTCAACATCAAAACTTACATCATACTTAGAGCTAGAAGCTATTTCCAAAGATGAGATGACTTCAAGATCATAGAGATAATCTTATAGGTTCTCTCAAACTCCGAGAATAGCTCTGTTCTGGAGTAACTTAAATGTTTGGAGAATTTGGTTAATTGTGTTAGAATAAAAATAGGAAATGCTGCTAGCAAATTTTATCTTCTATGTATGACTTACAAACAATAAATACATTATAAGTACATGCTCTCATGTAATCCTAGTATTCTCATGGAAATTAGTCTTTAAATATTTTAAAATCTATGTGTAGGGAACCTCCAATATCAGAGTTAGATAAGCATAGTTGGGTTTCTCCATTTTAAAATCTATGCCTTTTTTCCTCCTGAAAGGTAAAACATGTACTGATTTTCAAGTTTTGCCGCAGACCCAATGACCCAATTTGAATTGAGCATTTTCCAGAGACATACAATAAAAAGAACCATATGTTCATTTGAAAGATTAACAGCTCTATTTATTTGGCATTTCTGAGAGAAGAGAAATGTATATTTTCTTTGCCACATCACTGTAAATAACATACAAGCACTATAATGTCATAGAAGACAAACAGGCATGAGCAACAACTACAGAGAAGTCCAACACAGTTGTTGTTACATAATCCAGAAAAGGCACTTCTTCATATTGGGATATCAGGATGTAGCCAAGAATGTTGATGGAATTTTGTAATATCCCTTGGGGGGTTTTATATAGCACCCCAATCAACTGGATGAAGAGTCTTTTTATTAGAACCAGCATCTGTGTTAATTGAGTCCTGAGGTGTTTGGCTACCCTGACTGATCCATATCACCCATGTTTACTGTGTGTTTACTTGAGTTTGGGCTGGATTACATCCATGGGCCAGAAGGTCTACAGCACATTTCATTTGTTGGGATTATTTTCTGGAGCACAGCTATGCTCTTCAGTTGGTGGATCAGAGATTTGAGAATATCCTAGCATGTATTCTTTTGCTGAACTAAAGTTTTCTTTCTTTTTTTTTTTTTCCTTTTTCTTTTTGTATTGCCTCAAGTAGATTACTCCTTCCTATTTCCTCCCACTAAAAATAATCTCCCTTGAGCTGTTTTCCACTTTTGGTTTTCAGAAGCATGGAATTAGTTCACAGTCCAGTGCTAGCCAATATTTATCCATTTCAAGAAAGGGGGAAAATGCTGTTTTACTCATTCTAAAAGTCTTATATGCTTTATACTCTCACAATCAATCAATGAGCATTTATTAAGCACCTACTTTTTTTTTTTTTGGTCAAGCACTGTATATATACACACACACACACACACACACACACGGGATACAAAGAAAAAAATATAATAATCATTCTTATCAAGGTATTTATATTCTATTGAAGCAAATGATATGTCACATGTAAATAGACACAATATTATGTAAAATTAAAATAGTGTTATCAATGGCCTAGAGATCCCAACAAAGGGTTCTTTTTCAGTACTGAGACGACCCCAAAGGCATCAAGTTCTCTTTATTTCAATGCTGACACCTGGATTTCTTCAAGAAAATTTCTAAAATGAAGCTTAGGCAGAGCTCATGACTAATATCTCCCTAAAATGTAGGTAACAGGGCCTTTCTCCAAAAAGAAACTCATAGAAGTATTGAATATCGATTTCTTAGAATTTCTTTAGGTCCAAATGCCCAAGAAGTAATGTCTATAAAAGAGAAAGAATTTGGTTGGCACTAATACTGTCTGAGTTTAAACAAGTTTTTGGACTTCTCCAAGACTTAGTTTATTTATAAAGGGAGGTGGTTGGATTCTACCAGCTCTAGAATTCTATTATTACCCCTTTAACATTGAGTATAATCAAGGACAGCCTTAGAATAAGGGTTTTCTTTCCTGAGATCATGAACAATTAACTTTATAACCCTAGGCCATTTTTTTAAGCTCTCTGTCCCCTGACTTTCTTTCTTCCCATATCATAAAACACCAACTACTGTAGTTACTTGTTAGGGGAGCCCTCTATGATCCTTAGATGAAAGGACTCATTGTTAAGTATAAAATCTTTCAAAGACTTAGGAATGATTATCACAACTTCTATGAATAACAAAGGTCAATATACTCCAAGAAAAGAAAACATGGGCTGGCCTACACCATTACACAAACTTTAATGTCTTTTTCCAAATTCAAGAAACTCTGATCATTCCTGATTAGCCAAGCACCTTCTGCCTAGATGTCTTTATTGGGGGGAAAGGAGGAGAAAACTGTAGAAATTAACTGAGCCCATAATTGCTGCCTTTATGAGTGGAAAAGTCCTAAGAACTTAATGAGGATGACCAGATTTAAAGAAAAACAGTGTTTATAGAGGAGATAGAGTCTTCTTCAAGCTACTATGGGCAGAAGGCATATGCTATTTAATCAACTCTGTGGCATCTGAGTATATCTGAGAAAAAATGTTCTCTCAGATCCTCTAGCAGCAAATTTATATCCTCTACTTGCAGATTCAAGGGAATTCTCATAACCAATATATTCCATGAATTATGGATTCTAGGGATAAGAAAACCAGATATATCTCTAAATTGCCTACAAAATATAAACTAGTTCTTACCAGTAACATAAGTTTGACATTATAATAGAAGGGGAAAAGGGAGTATACCAACTGTGGGACATACTTACCTCTGAAGAAGCTTAATAGTTAACTTTCTGAGAAGTCTAGTCTTTACCATACTGAATTGCCTGCCTCCTGAAGGCCATGAGTCCTTTAACCCTAGCAACTGTAAAAGAGCAAGATTTCTCAAAAACCTTTTGCCTGGATGTCTTTACTAAAAAAGAAAAGGATTAAAATGGTGTGGAAATTAATCAAGTCCATAATCACAATTGCAATCTGTGTAAATGAATGAGCATGATGAACTTAAAATCAGGTAACATTTTCAATTTTGCTATAAGTTAGATATTGCTTAACTATATTACCATAGTCACAATTCATTGAGGTCAAGATTTCTTTTGTAGGACATTGTCCATTGAGATTCCTGATCAACTTGAACAACTTACAGAGTAATGAGCCACTGGAATTTTGATTATATCATGGGTACTTAACCTTTTTTTGTGTCACAAAGCCCTTTTGGCAGTCTGGGGAAGTCTGTGAACTACTTCCTAGAATAATGTTTTTAGAATTACAAAAAACCAAACCAAACCAGAACAAATTAGTTAAATACAGTTATATATATATATATACACACACACACACATATATGTATATATATGTATATATATACACACATATATATGTATATACATATATAAATACATATATACACATATATAGTATCTAATATATAGAAATATATAAATAGATATACATATATAAATGTATATTATATATATAATATATATTAATAGCTCATAGAAGAACCCAGGTTAAGGATAACTGCTGTAGATAAGCATGCTCCTCATTGAAGGATGAATCTATCATTTGACATTGTTTGGCTGGGACTGGAATGGAAAGGAACCATTTCTCTCTTGGACCTATAAAAAGGAAGCCATTGAAGATTCCATTCTTTTTGATTTTTTTCTGTTTTTTTGAGCATAGGTCTTGTTATATATGTCCTTCATTCTTTGCCATAATATCAGGAAGGGGATGTCATGATTTGCAAGTGAGTTGGATTTCAGTGAGGAAAGGCAGTGAAAAGTTACTAACCTTACTCTTTTTTCCAGAGTCATCTGAGTCCTGTGGCATCTATAGTATATAGATTACGACAGTTGGAGATTACCCTGGGTACAGTCTTTTTAGACTAAGTTCTTTCCCAGCTCCCAATTTGATTAAAACAGTGATTAAGACTAGGTAAGAAATGACTTATCTGAAAATAGATTTTGGTTCCTAGCAGTCACCTGTGCCTTGGAATATGACCTCAAACACTTCTAAACACCTTCAACCCCAACTAGAAATGGTAGCCATTAGACAATAGTAGGATATTGAGTTTTCCTAGATACCCAATCTGGGACCAATCCTGAAAAGGAAGTGCATTTGTGTTTTCAATCATGTGGCAGTCATGATAAGGGGAAGCATGTGTTTTAATAGTAGGAGTTCCTGAATTCTGGAATTCTGGAAGTGTCAAGATTTCTTAAACACCATTCTCCTGATTCTATCTTTTAATGAGAAGCATTTGTTTAGTAAGCAGCACCAATTAAGCTTTAAGTACCCTGCTAGTATCCCCAAATTTGAACTATATTTTGAGATTTATGTTTTTTTCCTTATTCAGAATAAATTTTTACCAAGAATATCATAAATAGTGTTTAAGTACCTAGACCAGTTCCTAGGAGCCTCTTTATTTTTAATGATGTTAGAATACTGTTTTTTGGCCATGAAAAAACAGCAGGCCAATATTGTTACTTGTATCTGTATGCTATCATGTTTTGGTTTAGTGACAGGTCTGCTGTTTTCCAAAATATTATAAACTGCCTTCATCAAATTCCATTGTCATTGAAAAGAAAGCCACCTAAGGCAACTCGGAAATATCAAATGGATAAGGAATTCCTGTTTCCAATCTATGGCCTATATATGCATGAGGAGCCTATGAATTACTCTATCAGTTCATATATCGTGGCCAGAGCTCCAGATAATCATTGGATTGGCCCTACGATTGAATAAGAAGACAATGGACTCTAATTAACTGAGTTATTATACAATGTATTCAGTGATTCCAAATTGTTCCCTGACACATAAAAATAATTTTTACTACTGTGTTCTTCCTGTGATCCTGTTCAGATAGTTATTTCAGTTGTGTCCAACTCTCTGTGACCCCATTTAGGGTTTTCTTTGTAGAGATACTGTAGTGGTTTGCCATTTCCTTCTCCACCTCATTTTATTAATGAGGAAACTGAGGCAAATAGGGTTTTAATGATTTGCCCAGGGTCACACAGCAAGTTAAAGTCTGGGGTCAGATTTGAACCCAGGAAGATGAGTCCCAGCATTTGTGTTACCTACCGGCACCTTCCAAGATTCTATATGGCTACAAATTCTAGAAATGTCAAAATTAAATCAAATAATAATTAAAATTTTGAGTGAATCAGAGGGCTATAGAAAAATATACTGTAGGCTTAAGTAGGCTGGAACATATTGATGATGACTTATATGCAAGAAATTATAGAAAAAATATCATCCAGTAAATGTATTATTAGAAAAGGTGTTGGACCTATTATGTAGGTAGAACATAGAATAATAGACAGTCCAGGTAACCCACTAATACACACAAAATGCTAAAATGCCAAGAGAAAAACCTAGGAAATAATTTCTATAAAAGATTTAAGAAAGAGGGGTACAAAATAAAATACGGATAATTCTCAGCCTGCACTAATGGAAGAATTATTTCCATTAGTGAAGTCATGGAGTAAGTGAAGTAGGAGAGTGATTTGACCAAATTTGATAGTAATGTGTGGGTAGGGAGAAGGAGGCGGGAGAATAAGGAGAGAGGGAGAGAGAGAAAAAGGGAGAGGGAGAGAGAAAAGGAGAAAGAGAAAAAAGAGGAGAAAGAGGTAGAAGAAAAGAAACAGGAGGTCTCCTTTATTGATTAAAGAATTCAGTCCTACATTAGTAAATTGCTTATGCATAGACTCATATGCTCTAGAACAGTGGTTTCAAATTCAAATGGAAATAGGCTACTAATGTTTACATAAGGATTTAAAACTTAGTTTTCAAAAGTAATATTTTCTATGTTTCACTGTATTTTATTTATTTTATTAAATATTTCCCAGTTACATTTTAACTTGGTTCCATAGCACTCAGGAATGCTGTGGGCTGTAGGTAGCATATGGGCTTCATGTTCAACATCTCTGCCCAAAGGAACTATGAACAATGTTCTCCTTTCTAGAACAAGACCCTTGGATTAAGTGGAAAGATTCTTGGCTCAAGAAGGCGACAATTTAGAAATCAAGGAAACAAGGGACAAAGTCAGAATGTGAAAGAACAAAACAAGAGTTTGCCTTTCACTGATTTTGTGGACTCTGAAGGTCTGAAATATCATGGGCACCTCTCTATTGACCCCTAGCTCTTTCATTTTGCTAGAGATGGGGTGGCCAGGAGTTGAATCCTAATACCACTGGATTTCTTATAATATCTTGGACTGTACAATTTCCAAGTGATTATGGCTCTCTTTAGGAGAGAGTGGCTTGACTTTCTACCAATTTCCAATGCTTCCTTCTGATGGGGAGTTTCAATCTCAATGCAGTACACCTAATCTGGAAGAATTCTATAATGCCTTAGAGAAGATGGGGCTAATCAGAAAGGGAAAGAGTTCCCTTTAATATAGACAGAAATTTGAATCTTTTTTTGCATTTCAGAATAAATAAAACCTGTTCTGTATATTCTTTTGTTGGGTGGACTAAGTGCTTAAATGAGGATTAAGGTCCTCCTTTTTTTTTTTTTTAAAGATCTAGGCACTAAGCAAAACCATTAATTAACACTTACATAACTTTCTTTAAATAGTATTTTATTTTTTTCCAATTGCATGTAAAGATAATTTTCAACATTCATTTTTTAATAAGATATTGAGTTCCAAATTTTTCTCCTCTATCTCTCTTTCTCCCCCTCCCCAAGATAACAATGTAATATTAATTATGCATTATATAGTTCATGTAAGTTATGCACATGCAATCATGTTAAACATATTTTGTCATTAGTAATGTTTTGAAAGAAACAGATCAAAAGGGAAAAAAACTAAGAAAAAAGTGAAAATAGTATTCTTCAATCTGCATTTAGATCCCATACTTCTTTCTTTATCTGTGAATAGCATTTTCCATCCTGAGTCTTTTGAAATTGTATCATATTATTATATCGCTGAGAAAAGCTAAGTCTACTGTAATTGATAATGCTGCTGTTACTGTATACAATATTCTCCTAGTTTTGATCACTTAATTCAGTACCAATAGCATAGTTAATATGCAACTATGAATTGCATAGTTCTTTTAAAAACACTTTATGCACATAGAATCATTTTTTGCAATAAGTTTACTTATTTTTAATACACATTGCTTCATGAATCATATTGGGAGAGAAAAATTAGAGCAACAGGGAAAAACCATGGGAGAGATTAAAAAAACAGAAAAAAAGAAGTGAACATAGCATGTGTTGATTTACTTTCAGTCTCCTTAGATCGTTTTCTGGATGCAGATAGCATTTTCTGTCCAAGTCTATTGGGATTCCTTTGGATCATTGAACCACTGAGAAGAACCAAGTCTTTCATAGTTGATCATTGCACATTTTTGCTATTATTGTGTACAATGTATTCCTAATTTTGCTTGTTTCCCTCAAGCATCAGTTCATGTAAATCTTTCTAGGACTTTCTATAATCAGCTTGGTCAACTTTTTCTATAGAACAATAGTATTCCATTACCTTCATGTACCACAACTTGTTCAGTCATTCCCCAATTGATGGGCATCCACCCATTTTCCAATTTTTTGCCACCACAAAAAGAGCTGCTACAAACATTTTTGCACATGTGGGTGCTTTTCTCTCCTTTATGGTTTCTTTGGGATACAGACCCAGTAGTAGAACTGCTGGATCAAAGGGTATGCACAATTTTATAATTATTTGGTCATAGTTCCAAATTGTTCTCGGCAATGGTTGGATCATTTCATAACTCCACCAACAATTCATTAGCGTTCCCATTTTTCCACATCCCCTCCAACATTTATCATTATCTTTTCTTGTCATTTTAGCCAATCTGAGAGGTGTGAGGTGGTATCTCAGAATTGTTTTAATTTGCATTTATCTAAATCAATAGTGATTTAGAGTAGTTTTTATATAACTATTGAAGGCTTTAATTTCACCATTTGAAAATTGTCTGTTTATATCTTTTGACCATTTATCAACTGGGGAATGACTTGTTTTCTTACAAATTTGACATAGTTCTTCATATATTTTTACAATGAGACCTTTATCAGAAATACTGGCTGCAAATATTTTTCCCAGTTTTGTACCTCCCTTTTAATGTTGTTTCTGTTGATTTTGTTTGTGCAAAACCTTTTTTTAATTTAATGTAATCACAGTTGTCCATTTTGCCTTTTTCAATGTTCTCTAGTTTTTATTTGGTCATAAATTTCTCCCTTCTCTAAAGATCTGATAGGTAAATTATCCCTTGTATTCCTATTTGTTTATGGCATTGTCCTTTATGTCCAAATCATGTATCCATTTTGCCCTTATTTTGATATAGGGTGTGAGATGTAGGTCTATGCTAAGTTTCTGACATTATTTTCCAGTTTTCCCAGCAATTTTTGTCAGATAATGAGTTCTTATTCTAGAAGCTGGATTTTGAGGATTTATCATATATTACATTGCTATAGCCCTTGATTATTGTGTCATGTGTATCTAATCAATTCCATTGATCCACCATTCTATTTCTTAGCTAGTATCAAATGGTTTTGATGACTACTATTTTATAATATAGTTTTAAGTTTGGTACTGCTAAACCACCATCCTTTGTATTTTTTTTTTCATTAGTTCCCTTGATATTCTTGACCTTTTGTTCTTCCAGATGAATTTTGTTATTATCTTTTCTAGTTTTAATGTTTTGGCAATATGATTATATGGCACTGAACAAGTAGATAAATTTTGGCTGGATTGTCATTTTTATTATATTAGCTCAGTCTACCCATGAACAATTGATATTTTTCCAATTGTTTAGATCTGATTTTGTTTGTGTGAGAAATATTTTATAATTGTGCTCATATAGTTTTCAAGGTATTTTTTTGGCAGGTAGATCCACAAGTATTTTATTTTGTCTACAGTAATTTTAAATGGAATTTCTCTTTCCATCTCTTGCTGATGAACTTTGTCAGTAATATATAAAAATGTTGATAATTTGTATGGGTTTATTTTATATCCTTCTACTTTGCTAAAGCTGTGAATTGTTTTCAGTAGGTTTCTGGATGATTTTCTAGGATTCTATATCATGATATCAACTGCAAAGAGTGAGAATTGTATTTCCTTATTGTCTATTCTAATTTCTTTAACTTCTTTTTCTTTTCTTATTGCTAAAGCCAGTATTCATAGTGCAATGTTGAATAATAGTGGTGATAATGGGCATCCTTGTTTCACTCTGATCTTATTGAGAAAGCATCCCATTTCACTCCATTGCAAATAATGCTTGCTGTAGGTTTTAGCTAGATATTGCTTATTATTTTAAGGAAAGCTCCCTTTGTCCTTATGCTCTCTAGTGTTTTTAATAGGAATAGGTGCTGTATTTGTTCACAAACTTTTTCTGCATCTATTGAGATTATCTTATGATTTCTATTGGTTTTGTTATTATTTGGTTAATTATAATAATAGTTTTCCTGATATTAAACCAGCCCTACATTTTTGGCATAAATCCCACTTGATCATAGCGTATTTTCCTGCTGATAAATTGCTATAATATCTTTTTTTATTTTTATTTAAAGTTTTTGCATCAATATTCGTTATGTAGAGTGGCCTGTAATGCTCTTTTTCTGTTTTGGCTCTTCCTGATTTAGGTATCAATACCATATTTGTGTCATAAAAGGAATTTGGCAGTATTTCTTCTTTACCTATTTTTCCAAATAGTTTACATAGTATTGGAATTAAATGTTCTTTAAATGTTTGGTAGAATTCACTTATGAATACATAAGGCGGTCCTGGAGATTTTTTCTTAATGAGTGCATAAATGACTTGTTCAATTTCTTACATACCATTGTTTAAGCCTTATGACAGCTCTGAGATATAGGTACACTAGATAATGTCTGCATTTCAAGAATGAGGAAACTGAGACAGAATAACTAGGTCACCCTTGTCAGAATGCTAGTTAATCATTAAAGGCAGAATTTGAACCCAAGTTTTCTAGATCCTAGTGCAGCATTCTATGCATTATAACCTACTCTTTCTAGGGGAAACTTAAGTAGAAGAAATTCTAATGGTTCTGGGGTGGAAGTGAATTCCTTGTGCAGAGATATGAGTCAAGCATGAGAAGCCTGTCTCCTATTCCCAATACTGAACTTGGTTGTCATAAATTCTTTTGCACTGGGCTATAAGTTGCATAGATATGAGAAAAAAATTACATATGATGGAAATAGTTGACATATAAGAGATGAAAAAGGTGAAATATAACATGCTCACAGTCCCTGTAAATGGGCTAAATAAATGAAGCTGATAGCAAAGAAATATATAAACAACTACCTTTGCAGGCTATTAACTCAGGATAAGTAGAGGGTTGATAAAGAAATATGTATGCATGGAACAGTCAGAAATTGAGGGTATATAACAGAGTATTTTTGCACATAAGAATAAGGATAAATAATGACTATTTTAATAATTATCTAATCAGAGATTTATCACTGAAGTGATAAATAGCAGCAAGTTTTCAGTCCCATAGCCCCTCAGTAATTTCTTACTCTTCATTCTTAGATAGCATAGTTTTATAAAGATATGTTATTTTTTGTTTCTTGAGCAAATCCAGGCTCAATCTACTTTGGGTAACATCTTCCTTCCCATTTCCTATATCTTACCTATCCAGACACAGAGACAAACCAGATATTGAAATCAAAAGGGGTAGGGATGAAAGATAAGAGGGGTGAACTCTTATCTCAAAATTATCCCCGTGATTGGATTTGACTCGGAAGCTCACAATGTTGCTTAAGGACAAAATTTCCATTTCATAATTAGAGAGAAAAGATTTTAACATGAAAAGAGTTAACCCTAAACCCAATCTTTCTTATATAAAAGCCATCTTATGGAGAAGAAATATTGAATTTTTGCTGTTAGAGCAAGCATCAAAAACATGCCTTCAGTTGATTATAACTCATAAAAGAGAAAGGATGGAGGAGGACCTCATTCCAGTCCTTCACTCAAATAGCTTCTTATTTTAGCTTTCTATTTTCCTATTCTTGCTAATCACTCAACAAACATTCAATAAATGGGTGCTAAGATTTGCTTTTTCTATGTGACAGAAGGACTTGAAGTGCTGTTGTCTATATGCTAAATCTAGCACTTTGCAACAATGTCCCAGTCACTCTGTCTTAGTTACAGTTCTTCTAGTTGCTGAGGATGCCATCAGTTTGTGTTGTTTGACCTAATAATGTGTGGGGAGAGATGCAAATACCTCTGTAAATAGTTATCAGAGTATAAAGGTGTCTCTTCTGCTTTGAAAATTCTAATTCAGTATTTGGAATACAAATGCAGACTTATTTCCACATGATGCCCCATTTTATCATCTCCTGATTTTCGTTTCCTTCATGTTTTAAAGCCAAACATACACTCAGTTTCCTTCAAGCATTACAGTCCATTACACTGATCTGGACTTCTGAAATCTAATTTTTATGCACATATTTTGATATTCATTTAACCCAAATTCTTGTTTACATATGCTGGGAATGACCTAGGTCATTCTCAGAACAAGACCACTAGAACCCATTTCTCAGTATTAAATATCAGTGGAGAAACATGAAAATAAATCAATATTGCCACACTGACTCGATTTCCATAGCAAGAAACATAGCCATGGAACCCCAGGAAAGAAAGAACAAACACAAACACCCTGGGCTGGGAGAATGTGATGCTATGTTCACCTACTACTTTTAGTAATTAATAATTTATTCTCCACGTTGGTTAGTTGGAATTGGAAACATTTATGTGTATTTATATGGAGTTTAAGGTGAATTAAGGCAACATTCAGAACCAGAAAAAATGTTACTAAAAACTTAAGTCTTTTATCATAATCAAATGGTAACTCAGATTGGACAAATTCCCATGTTGCCAGGCGTTTTAATAGTGTTTCCAGGGTCAGAGGTCAGTGCTGATTTCTTCCATTTTCCTTCTTGTGAAAGAATACAATATATACTCATTTCAATGCAGACTATTGGGAAAATGGCCCACTATTCTCTGTGGAAGGAGAGCAGGGGACTTGGGATTTGCTTGGCTTGCAATGTGAAGATAGATGAAGGCTACTCAAAGAATTCTGTTTAAATTTCTTTTGCAATTGCAAATTGAATTCTCTATTTTATATACCCATCAGAAAATGTAATATATACATGTGATATGAGGTCGAGGATAATTCCCTAGAAAATAACTCAGACATCTAGATAATTTTGATAATGCATATCTGGCTGTAAAAATCTTTATATGCATTAATCTAGTCAAATTTCAAAGCTGAAAAGAAATAGAATACAAAGCCCCAAATGCCTTATAAAGAAACAAGAAAGGAGAAAAACTCCTGCATTTGTAATTTGCATCTAAAGAGGAAAATTATGTTTCAAATTGTAGCATTGAAGTGTAGTTCACAATATTTCTTAGCAAACTGAAAGAAGATAGTTTGAAAGAAGAGAGATTTGCAGCCAAATTCTTGTTCTATTATACACATTGGTAGAACTTTCTGCTCCTATAGACATATATATATATTTTTAAAGCATACTATTTAATTCATATCTATTTTAATTTCCAATTACTTATAGCTGTCCAATCATACAGGTAGATCCTTTCAAATTTTCCATCCCAGAACTTTACATGATGCACATGACTAATAAATTAATAATAATAATAATAATAACTTTTATATAGTACCCACTATGTGTCAGGTACAGAGCTATTATCTTATTTGATCCTCACAACAATCTCCCCTCATTATACATTATATAGTTGAGGTAAGAAGCAAACAGAGGTTAAGTAACTTCCCAATATACATAAGTGTCTAAAGACTGAAATTGGATTCAACTTCTGGACTCCAGGTACATGGTTCTACCTAGGTGTTTCAACTACAGCTATAGTTGAATCCAATTTTAGAAAATGTGTTCTGTTCTACAAGATTGTAATACTTATGATCATAGATATAGAGTTGAAAGTAGAAGACCATTTTCTCTCCCCCCCCCTTTTTTCCATAGAAGGAAACTTATTAGAAGTCCCAGAGAAGTTAAGTTAATGGCCCAAAATCACACAGATAATAAGTGGGAAAAGCATGATTCAAAGTTAGGTTCTTTGATTCCAAGTAAAGTATTTTTTCCAGTCAGTTAGCCTTTATATGCCTTAGTGAGGTCCTAGGTTCCAACTGAAATTCCAGCCTTGATAATAACTTATGCTAATAAATTATAGTCTTTCTCATATTCTTCTATATTTCTGTTATTGAAGAGGATGTACTCTTTTTAAAAATATTGTTTTATTCTGATTATACAAGTATATTAACTTTTAGACACATATTTCTTTATGAATCATCTTCTGAGAGAAAAATCAGAACAAAAGGGACAAACCACAAAAGAAATAAAAAACAGGGAAAAAAGTGAACATAGTATGTGCTAATTTACATTCAGTTTTATTTCTGAGTGCAGATGGGAGTTTCTGCTCAAAGTCTACTGGGATTGCCTTAGATCACTGAACCACTGAAAAGAACCAAATCTTTTATAGCTGATCATCACACAATCTTGTTGTTACTGTATACAATGTATTCCTGGCTCTTTTTGTTTTAGTCAGCATCAGTTTGTGTTAATCCAGGCTTTTCTAAAATCAACTTATTTATTTTTTATAGAGCAATAATATTCTATTATCTTCCTATACCACATTCCCTATTCAACCATTCCCTAACTGAAGTGTATTTACTCACTTTCCAGTTGTTTGACACCACAAAAAGAGCTGCTTGCAGATATTTTTGTATGTGTGGGTCCTTTTTCCTTCTTTATGATTTCTTTGGGATACAGATCCACTAGAGGAACTGCTGGGTCAAAAGGTATGCACAGTTTTATAGCTCTTTGGCTATAGTTCCAAATTGCTCTCTAGAATGGTTGGATCATTTCACAACTCCAACAATGCATTAGTGTACCAGTTTTCCTATATCCCCTCCAACATTTATCATTATCTTTTCCTGTCATTTTAGCCAATCTGAGAGGTATGAGAGGTACCTGAAAGTTATTTTAATTTGCATTTCTCTAATCAATAGTGATGTAGAAGAGGATGTGTTCTAATCAATCTGTGAACAAATATTATTAAGGACCTACTATGTACTAAGCACTACAATGTACTTTGCCAGAAATTTGCCTGAGAAAGAGAAATGAAAGTATACCAACAGCAGTTCAAAGAGTTCACAAATATTACTAAATACTACCCAAAGCCTTAAAAATGGAAGCTATATGGCATATTGTCGCTTTCCTTGGATTGAGAAAGAGAAAACCTGATTTCAAATCTTGCCTAAGGTGCTTGATAGTTATGTGACCCTGGGGAAGACACTTAACTTCCACATTGCTAAAATAAAGATGATAATAGTACCTCTCACACAGTATTGTTGTAAGGATCAGTTGAGATAGCCCACAAAACACCTTGCAAACCTTAAAGCTGTATAAATATTGACTATAATCATTATGTAAATATGTTAGAAAACAAATTATATAATGGAAATAGCTGAGATGTGTGATGAATATATAAAATCTGGCCTATGCAGTAGGATAAAAGATGATAGCAAAGAAATATTGGACAAAACAACTAGCTTTGCTGGCATTGACTCAAAATAAATTGTATGGAAGTCCTATATTCTACATTAGAAGGTTGGCGAAGAGAGAAGAGAGAAAAGGGGCTTCATACAGGTTTGAGAAAGTTGAGAGATGGCCAGGATGTTTATAATGGAGCATGAATGATCTGGGGAATGATTGCCTACCAAAGGATCACAGCAGAAAGAGGTAGGCTCCCAGTTCTGGAAAATGTCCATCCTCAGAGTCACTAGTTTCTTTGCCTCCAACAACTACTATGAGCAAAATTTACAGGTCAGCCATCTTCCCCAGGAAAACAAAGAACTTACTTGGTGGAAAGATAATGTGATTTTATGATCCGCCCTAGGATCTTTCTCTTAGCTTGATTGCCAAAACTTCCATCCCACAATTTCCTTAATGCTCTTTCATACTGATGAAATCAGTAGATCCACCAATTAGGATCAGTGATAGCTATGGGGTAGTGGATATGTGTAATGTTCGGGCTAGCTTTCTGGAGGTCCTCCGGAAGGGCCTTGGTCTCAGAAGGATAGACACCAAGAAAATGGACAAGAATAAAGTCCAAAGTCTTTATTTTCTCTTACACAGTCTGTGTGTGTCATAGTCTGACCCAGTTTCTTCCAGTAGTCTGACAATCTGCCAGTCTCAATCAGTCTCCCCTCCTGGTCTGACTTTGTCCCCAGTTTAAATACAATTACATCATTACAGTATATTGAATATGTGTGAACTAGAGAACCATTACATATCACCATATTAAGTACTAAATATATATGTGAACCATCATCTCATCATTCCATTGAGTCGACACCTTGTTTCAAGTATACTTCTCCAAAGTTCTGAAATCTACAGATAGGTATTTTTAAAAAAATCTAGAACTGTCTTATTAGTTCTGTGCCCTTTGGCAAAACATAATTTATCTAGTCCTTGATTTTTTCATCAGGAGAATATGGATAGTAACATTTAGGGAAATGTTTGAAATTTGTTTAAAGTTTTATTGATGCTTTTTAAAAACATGACTGTGACTTTTCAATAGTTCTCCCTTTCCCTTATGACAAAGAGAAATAGTTTATCACAAAATGCCAACTTGACCATGACAGATAGTGCATGAAATATTCTACACACAAAGCATGTTTCTTCAGTTTGTCAAGTTGTAAGAATCAGTTATATAAAGCATTATTGTTTGTGGAGTTATGACCAAATCATTCTTAAAAGTAATTTGGAAATAAAATCGTATAAATTTTTTGATCCAGCAATGTCACTTCTGGGTCTGTATTCCGAAGAGATCATAAAAGAAGGAAAAGGACCCACATGTGCAAAAATGTCTGTAGTAGCTCTGTTTGTGATGGCAAAGAACTGGAAAATGAATGGATGCCCATCAATTGGGGAATGACTGAATGAGTTGTGATATATGAATGTAATTGAATAGTATTTTTCTATTAAAAATGATGAATGGGCTAATTTCAGAAAAGCCTGTAAACTTATATGAACTGATGCTGAGTGAAGTGAGCAGAACCAGGAAAACATTTTACATAGCAACAGCAAGAGTATAACGATGAACTATAATAAACTTAGTTCTTCTAAGCAATTTAGTGATCCAAGGCTTCAATAAATTTCAATAAACTTTGGATGGAAAATGTCATTTGTATCCAGAGAGAGAACTATGGATATTGAATGTGAAACAAAGTATACTGTTTTCATCATTTTTCTCACTTCTTTCTTGTGGTTTTCCTTTTTTGTTCTGATTTTTCTCTGCCAACATGACTTATATAGAAATATGTAAAAAGTGGATGTACATGTACAAACTAAAAAAATAAATTACATAAATTATTTTGTCAGACAGTAAGCAGGCATTTATTTAAGTGCCACTAAAACAGGTGCTGTGATAAGTACTGGAGATATAAATACAAGAAAGACAGTCCCTGGTCTCAAGGCACTTATAATCTAATGGGATAAGTTAACACAGAAAAGGAAGCTAAGAGGGCAAAGGGAGGGGTAGAAAGGCAAGTACCTGATTTAGGGACATGATGAAGTTCAGATTAGTGCAGTCAGATAGGAAATGAAGAGATGGCTGGTCAAAGTTTTCTGCTGAACCTTTTACTTCCTCTTCCATTCAGAAGTAATCTGCAAAACATAAAAATAAATATAAGTAATTATTAGTTTAGCAATGTGTAAATATTATAATGCAATAATATCATTATAATATATAATATAGCTATTATTTAATAATTACAAACCATAAATAACAATACATATTTTTATTATTTAATGAACATTAAAATATTAAATGTAAATTCATATGAGAAGTTTTCATATTTTGATGGAGTCAGAGATTTAAGACAATAAAAATGGATTAGTTAACTGAAATGAGAGCAGAGATTGCCCATTACAGACAATTCTATAGGGGAAGGGAGCAGAATGAAGGGAATGAATATGCAGAAGACAGACTGATTCTCCATGTGCCTGGAGCTGCCGTACTTGTTCATTTTCCATTGAATAATACAAAAAGAAGTTGTAACTGGAGATATTGTCTGCTTAGCTGTAAATAAATGCAAGCTATCCAGTTTTCAACGATTTATGAAGACTATATTATTAAACACAAGACTCATTAAGAAAGCACATAAGTCCTGGAGAATATCTCCACTGACATGGCACTTTGTGATAACACCTATTAAAAGATGCAGTAAGCCAAATGACAAAGCAGAAAGAACACTGGAAGCAGAACAACTGTATTCAAATTCCAGCTCTGCTCCTTACAAGGTAGTCTCTGATAAGTCATTTTTCCTCACTCAGGTTCCACTTGCTCATCAATAAATGAGGGGCTTGGGCTGAACTATCTCTAAAGTCCCTTTTAGGCAATGAAATGTTGGAACTAGCTTGCACCCAGTCCATTGTTAAATTTCCAGTGCTTGCTTAGCCTTCAGATTTGGGTGCAAATATTACAGATTAAGACTTGACTTATTACTTTATTGATTCTCTCTCATTTAAAAATGTGATGGAGAGCATGTTAATAATGAAATTAAAGTTAAAAGTTGTTTGAAGGGAGGACAGAAAAAAGGGCAAAAATCAAATATTAACTTAAAGGAAATAAAATTTAAAGGAATAGCAAGTTGCACATAATAGATCTACAGTTTCATATGCAATCTTTTTATACACTTTTATTGAAATACTTATTTTATGTTGTAAATTAAAAATAAAATAAAATAAATAAATTTTAAAATGTATATTCAGTCTATTTTCCCCTCTGGAAATCTAGTTGTTAAATATTTACTAGGATATCTTACTTTTAACTCTACTATCCTTTATATCTACAAAGCCTGCCATAGATAGAGTCCAGAATAAAGTATTTTATTTAATAAATATTTGTTGATTGATTATGACAGAGAAAGAGTTTAAGATAAGCAGAGTGATATTTTCTGAGATTTTGATTAAAGAAGAGAATGTCCCAGTACATATATGTACAAGTTGTCTCCCCAGTAGAACATAAAATCTTTGAAAACTATGACAACTTTCATGTTATCTTTGTGTTCCTAGATACTAGGAATACTAATACAGTTTCTATTGTATTAAATGCAGTATCTGGGCCATAGGAACTCACTTATGACTCATTGGTTGAGTGCTTAACTGCTAAATTCTTATTGATTGATGGATAGAAGAGGCAAAATTAAGGATAATGGTGATGTTGATGAAGAAAAAGACCAAAGTGTTTGAGAAGATATAAATGAATATAGGAGGACTAGGGTTATGGTAAAAAAAACTATCACTCAACTCCCCCCAAAGGGAGGAAGAAGCCCCTGAGGCGGTGATGTGGAGCTGAATGATATAAGCATATGGAGCAAACCTCAAAGGAAAAGGGGTTTCAGAGGGATGGTGGCTGGGGGAGAGGGGAGGGGTATCTGAAAGAAACAGTGGGGAGTTTTGGCTGGGTATCAGAGTATGTGAATACCTTGTAAACAGGGCCCCAGTGTCTTAACTGAATTCAGACATGGAGCCAACTTTCATGCCAAGATTTTGGGAGCTGAGGCAAAGCCCAAAGATACCCTGAATGTGGAGCCCTGGTGTCTAGGCTTTGGTTCAGGAAATTGGGGGGTGGAGGGTGACTGAGGCAATCCTTGATTCAAAACTGATTTGTCTCTTAAAAGCTTCCTCTGCTGTCCCACTCATCTGGCACAAGAAGAAGCTTTTACTACAAAAGGCATGATATTGTCTCCAACCCCCAGGGAATTCTGGGGAGCTTGCAATAGAGGCTCTGGCAATAAGGAAGATAATATAACCTTACTTGACAGGAAATGTATGACAAGATATGGCTGGAAATAGAAGATAGGGCTTAAAGATGCACAGATTATTTCTTTTTGAATCCTTTTGGGCAAGTAGGGTAAGAATTAGCCACAGTATTCTTCTGATGGGCAAGGAAGATACCAAATGCAACTCCATTTCCTCCCCTTCTCTCTTGATTTGATTCTGTATAATTGATATGACTTATGCTGGGAAGGGCCAGCTGGATCAAGGGGGTGGTAATCTAGTCAATTCTAATTGCAAGAATGTTAATTTATTATATCTTATCATAGTTCTTAGGCTTTAGAGCTGGAAGAAATTTTAGAAGTGACACAATCCAAATCTTTCATTTTACATTCCATCCTGAACTTTTGGAATCCCTGATTTTCATGTAGATGGAGCCTAAGAATCTTTTACATGAAGTTTTCCCTCATTTACCAGGTGCTAATGCTCTTTCTTCCAAGATTGATATGTTATATAAGTTAATGTAAGATAGGAGATATGTTCTCATGAGTTTTCTAAATGTATTAATGTTTTGTTTTTTTTTTTTTTTTGGGGGGGGATTAAAGATCAAATTGTTTTTTTTTATTATCTTGTTTTTTAATTTTTTTAATTTTATAATAACTTTTTATTGACAGAACCCATGCCAGGGTAATTTTTTTTACAATATTGTCCCTTGCACTCGCTTCTGTTCCAATTTTCCCCTCCCTCCTTCTACCCCCTCCCCTAGATGGCAAGCAGTCCTGTATATGTTAAATATGTTTCAGTACATCCTAGATACAACATATGTTTGCAGAACCGAACAGTTCTCTTGTTGCACAGGGAGAATTGGATTCAGAAGGTAAAAATAACCCGGGAAGAAAAAGAAAAATGCAAATAGTTTACATTCATTTCCCAGTGTTCTTTCTTTGGGTGTAGCTGCTTCTGTCCATCATTTATCAA
This sequence comes from Antechinus flavipes, assembly GCF_016432865.1. Taxonomy (NCBI): domain Eukaryota; kingdom Metazoa; phylum Chordata; class Mammalia; order Dasyuromorphia; family Dasyuridae; genus Antechinus; species Antechinus flavipes. Next base: position 258,852,969 of record NC_067400.1, read on the forward strand.
TTGAAATTGAGTTAGGTCACTTTGTCAAAGAAATCCACTTCCATCAGAATACATCCTCATACAATATCGTTGTTGAAGTGTATAATGATTTCCTGGTTCTGCTCATTTCACTTAGCATCAGTTCATGTAAGTCTCTCCAAGCCTCTCTGTATTCATCCTGCTAGTCATTTCTTACAGAACAATAATATTCCATAACATTCACATACCACAATTTATCCAGCCATTCTCCAATTGATGGGCATCCATTCAATTTCCAGTTTCTAGCCACTACAAACAGGGCTGCCACAAACATTTGGCACATACAGGTCCCTTTCCCTTCTTTAGTATTTCTTTGGGATATAAGCCCAATAGAAACGCTGCTGGATCAAAGGGTATGCACAGTTTGATAACTTTTTGGGCATAATTCCAGATTGCTCTCCAGAATGGTTGGATTCGTTCACAACTCCACCAACAATGCATCAGTGTCCCAGTTTTCCCACATCCCCTCCAACATTCATCATTATTTTTTCCTGTCATCTTAGCCAATTTGACAGGTGTGTAGTGATATCTCACAGTTGTCTTAATTTGCATTTCTTTGATCAATAATGATTTGGAACACTCTTTCATATGAGTGGTAATAGTTTCAATTTCATCATCTGAAAATTGTCTGTTCATATCCTTTGACCATTTATCAATTGGAGAATGGCTTGATTTCTTATAAATTTGAGTCAATTCTCTATATATTTTGGAAATGAGACCTTTATCAGAACCTTTAACTGTGAAGATGTTTTCCCAGTTTGTTGCTTCCCTTCTAATCTTGTTTGCATTAGTTTTGTTTGTACAAGCTTTTTAATCTAAATGTATTAATTTGACATATAAGAAGAATGGATAGAAGAGAGAAGGGGAAAAGAGTCCTTAAATGTGCCAAGGATGGACACTTTTTCTTTGAGATTATATCAAGCTAGAATTATATCTATTGCCAATCATCTGCCCCTTTCAAATATTGCTTGTCTAAGGGATATGATAGCTTCAGACTGAAAGTTCATTCTTAAAAGAGAGGATATCTCTTAGCTCACATATAACAACTTAACTCCTTTAAATAGGAAACACAGCAAAAAGGCATTGTAAATAGTAATAGTAGGTAAACCCATTTATCCAAGCAAAATAGCAAAAATATGGAGAAATTATATAGGTTAGAATATGTAGGAAAAATCTTGTGGATGGGGTCTGCTGGAGTGAGAAAAGATGCTACAGAGTCAAAAGAAGAAAGAAATCCTTATCTCATCCAAGAGAAATTCTTTCTAAAATCTCTGGGGACACAAACTAGAAATCAGGAGAATATGGAAGAGCAAATTTCTCTATTTTGTCTGAATTTTCCAAATTTCTTTTTTCTCTTGATGGAATACACTCTTTATGTGTCTCTTCTCCCAGAAGTTTTGAAATTAACTCTGCCTCTTAGACAAGTAGTCATCACCTAAATATTCTTTCTACCATGCCTCATTCTGCATTAATAGCTACAGACAAAAATGTCCCAGGCTTGTTTGAAAGGTGGGTTCCCACTTTGTAATGGAGTTTGAAATGTGATAATACTAAAATTCCTTTTTTCACATTTTTTTCTCATTCATTTGTTGAAAGAAACTCTTGGTTAAGGTTTTGCCCTAATGAAGTCAAGCAAGTTCAGGAAAATGAGATAAAAAGGAATTTATTATAATATACAATGTATTATATGGACCAGGTACCAAATTCAAACCACACATTCTTTTAAGGATGAATTTTGTAATATAAGAAGTGAATCCTGACTGGCACTATTACTTTAATTTTCAAATTCATTTTTAAAGGATTTTGAGTTCCGAATTTTTCTCCCTCCTTCTCTCTCCTCTCCAAGACAGCAAACAATCTGATATAGATTATACATATACAGTCAATAACATATTTCCACATTATCATGTTGTTAAAGAAGAAAAAAAAAGCAAAAAAAGTGAAGCTAGTATACTTTGATCTGTATTTAGACTTTGTAGTTCTTTCATTTTTCATCATGAGTCTTTGGAATTATCTTGGAGCATTGTATTGCTGAGCAGAGTAAAGTTGTTCATAGTTGATCATCACACAATATTGCTATTGTATAATGTTCTGCTGGTTCTTCTCACTTTACTCAGTCAGCTCAACCCATACTTTTTTTTTTTTTAATGATTTAACTAGTTTTTATTCTTCAGGGTACAAAAGTTACACATAAAAATGATGATTCTTGAACTTATACAAGATTTTCCATAAGATTCTACTAATGAGTGAGCTCCCCTGATAAATTCAGGATAAGATTAAATTTACAAAACTGGGTTTACATACAAGTTTTCTACAATAGTCATTGTGGAAAGTGAAGCTCACTTTAGCTTTTCAATATTTTTAAAGAGTTTTATTGATGTTCACCTGAGTCTTTGAATAATCCCAAAAGTACATTGTATGTCACTTTACATAAGAATCTACGATTTCTTAATATTTCATTTTTCCCTATAATAATTTTCTATAATATTCCCAACCAGGTCAAAACTCCTCTCTTCCTTGATAAGAGAAGAAATTGCTATAGTTGGCGTGATATAGGGATGGCCTTGCCCCAGAGAGAGCAAGAATATAATCACTGGACTAAATACAAAACTTCCTTTCTTCTATTTACAATGCTAATTGCTTTGTTTCCTTGATGCATTAAGCTAATCATCTTGCTTTACAATAGACAAAGACCATTGTTGTCTATATTTGATTGTATTTTGCAGGTCATCTTCACATTCTTTATTGAATTCCTATTAGTTTTATATAGCTGAATTCCAACCACACAACAAAGATGAATTCTGTTGTCCAGGAGCTTTACAATTAGCACTTACTGTGGCCAATGGGCCTCATTACATACATGCAAACTTCTTTGTAATTATTTTAATTTTCTTCAGTATGGTTAGTTGGATGGTTGTTATCCTTTGTTCTGAAAAAGGGCTAAAATGACATCACTATGTTAGTATTGAATTGCAGTTTGTCCAACTGTGGCTCATTAGACCAACATGAGTTCCAAGTGCTCTGCCATAGGTCGGACTCAGATAGTCCATGTGAACATGTCGACCCATACATTTAAAAAAAGAGGATGGGCTAGGTTTATCTCAGGACCAAGTTTACAATCCAGCTAAATGCAGTTTTTCAAAAAGTATATCAAATTATATGCCATTGGCCTTTTCTACACTCAGGTTGGCACAAACTGTCACAGAATTAAGTTAAGTAAGACCACATATTTTGGCTACTGTTTAGAAAGGGGCTGACATCTACAGTAGTCACCCTTTATGAGAGGACTGGCAAGTACAGACAGGAAAGGTGGAATGGGAGATCATGGTCTCACTAAAATTTAACTTGGAAGTAGCGGTTAAATTTTATACATATTCTTTTATATTCTTTACCTTTTGTTCCTCCAGATGAATTTTATAGTTTTTATAGCTCTATAAAATAATCTCTAGTTAGTTAGTTAGTTGGTATGGAAAATTAATTTAGGTAGAATTGTCATTTTTATTATATGGTTTAGCCTATCCATGAGCAATTACTATTTCTCCAGTTATTTAGATCTGTACTTTTGTGAAAAGTATTTTGTAATTATGTTCATATTATCCCTGGGTTTGTCTTGGAAGGTAGACACACAGATATTTTATATAGTTTGTAGTTATTTCAAATGGAATTTATCTTTCTTTCTCTTCCTGATGGATAATGTGCATATACATATACATAGATATATATACAGAAATAATATTATATATATATGTATAAATCAGGCTAATATAAAATGTTGATAATTTATGTGGATTTATTTATCTTGCAACTTTGCTAAAATTGTTAATTGTTTCAACCAGTTTTTAAATTTATTTTCAGGGTTCTTTAAATATATTGTAACATCAGAGAGTGATAATTTTTTCTCCTTGTTGCCTATCCTTATTTCTTCAATTTCTTTTTTTTTTTTTTGTATTATTGTTAAAGACAGACTTTCTAATACAGTAGTGAATAATTGTGCTGATAATGTACAATTCACTTCATCACTGATCATATTGAGGAGACATCCTCATTAAAGATAATGTTTTCCCTTGGTTTTAGATAGATACTAATTATCCTTTTAAGAAAGGCTCCATTTATTTTTATGCTTTACATGTTGGGTTATTTTAAAAATAAGAATGGGTGTTATATTTTGTCAAAAGCTTTTTGCCAAAAAGCTTTTTCTGCATCTATTGATATAATCCCATATGTTTTCGTTATTGATATGGTCAATTATGCTGATAGTTTTCCTAATGTTAAAACTGCCCACTATTCCTGCTATAAATCTCACTTGGTCATAATATATGATATTTGTGATATATTGCTATAATCTCTTTGTATTTTGTTAAAATATTTTTGTAACAGTACTCATTTGGGAAATCAACCTATAGTTTTCTTTTTCTGTTTTTGCTTTCTGTGGTTTTAGGTATCAAACTTTTTTTGTGTCATAAAAGAAATATGTTAGAACTCCTTATTTACTTATTTTTTTCAAGTTGTTTATATGGTATTTGAATTTATTGTTTCTTTTAAATGTTTGGTCCTTTTTCTTAATATGGATGATTTATATTTTTATAAATATCTATTTATCTTGGTTAGATTATTGGCATATAACTGAGCAAAATAACTCCTGATAATTTCTTTAATTTCATCTTTATTGGTGGTGCTCACCCTATTCATTTTTGCTACTGATAATTTTGTTTTCTTCCTTTTTAAAAGGCAAAGTAATTTGGTTTTTTTCTTATTAAAGCTTTTTATTTTCAACACATATGCATAAATAATTTTCAACATTTATCCCTACAAAATTCCAATTTTTTGTCTCCTGTCCCCCCACATCCTCCCCTAGACAGCAAATAATGTAATATATTATACATGTGCAATTCTTTTATACATATTTCCACAATTATCATGATTCACAAGGAAAACCAAATGAAAAAGGAAAAAATTGAGGAAGAAAACAAAATGCAAGCATACAACAACAAAAAAGTGAAATTATTATATTGTGATCCACATTCAGTTTCCCCAGATCTCACTCTAGGTGCAGATAGCTCCCTTCTTCACAAGACCATTGCAACAGGCCTGAATCATCTCATTACTGAAAAGAGCCACATCTATCAGAATTGATCATCATATAATCTTGTTGTCATGAACAATGTTTTCCTGGTTCTACTCACTTCATTTCAAATCAGTTCATGTAAGTCTCTCCAGGTCTCTCTGAAATCATCCTGCTGATCATTTCTTATAGAGCAATAATGTTCCATAACATTCATGTACCATAACTTATTCAGCCATTCTCCAACTGAGGGGAATCCACTCAGTTTCCACTTTTTTGCCACTATAAAAAGGGCTGCCACAAACTTTTTTGCACATGTGGGTCCCTTTCCCTCCTTTATGATATCTTTGGGATACAGGTCTAGTAGAGACAAAGCTAGTTCAAAGAGTATGCACTTTGGGCATTGTTCCAAATTACTCTCCAGAATGGTTGAATCAGTTTACAACTCCATCATTGTTATGTATTAGTATCCCAGTTTTCCAACATTCCCTCTAACATTCATTATTTTTTTTTCCTGTCATCTTAGCTAATCTGAGAGGTGTGTAATAGTACCTCAGAATTGTCTTAATTTACATTTATCTCTGATCAACAGTGAATTAGAATACCTTTTCATATAACTAGAAATGGTTTCAGTTTCTTCATCTTAAAATTATCTGTTCATATCCTTTGACCATTTATCAATTGGAAAATACCTGGAATTCTTATAAATTTGAGTCAATTCTCTATATAGTCTAGAAATGAGGCCTTTATCAGAACCCTTGAATGTAAAAAAAAATTTCCCAGTTTATTGCTTCCCTTCTAATCTTGTCTGCACTGATTTCATTTGTACAAAAACTTTTCAACTCAATACAATCAAAATTATCCATTTAGGCAAAGTAATTTGTAATAAATTTTTATTTCTTCATTTTTTAATAGAACTTTTCTCAAAATTTTTGATATTTGTGAATTGGTTTTCCTCCTTTCTCCTTCAAATATAATTAGCTTATTACATACATATAATAAGCTAATTATATTATATAATATCTAATAAGCTAATTATAATATATATGCTAATTATATTATATATATAATAAGCATTAAACTAATGCTTGTATATATATACACACACACATATATTTATATAATATGAGAACAACTTCTAGGTTTATTTATTAATGCAATCTTTTTCCTCTCAACTTTCCTTATTCCTTCTTTATTTTTTTAGGATTTCTATTTTAGTGTTTAGAGTTCTTAATTTTTCTTTCCAGCAGCAGGCCCAATTCATTGTTCTGTTGTTTCTCTCTTTTATAGATGAATGTATTTAGAAATACAAAGTTTCCCCTAAGGTTACCTATCCATACAATCCCCCAGTCAACATCCTTGATAAGTTCTAATCATGGAGAATATGAAAAGTGAATAAACAAGTACAGATAAAATCATTTTTAGTCTTGCTGATGTAGAAGTTGTTTGTGATTTTGGAGTAATCACACTTTCAATATCATCTTTATAATGGAAAAAGAAGAACCTCAGTGTCTTGATCTATAAAATGTAGACAAAATAGTACCTACATCCTTAAGTAGTTCAAATGAGATAATACAAATACATATATACAAACGTGTGTGTGTATCTTTGTAACTGTATGGATGCTTAAATTTGGGGGACAGCTATGTGGCATATAGAGTGCCAACTCTGAAGTCAGAAAAATATCATATTCTTGAATTCAAACCTGCCTTCAGACACTAGCTAGATGACTCTGGGTAAATCACTTAACCCCATTTACCTCAGTTTCCTGATATATAAAATGAGCTGGAGAAGGAAATGAAAAGCCTTTCTAGTATCTTTGCCAAGAAAACATCAAATCAGATCACAAGAAATTGGCTATGACTGAAATGACTTGATGTTTAAATTTTACATTACATTTAAAAATCTGTTTACATTTATATTGTGTTCATACATGTGTATGTATATATATACATATATATGTATATGTATATATGTATATTCCCATACATACATATCAACTATGATGACCTTCTCCAAATTTAACTTGAAAAGCTGCACTCAAATTCTTTGTAGCTTGGTAGGTTTTACCAGAGCTCACACTTCATTGGTATCACTTTAAGAATCCCCAAGAACCTCCATACCATCATAAACCATGCAAAAAGAACGTTAGACAAGGGAAATTCTGTGTTTCAGAAGAAAAGGTCTTGATTCTTAGAAAGAGGACTTGAATTTAAATATTCTTTTGCCACTTATTAACAATGAAACTTTAGGCAAGCTGTTTACCTCCCTAGGACTCAATTTCTCCTTTCTGTAAAATGAGGGGGAGATGGACCAAATGACCACTAAAATCATTTCTCGCTCTGGATTAATCAACAAATATTTAAGTTCTTATCATATCATACCTACTTTGCTAAATACTAGGTCTATCAAGTCACTCCTCTCCTGGTATTTTAATGAAGGAAACAAAATGTAACTACTACTAACCACCTTTGTGACCTTTGTCAAATCCCTTCTTCTCTCTGGGGCCTCAGTTTCCCCATCTGTAAAATATGAAATAGGTCTAGATGACCTCTAAGTCATTGCTAAGACAAAGGACTTAATTCATTTTGTCCTGGTTCACAGGCAGAGCTTGATAACACAACAAAGAGGATGAAAGAAGTAATGTAGTGCTATTCTGCCTCTTTTTGAGGAAAGCAATGTGTTACAGTGAATAGATTTCTAGAATTGGAATCAGGAAAACCTAGGTTCATATCCTGATTCTACTTAGTAGCTATGGGAATCAGAAAAAATCATTTAGCTTATATGAGTTTTAGTTTCCTCATTTATAAAATCAAGGAAGGGAGGAGGAAGAGGAATGAAGTTTATGGACTCAGTAGTATCTGAGGTCCTTTCCAACCATAAATCTATGGTTCTCTGAGTTAAGAACAAAATAAGAGAATATCCCTGCATTTAGCACAATCAGCCCATCAAAAGTTTTGCTCCAAGAAGCATTAAATCTCCATAAAATTTAAAACTATGAGTTTTTTAGAGTTATGGAACTTAAGATAAGAATGACTCAGTCTCTAATAACAAGACAAAAAACAGACAGGAGGGAAAATTTCTTTAAAGATAAATTTAGAAAAACTGGATGTGACAATCACTATCCTAAAATAACCAATACCAGTACTATTTGATGTCAAACTCAAATCCTTGGGAGAAAGCCTATCTTCCTTTATCTTTTCTCTTTAAACCTTGATTCTCCTTTGAAGTAAAAAGTTGTTTATTCACTAACTTCATTTTACAACCTTCTAAAATATGATTTTTATCAATTAAAAATACTGATATTATGGCCAAAAAAAGAACATTAATTGAAGCCATGGTAGAAGTAACACAGAACTTTATTATCAACAGCACAAGGTCTTGCTTCATATCTGAGACTTCTTTCCATCTCTTTCAGTGTCACTTTCTTTTTCTAGAGCAGCTTTAAGCCCTCTGCAGTGTTGAGACATGACCAAGTTGGCTGCTTGCCTGGGACTTGTTTTTTTAGAAGTTGAAGGTTCCTTACAAACTCTCCTCCTTCCACTTAATCACAAATGGAGTAACAGTGTGCTTGGCCTGATACAGCTGGATATAGTCATGGCAGGGTTATTTTAGCATGGTGACATCCCAATACTATTCTTCACATAGGTCTCATAAATTACTATCCATAGAATGAGAGTCCTTCCATCCCAAATAGGGCACATTTTTTTAAAAAAATGGTAATTTAGAGACACAGAACGAGTGTATTTTTTTTATCTAATTCACTCATTCATACAAACTTCCTTTATCTCCCCATGACTTGCCTCTTTTTAAATTGATTATTTTAAAAAATGAAGAAGAAAATGATATGTGATTTTGTCAGTGGTGGAGAACTTTAAGATTGAGAACTCCCTTCACCCACAGAGATAGCAATCCAACTATGACATAACAGATTAATAAGCTTATAGGGTAGAAAAATGGGTTGAGGCCAAATGGATTTAAAAGCTAAAGAAAGGAGTTTATATTTAATCCTAGAAGGAATAAGGATACACCAAAGTTTATTGAGTAGGGCAGTAAATTTGCAGATGTATTATATACATAATGTATTTATTATACATATGCATGGATGTAATGCATTATATTCATACAAATATACCTTCAATTACATGGAAGATAGCATGTTAAAATATATCCATATATATCCAATATTCAAATTGTGACATTTCATGTATAATCCATACTTTCAAGGATAAGCATTATCATTTGACCTGGAGACAAATACCTCACTGGGATTAATTATGTTATGAAAGAACTTAAATTCTTTTATTGCTGGGGACTTGGACAGGCATTTTGAACCAAGGAAGAAATAAGCCTTGGAGCAACAAATGAAAATTTCTATTTGTAACTTTGTAAGTCAGTATTTGAATTTCTAGTAGCTACATTTTCTGAGTCTGCCATCATGGAAAATTCTCATGGATTTCCATTGAATTCTTTAGGGGGAAATTATTGATGTTATGTAAGAAATCTATTTTATTAGAGTTTAAGAGGCAAATTAAGCAAAGGTTTTGAATAGCTATTTTATCCCCTACCATAAAAATGGGAAGTACAAATGGATATAGACTTTTACCAGAACCTTTTTTAATGAATCTATATGAAGACAGACATATGAAATAAGACATGAGAATGTGCACTTTTCACTAAAATCTAGATTCTTCCTTTTGTCCAAGAACTATATGCTAGTGCCTTTCATATGTATACCCCAAAATTATATGAGCATGGGTTAAATTTTAGCCAACTGGACCCTTAAAACATCTATATTTGATCACTCAGTGAACATCTTTCTTTAATTTCACCAAAAATTAATTGGATAATTTTCTGTTACACAGTTTCTTCACTATCCTAACTAGTTGAGCTTGACATTATGTAGCTAGAGATTCCTTAGGGAGGTAGAAGGATATATTCTGGGCCTATTCCCAGAGTTCAGTTCTGGGATTCCAGGTGCAGCCAGCACAGAAAAAAAAATGGTCCAGAAATTGAGTGGGAAATCAATGCCTACCAATTATATGCAGTCCATTAAATTTTTTGTTGCATGAGTTGTATTCCGTGATGCTATTTTATTGATGACATTGAAACATCTGACATAATTAGTTCACTTGAGTCTTGTTAATTTCTACAAACACATGCGCAAACATTCTATAACAGTGGAAGCTAACTGCCAACTTTTCATTATACATGTACACTCTTATAAAATTTGATTTCTTTCCTACTAAATTGCAAATTCCTAGAGCTGGAAGAAACCTGAGAAACTATTCCAACCCTCTCATTACATTTGCTTTTTGAAAACAAATTCTATTAAGGCCTTTTACTTTTTAAATCCAAGTTGTTTTAAAAAATATACTTCTCCCTTCTTCTCTGCAACACTGAACCTTCCTTTGTATAAGAAGAGTCTCCTGGTCATTTTGATGAATCTCCCCAGACACGTTGATGTAATAGAGGTAGCTAGGTGATATAGTAGAGAGAATGTTGAACTTAGAGTCAGGAGAAATCTAAATTCAAATTCAGTCCCAGATGCAATACCATAATTTCTTAGTCTTCCCATTTATGAAATTGGAAATAAAGGAAGATCAAAATAAACAATATATTAAAAGTGCTTTTCAAATATTAAGTTGCTATAGCTTATAAATGCTAGCTCTATAACAGATATATGCTGTATATAGAGCATATATATGCAGAATATAAATCTTTATCTGGCGTACCTCCCACTGAAGTAGATCTTTGTCCTCTTGTTGAAAGAAAACAGGGAGTTTTTTCTGATTAGTGGCAGAGGTCATCATCCTCTAGACTATAGGTGATTGAAAATCAGGAGGGATAGATTTTTGTTTGAAGAACTAGAACTCCCTTATGGTTTATAAGATTGAAATACCAGGTTCTACCTTTTTTGTATCCTCTCAGCCTCAAGCCTCAAAAATCCAAACCAGAGTACTTGAGGGAGAAGCAATAATAACATATAGCAAAAGCAAATGCCAGAAGCATATACTAGGACAGAGCCTAAGAAAAGAGTTCAAGGATATTGTTCACTGCTATATAGAGAAGTGGGAATTGAGGCTTCATGGTTCTGGCATCTAACCCTTTAAGCAGAGAAGGAAGAATTTGCTGGGTAGCACCAGTTTTAGAAGTTTGAAAGTTCAGGTATATGAAAAGAGAAAATGGAAAGAAAAATATTTCCTGATGCTGTGTATCCTTTGGACAAAATAAGGTTAGTCCACATAGTTCATAAACAACATCTTACTTAAAGAACTTTACAACTCAGATGGCACACATATGGAAAAAGGTTGCTTAGTCTGCAGACTCAGAATAGGCTTTCATTTGTATTGGGGGAAGGTAGTCTAAGGTCGTGCTACAGATCCTGAGAACAATATATAAGAATTTTGTGGGAAAGAGGGACTATTGGAATGAAAGCATTTATTCTTTTGGAAATCCTCAATTCAATTCCTTTCCAGGATGCGACTGTTAAATTATTTGAGAACTTTATCCATCTATACTTCTGCATGGGATTTTTGTGAATCCTTTATGAATCAAGATGTCTGAGGAGACTCATCAAAGTGACTAGGAGACTCCTTATACAAAGGAAGGTTCAGTGTTTCAGAGAAGAAGAAGGGAGAAGTATATTTCTTAAAACAAATTGGATTTAAAAAATAAAAGATCTTAATAACATTTGTTTTCAAAAAGCAACTGTTAAATTATTTGAGAACTTTATATATTTGTGTATGGGCTTTTTGTGAATCCTTTATATCATATGCATCCCCAAAATCCATATTGTATAATAAGTAACGCCAATGTGATAACAAGTAAGAAACCTAGACATAAGATAAGACGTATATGACAATGATCCAAAAAGAGAAATCAACTATCTTGGGATCAAATTAACAGGACTGGATCTTGTCATTATAAGTCCAGAGCCCTCTTAAGGCTGGTTGGAGATAGTTGCATCTGAAAAGCCAGAAATGTGGAAAAAAGATACATGCATTGCCCTCTGGGTTTAATTTTGTCTCTGCCTTTTTCTCACATATTCAGCTATGTTGGAAAATAGAAAAAGCTTAGAATTTCAAACCTAAAATATCAGAGATATTTGGTCATAATTGAGCAAATAACCCTTACATGGCGTATGGCTAAGTATTTAGAGATTAAAATTCAGAATTATACTCATCATGAGTTAATATGAGGTTACTTACTTAGTAATATAGATCCTAAATCCAGTGTAGTAAAAAAAAAGATGAACTTGATATTGAAGATTCTAATAACTTATATATGTGTTCCTGTTCTTTGTGCTAAAGAAGTCAATATGTGAAACTAAAAATCTCCTGATGGAGACATATGGAGTCTCATAATCAAGATTCTGAGGGAAAAAGGCTACATAATGAAAAATTCTGAGACCTTTTTCCTTAGGTAAAATTTATTTCTGGTCTAAGAAAAGAGTTTTTTTCTTACTAAAAGTAAGAAAAAGTATTAAACTAAAATGACATGCTACTGTCTGTTCTTCCCTTGAAGGAAAAGTCATGGATTTCAGCTTAGTCAGAAGCTGGAGGCAGAAATAAGCTTCACAAAAATATCCAACAGAGACCAGACTGTCAATTGAACACCAATTCATGTAAGCCATGCATCTAACTATGCATTGTCAATCAGAGCAGTGTCCAGTGGAGCAAGGTTCAGCAGGGAATCCAAAATCAGAAGGGATCAGATCTAGTGGGACAGAACTAATGAAATCAGTAGAAAACACATGAGGTATTAGTTCTATGTCTATTTTTGTTGCTACTTTTCATACTAGCCATTTTCACTGTATTCTATCAATAGATACAATTTGTTTTTTGAAATAATTATGTCTTCTGGCTGAGTATGAAAGGTAAAGATACTAATGGGAACACTAGTAGTTTTAGGGAATAATGATTCACAGAGTATCTTGAATTTGGGGAAATAGTATTTAGGGAACCTGAATCATGAGGTGGAGTTTAGGTATCCTGAGATACTATAACTGTATCAAATAAATTAAGTAAAAACTAGTTTATTGCCATTGTGTTTGATAATATACTGCCCCTATTATAGCCCTGTCTCTCTGCCTAAAGGAGAAAAATCTGACTCAATAACTATTCTCCAAGATCTCTATTGATTTTTCAGTTATCCGGACTTTGACTTTTTTAGTAATCTTTTCATTTATATTGCTGTAGTAATTGTGTATATTATTCTTTTAGTTCTTATTTTACTTAGCATCAGTTCATATAAATCTTATATTTCTCTGAATTCTTTATGTTCATCTTTTCTTATTACACAAAAAAATTCTATTGTATTCACATGCCATATTTAATTCACTCTTCCCAATCAGTGGGCCCCTACTTTGTTTCTAGCTTTTTGCTCCCACAAAATATACAGTTATTAATATTTTGCTATATATGGAAGCTTTATTTCTGTCCTTTACCTCCTTGAGACATAAAGTTAGTAGTGAGATTACTGGTTAAAGGGCACAAGTTTAATACTTTTTCTTGCATAATTATAAATTGACAACCAGAACCAACTCTTTCCATTTTATAGAAAAAGGAATAGAGGCCCAGAAAGCAGAAGTAAGCTATCCAGTATTACATAATAAATAGCAGAGCTGAAATGCAAACCAACACTCCAATCTAATAAGCTTAAGCTATACAATTGTTATAGTTTTTGAGTTATCAAAATAGTTTCCAAATAAGCAGATCTATTCTCAAAAAGCCTGCCAAAGACAACGTATAGTGTATGAGGGACTTGAATAAATAAAAGAGCAGACTTAAGAATCACAATTACTAGGAGAATAGAATCAGGTTGGTATGACACCATGACCTTATATGTAGTCCCTTATTTCCTGGATATGTTTATTATAACTTTACTTATTTATGCAAGAGGAGATAATTATGAAATGGTAGTGGTAAATCATGAAATAAAAATTCACTGTTTTCTCTTTGCACTCTTCTTTGAGATGATTTGTTTTACTCATAAGCTATCTTCACTACACCACCAATCCTATTTCACCATACTGTCTAATTCCAACTTTAGAAATGATCTTGGGATATATATTCTTGAGTTTCTATGGATTCAATTTTTTGGAATTTCCCAACTGTTAATCAGTGAATAAGCCCCAAACCAAGAGAAACTTAACTTTTTGTTTTCTATTTTCTTTTCTTTTTTTCTTTTTGGCCTCAAAATGAATCATTACAATTATGTGCATATCTATAACAGTAAACATCATATAGCCTCTCTGAGACTTTGTTTTCTTAGTTAAAAATGAAAGCCTTAAATTAAACAGTCTTTTAGGTCCCTTTCAATATTTTAAGCTTTGAAGTTAGATATGCAGCCAAACCTCAACTTTCAAGGGATAACATTCCTAGAAAATGGCACAAAAGTAAAAAATATGAATGTTGGTACATTGAACCTACATTGAAATAGGGAGTTAGGTTACCATCACAATCAAAAACTGAACTCTTTAGCTAGAAATTGCTGAAAATACATTTTTTTCTGCATACAATCAGTCATACGTAATATTAATTATAATTATATGCATTTTCCCTATCAGAACAACCATGAAATAATTGATAAAATACAGTATACAAAATGAAAATGGCAACATGAAAAACATTTTTCCTCAGTAGGAATGCCCTAGAATTCTGTGACCTTTTGTGTTAACAGACCAAATGATACAAACAACATTGATTTCAGACAATATTCACTTTTCATAACACATGAAATCTATAGGAACATAAATATTATACAGTAAATAAATTCTTAAAAGTAAGACATTTTTTAATCTGAATCTTACCTTCCACTGTGTCAGATAGCAGTGTGAGGGCTAGGGTTAAAGTTAGAATTAGCATACTCTATTTTTCTTACCTTCTGAAAACCAAGAGAGAGGTTGCTAAGACTTTAAATACGTCTATCAGAAGATGTCCAGACTGGTAAGGTCTTAACATCTTACAACCCAAGAATTTACATGCTTTTGAGGTATAACTGTAACATAAAACTTGAGTTTTAAAGGCAAGCAATAAAAACATATGATGAATGAATGAATACGTAGCTTTTTATGATAGACCAGTGAAGTGCATATTTATTTATCAGTTCCACAAACTTGCATTCATTGGATGTCTTTTTTATTATTATTATAGCTTTTTATTTACAAGATATATGCATGGTAATTTTTCAGCATTGACAATTGCAAAATCTTTTGTTCCAATTTTTCCCCTTCTTCCCCCCACCTCCTCCCCTAGATGGCAGGTAGACTCATACATGTTAAATATGTTAAAGTATATGTTAAATACTATATATATATATACATAATTGGATGTCTTTTTTATCTCTTTTGTATGCTTAGCTGCAAATGTGTATGTTTGCCAACACAAAAATGAAAAAGAGGTTACTAACAAAATCATGTCCGTGCTTGTAGTCACTAAAGTTAACTTGTAAATGTTGAGAATTTATTTCATTTATGCACTCACATATAAATATATTATATTTGTATTATACGTATTTATATGCATATGTATATGTATATGTATATGTATATATATATATATAATCAATAAGCCAATTAATTAGCAAGTATTTATTAAACATCTGCTATGTTCCTGGCACTGTGAAGTGCTAGGCTCTCAAACTCTATAGAAATGTTCATTATTATTTTTGTTATCTTCATTATTATCATAATATTAGAGTTTTAAAAATAGAGTAGAAGCTTTATAGTATGATGAAATCAGTATTCTGTTTAAGACAGGAAGATCTAGTTTCAAATTTTTGAGTAAGTATCATTTACCTAAAAGACATATTTTTAAAATTTCCTTTTTGGGCTCTTTATCATTTGTGTTGATATAGATTAAAATGATAATTCTGCATCTACTTTTAATTTGTGAAGTATCTATGATTTTGTCAGTATGGAGAACTCCTCCTTTCACTATTTCAGGTAGTATTTCTGTGACTCAGTAGTTAAAGCAATGTAATCCACACCTATCAGATTGTCAACGATGATAAAAGAGAAAAGTAAGTGATGTTGGAAAGGCTATAGAAAAACAGGTGGGGTTATTAATCATTAAAGTTTTTCCAAAAGTTAATTTGTAACTCTATGACCCCAAAGTTACTAAATTGTGAATGCCCATTGACTTATTATGCCAACGAATAGGCCTATAATTCAAAGAAATCAAAGAAAAGGAAAAAGGACCCATATATTTTAACAGTTATTTTTGTAGTAGACAAAGAATGGAAACTAAAAGGGTAACTACCTACAAAAGAATGACTAAACAAGTTGTGGTATAGAAATGAAATAGAACATTATTGTATTAGAAGCAATGGATTTTTTCAGAGGAAAATTGGAATACCTAAATGAACTGATGCACAATAAAGTGACTGAAACATAAAGGATAGTTTATATGATAACAAAATTATATAAAAAAAAGGTAAAACATGAGGTAAGACAAATCACTATATTGACACCCCTACAGTGATTAAATCACTTTTCCAAAATAACAACAAAAGACAAAGTCTGAGCCATGCAATGCATTTACTATCTAGCAGACTTTCAGAGAAGGGAGATTTAAAATGTAAAATGAGACCTCCTTGTTTGAAAATGTTAAATATGAAATTTTGTTTCACTGGACTATGTATATTTATTATGAGAGTTATTTATTTGTTTATTTTACTTATTCAATTAGGAGGAAAGAGTGAAAGGGAGGGATAATAAATGCTTATAAAATATTTTTTTGTGATAAAACTTAGAGATTTGCTTGAAATCATGTAGGTATTAAGTACAAAGGGATAAATTTCAATCTTGTTTTTCTTCCTCTGAGTCCAACACGCCGCCCATCTTATCACTGCATCTGCATCTAATGTCACACTTAATAGCCATAATAACTTACATTTGTATAGCATTTTATTAAAATTTATAAAGTGCTTTTGTGAATCAAAACCATAAAATGTTAAAAAAGGGACTAACAGAAGAGATTATCCAGTCTAATCCTTCAATATTGTAGATGAGAAAACTGAGGCCCAGAGAAGTGAATTAATAATTTATGGTTAATAAGTGTCAGAGCTAGAACTTGAACAAAATTTTCCTGCTGCCATTTTTGTTGTTGCTGAGGAATTTTCTGTCATGTTTGTGCCTTTATCATCTCATTTGGAATTTCCTTCCCAAAAATACTGGAGTGGTTTGCCATTTTTTTTTCAAGTTCATTTTACAGATTAAGAAACTGAGGTAAACAGGGTTAAATATCACCTCCAGGGTCACAGAGCTAGTAAGTGTCTAAGGTCAGATTTAAACTCCAGAAGATGAGTCTTCCTGACTTCAGTTTTAGCACTCTGTCCACTAAACTACCTGTGCAGTGCTATATGTAATGTATTCACTGTTCATTTCACTACAACGTGTTACTTTACAAAATCAGGCTTTTTTTTCATAGATTTTTTTAACTGCTAAAATGGGAGCAGGAAAAGATTATGTGCTATTATTGGTTAGAAGCAGTAGAAAGCTGGTCTTGAACTATGGAAAATGCTGGTAAAGTGTGCCTCTGACCTGGTTTTGTGACCTTTTCAATTACTCAGGCACTTCTCTAAGACCATATAATATGTATGAGCTGCTGATCTCCACTGGTAAAACAAATCACTATATTGATAGCCCTATAGTGATTAAATCACTTTTCCAAAACAACAACAAAATAAAGTTAGAGTTGTCAATACTGAAACCGCTTAAGGGGTTATTGGTCCTTTAATCAGGGCTTCAAAGAACATTAATAATCATCTAAATATAAAAGAATTATTATTAAAGTTGCCATAGATAAGATAATTGAACTATTTCTATTCCTGGCAGGCCAGAAACAGCTATTCTGTTTGTTTGTTTTTATATCTAGATTTTCTTCCTAGAGGAAGCATCACCATTAACATTCTACTTCTTTCTTTGCTCAATTTGTTGTCAAAAATCAAAATACAGAAGACAAAAAAAATCTACATTGAATAAACTATTGTCAGGAATGTCTTCAGATAAAGATTGGATAGTTGAAATGGGAAGTTCTTTCCAACTTTAAGATTCTATGAATTTAAGAAAAACAAACTTGAAAACTCTGAGATGCTGAGATCAAGTATCTTACCTCTCTTCTTCCCTCCAAAGAAAAATTCAGCAGTAACTGTAGTATCATTTTACATTTAAAAAAATGATAACCATCATTTATATTTTTTCATCTATAAAGAAAAAAAATCTTGCCTTATGACTTAAAGGAACTTTAGAAGTTCAGGACACTCACTTATAACAACAATCTGTCAAGGGAAATATTGCAAAATGTTTTTTTTTTAAACAAAATACATTTATTTATTTCTATTTTTTAATTGAAGTGAATTTAAATTGGAGGAGATAGCAAAGATCACAATATAGCTGGTTAACTAGATAAATGTGATTTTCTATTTTTAAGGAATTTTTTTTGGAATATTGAAATCTTGGGTGAAGTCCCCAAAGTGCATACCCATAAGAGACATTAAATGTGTTGCAAAAAAGGTAATTATTTATTTTATGAGACATTAAGATTTGTATTTTAGAATATATTTATGAAACTTGCGATAGTTCTTCAAGCATGAATTGAATACCTGTTTGGACATCCTCATGTTCCTTTTAGGCCCATGTAAAATAAAAAAAAAGAACTTCAAGACCAAATCACTATTAAATAACTATCAAACCACACAATAAATATTTAAGTGTCTACCACATGCTGAGCATTGTGCTAATGGCTGAGGATAACAATAAGAAAAACAGACAATTTCTACCATCAAGGAATTTAGAATCTGACAAGGAAAAATAATATACAAAAAAGAAGCCAAAAAGGGGAGGGGACAAAGAGCATCCAAAGTGGAGGATGGGTCACTAAGATGGTAAAGTTGTTAGTGGGAAAAATTTCACTCTTTTCCCCAATCCTTACTCAGTCCTTCAATCAAAAGGGCAGAAGCAACTGAGAATACTTAGATGTGAGTACCAAAGCTGAAGCATTCTCCATGATAATATATTTCCTGATGATAAGCTTGTCTCTGGGTCTGGGAAAAGAGGGTAGGGAGTAGGGGAAGGGGAGGAAATGGGCTGATGATGGAGTCAAAACCAAGCAGAACAGCTGTTGGAAAGTGAAATAGCAGCTAGTGGGAGATGAAATCCTCATCCCAAAGAGATTAAAATTTAGCTAGAGTAGGGGTTCATAATCTTTTCCCACTCACAACCCCTTTTCATCTGAGAAATTTTTACTCAACTTGGATACATAAGTATATAAAATAGGTATACAAGTCAAACAATTGCTGATAATAAATAATAATTTTGCAACTTCCACATTCAGTCACATGACTCCATATGGGGTTGCTTCAAACTAGAGGATGGAGATTAATAGTGCTGTAACTAAGAATTTTTATTCTGAGGTAAGAGATGGAAAAGATAACTTTAAATTGAAAAGAGTAGCGAATCTCTTGTGTATTTGAGGTGAGGAATAGAGAAATAGAGATCCCAAGCTAGGGAGAAAATTCATTCCTGTTTATTGTTGTTTGACTTTTGTTTTTGAAGACCAGGAAATCGCAGTCTGATATTGTCACTTACATGTGAATTAGATTTAAATAAGGCAGAATTGCATAAAGTCATCAATCTCACAATCTCCTTCAGTCATTGAATATTGGTAGCAAAAACTGACCTTGTGTCCTTTATGGCTGACCAAGTTCTAAGCACTCCATAGTATCTGTTTCAGCCTTCTACATGATCCATTGGAACAAACTGTTCTCATCTACCCATTTTCCCTGGGGTAGACATCCCACCTAGCTCACTGATTGGTTTGAGGTCTATCTGTTTTACTCCACCTGGTTTAGCCAATCTGCCAAAAATGTGCCTTCTGCATATACTCCCTTGAAATCACAGGTGAGAGGTGGGCGAAAGGTGGACACCAAAAATGTGTAAGCATCCCTGAAAAAGGCTAGGCAACCACATTTTGGATCAACTGGAGCTAAATTGTGTCATTCCTACTAATGAAGGACTGATTGTAAGTAATGTCAACAGTCCTCGGTATACAACACCCTTTAAATTAAAACATCTAGTCACAAGATCCAATCATCCTGAATTAGCCATAGCTCTGATAATATATATTTATAAAATAAAGTTATGACAAAAAAAGTTGTGTGTAACTAGGAGTGAGAGAAGTTGAACTGGCTTTATCCAATGTGGTTGAAAGAGTCATTCAAAAACCCTTGGAAACCTCAGTTTTTGCTACAAAAGAGGCATCCACAGCAATTCTTCATCAAGGAGACAGTGTGATAGAATGGGTAAACCTCCCAGCACAACCAGACCAAAGCCTTACTCCTTACCCAGTGGCCAGAATCTTATTAAAGGCCATTAAAAGCACAGTACAATTATCTGGGATAAGACCTGACAAGATATACACCTTTTATACCAATGCACAAATTAATATATAGTGTGAAAACATCCCAGAGTGGCAAATTTTATTGGCCACGGCCCCAAGTTTTACACACGGGTCTCCATTAAAGATAACCAGACTATTACATAATTGGCGATGGATTCTTGAAAAAAAAAGGTTTCTAAAGTTCCTCTTAAAAGACCAACTATCTTTACAGATGCATCCAAACATAATATTTGTGCTGTATAATCTTGTGACTTAACTATAAAGAGAGTAGTCAGAACTCCTTTTCAATCCACTCAGCAGAATGAATTGTATGCAATCATTCTAGCTCTCACTTATTACCCAAGAGACATAAATATAATATCTAATTCAGCCTATTCAATAGGTGGTACATAGAATTGCCACAGCCCAAATAAAATTTTTAGCCTCTAATATATACCAGCTCTTTAAGGAACTTCAAGAGCAAGTGAGAAAGCATGTATCTTGCATGTCCACTCTCATAGTGGACTTCCAGGTCCTATTTTTGACATTAATTCAAAGGCAGATAGCTTTCTAACTATGTTAGCCAATACTCTTTCATTTAGGAAGCCCCAGAATCTCATTCTAAATACCATCAGTCTGCTCAAGCTTTACGTTTGCAATTTGGAACAACAAGAGAGGAACCTAGGAGCACAGTAAAAGCCTGTACAGCTTGCCTTCCTTTCCATGCTCCTATGGAGCTCCCTTCAAGGAAAAACTCTCATGGTTTGAGACCCAATGAAATTTGGCAAATGAATGTGACCCATTATAAATCTTTTGGTCATCCATGTTATGGTAGACACCTTTTCAGGATTCACTTTTGCAATACCATACCAGCAGCAAAAGAGGCAGCCTGAGTGGTAACTGAATTCCTTTTGCAAGCATTTGCAATTATGGGTGTGCCACAAGCAATAAAATCAAATAACAGACCTGCATATACTTCTAAACATTTTGCGCACTTTTGTGCACAGTATCAGATTTTACACACCACTGGCATACCCTTTAATTCTCAAGGACAAGCAATAGTAAAGAGGAGAAACAGAGACATTAAGACTTTCCTCCAAAAACAAAAGAAAAGGGGAAAATCTTTTCCTAACAAAGGAGAATGTGGTATGCAGTAAGGAATTTCTAAAGATCATCAACTATGAAAGACTTAGCTACTCTGATCAATCCAATGATTCAAGATAATTTGAAAGAACTCTTGATGAAAAGTGTTACTTACCTCCAGAGAGAAAACTGATGAGCTCTGAGTGAAAATGGAGACTTGTTTTTGTTCATTTTTTCCTTGCTTTTTTTTTTTTTGCAACATGACTAACGTGGAAACATGTTTGCATGACTTCACATATATAATGGATATCATATTGCTAGCTTTCTCAATAAGTGGGGGAAGGGTTTGATGGAAGAAGAGAACTTGGAGACTCAAAAAATGAATGTTACATGTTCTAATTTCATTTGATTCTTAGCAACTCTGAAAGGTTGGTACTATCATTATCCCCATAAGACAGATAGATAGATCCCCATGATCCCATAGATCATGAAACTGAGCCTGAGAGAAGTTAAATGACTTATTCAGTGTCACATGGTTATTGATTGTTTATGACAGGATTTAAATCTAAGTCATCCTGAACTCCTAATTCTCTACCATATCTATTATATCACTTGAGGCAAATTTAGTTAAGAAAAATATTCCAAGACATCTGAAAGGAATTGAAAAAACATATAGAAAGATGAGGTGGGTGAGTTTGAAAATCACAAGTAACAATCAATAAACATTTATTAAATATTTACTATGTACCAGGCACTGACTGTACCAAGCTCTGGTTACTAAAAAGGCAACAGACAATTCCTGTCTTCAAAGAGCCCATAGTCTAATGAAGAAAGACAATATAAGAAAAGAAACTTAAAAGAGGAGAAAGTGGGATACAGAGTAATCATCATGTATGTATTTGGGGGTGGACTGGGATAATAAAGTCCTGCAAATAAACAGGATGTAGGAATCAGAATAGGATATGAATAGCCTATTAGATATCATTAGATATTATAAAGCTACAAAACCTCTTTCTTCTAATATTTTGATTTCAGGGTATCATCTCATCAGTCACTCAACCTCTGGATTCAAAAATCTAAAGGCAACATTCCAAAGAACTTAATCCTTTTGTTTCAAGAACCCCAAGCTTGAAAGTTCATTATCCTAATAGTGAAAAGTAATAGTAATAGTAGAAGTAAAATAGTAATAGTAAAGTTTCAGGTGGTCCATTCTATATAGAGAGCATCACCCATACATCATGGATCATTTTTACCATCATTTTTACCAGTCCAGTCACCTATGGATACCCCCTAACATACTTTAAATCTAACATTTCATTCACTTTATCACTTGAATGTCTAGCTTTCAGGAATGCTACTACTTTTGTTTTCAAATATCACAATCTCAGAGAGAGATTAGAAATAGCACTAATAAAGATGAGAAAAGCCAGGAAAACTAAACTAAGTATAAACATATATATATATGGAAGCAACATGCTAATATACATATACATTGAATCATTTAAATTGTTTTTTTTCTGCTTTTACATGTACATTAATTTTTTAATACACATTTCTCTATGAATCACATTGGAGAGAAAAATCGGATCAAAAGAGAAAAACTACAAGAGGAAAAAAAAAACAAAAAAACCCAGCATGTGTTGATTTACATTCAGTCTTTATCATTTTCTCTCTGGATGAAGATGGCATTTTTTATACAAAATTTATTGGGATTACTTTGGATCATTAAACCACTGAGAAGAACCAAGATGGTCATAGTTGACCATTTTACAATCTTGCTGTTAAGTGTACAATGTATTCCTGGTTCTACTTGTTTCTCTCAGCTTCAGTTCATATAAATCTTCACAGGCCTTTCTAAAGCCAGTTTGTTCAACATTCTTTATAGAACAATTAATATTCCATTACTTCTATATACCATAAGTTATTCACCCATTCCCTAATTAATGAGCATCTACTCATTTTCCAAACTCATTTCCACAAAAATATATGCTACAAATATCTTTGCATATTGGATCCTTTTCCCTCTTTTATGGTTTCCTTGGGATACAGACCCAGTAGTAGTATTGATGGATTGAAGGGTACAATTTTCTTCATTATTTAAACTTTGATTTTCTTTCATTTGGTGTTCTGTGGATTCATATGATCTAAACTATGTCATACTTTCAATAGTTTTAGAAAACTTTCTCCATATGATTTTTTCTAAGAATGGAATTCAGGTTTTCTTTTTCATGGTGTTTTTCTAAAAAAAATTTGTAATTTTTTTAGTTAATCTATTTGGATTCTATCTTCAAGTTCAGTATTCTTGCTTTGTGTCCTCATGTAGTCTCCAAAATTTTTGTATTTTTTAAAAATCCTGTTATTTTACTTCTGATTTGAGTTTTTTATAATTTTATTATTTTTAGGTAACTAATAAAAAGAAGACTTGCTGGTTTTTGACTACCAACTTCTTTAATTCCTACATATGCTCAATGATTTATTCCTTAAGAATTAGTATCTATCCTTGTTTCTTTTTCTTATTTACCTTGCCTTGTATTGCCAACTTCCTTCTCCTTATTCTTGAGTCTTTTTATTCTTTCAACCTCATTATTCTTTTTGGTGATCTCATCAGCTCTCCGGGGATTACATTATCATCTCTCTGCAGATGTTTTTCAGATTTATTGACCTAACGCTAACCTTTTTCTTGACCTCCATTCTGAGATATCCAACATTGTATTTGATAGCTAGAAGTGGATGTCCTATAGAAATCTTTAACTCATTATATACAAAACTGAACCCATTATTTCCCCCCTAAAATCCTCCTCTCTTTCTAAGTTCTCTATTGTTTGCACTACCATTCTCCCATTCACCCATTTATAATCAACATCATCCTTAACTTCTCTCTCTTACTCCCCTCAAATCCAGTTTGTTGCTAAATTCTGTCGATTCTACTTTCAAATATTTTAATATTTCTCATACTTAGCCTTTTTCTACTCTGCTGCTGACACAACTCTGGTGCAGGCCCTCGTTATCTTATATCTAGGCTATTGCAATAAATTTTTATTTGGTATGTCTGTCTCAAATCTCTTCCATTCCAATCCAATGAGCTGACAAAGTGATCTTCCTAAACAATAGTTTCTATCCATGTCACTCCCTTACTTAATGAATTCTAATGGCTCCCTATTTCTTCCAGAGTCAAATATAAAATCCTCTATCTTTTAAAGCCTCCCTTTTATACAGTTCCTTCTTACCTTTCTAATATTCTTTTCTCCCATATATTCTAAGGTCCAATGACATTGGCCTCTTTGCTGTTCCAAGGAAATTATATCTCCCAACTCTATAATATATGGCTAGCTCCTGTCTCTTTCCTTGCCATTCATAGAAGTATCTTCTTTATCTTTCATCTCTTTCTTTCCTTCTTAGCTTCTTTTAATTCTTAGCTGAATCCCACCTTCTGCAAGAAATCTTTTCTGATGGCCTTTACTGCTAGTACCTTCTGTCTAACATTATCTTTAATTTGTCCTTGTATATCCTATTTATACATAGTTGTTTGCATTTTAACTCTCCCATTAGACCATGAAGTCCATGAAAAAAGAGACTATTTTTTGCTTTTTCTCGTATTCTTAATACTTAACATATTGCCTAGCATCTAGTAGATGCTTATTGAATGCTTGCCGACATGATTTATCTTAGTACATTTCTAAAGGTTCTATCTTTATTCATCTTGTGTTCTCCCTTTCATCTGCTTTATATCAAGGACAATTGTCTTCAGTCCTACTTCTTTTTCAATCCAAAAGTAGAATCTAGATCTGGAGCTTGTTCCCTCAAGTTTTTTTTTTTCTGAGATTCTTTCATTTTGTCAAATTCTTCCTTCTCAAATTTATACTAATCACCTATATTATTTCCTTCTTATTATTTAGTTTTTCCTGATGCTTTCCCCTATAACCTTCTCCTATAGAAACATGAAATGAAAAATTTGGTCTTAGTGAGAGAAATTAACCCTAAGAAAGTTCTCAGGTCTTCATCTTCCAAAGATTTCTGTGTTAATCTTATAAAATAAATTCACAATAATTTCATAGTATTATCATTCAAGGAACCAGATACCAGTGCCAGATGAACATATTTTTATTGAAACCTCCATTAAGATGGCATCCATATTATTTATATATTGTGATGAAGTAAGGTCTTGTGAATGTTGTTCTGCCTGTGCAGTTACTGTGGTTTTAGAATTAATTCTCAGTAAAGGATTTTTCTCAGTTCAAGTTCTCAACACTTGTTTTAGATGGTCTTCTTGACAATTTTTTTTCCAGACCTGAAGATCTTGGCCAAAGTTAAATTTATTTTTTATATGTTAAAGGAACAGACAAATTGAACATGACTTAAGGATTCATTCAGTTCAATCTGCTTTGGTCCATGAAGATTGCCTCATCATAACAAAGGTGCCTCCCAGTTTCTTCTCATTTTCATTGCCATTGGAGTTAGACCACATGTGTCAGGGGTATGCCTTCAATACTTCTATCTCAACATTTACTGACAATAATTATAGCTTGGGCTGATTGTTTAGTCCTAGCTGATGTTCTTAATGATCCCTGAAACCACAACCCAAACTTTAAACAATATTATTCCAATGTTGTTTTATGTCTTAAAATTATGGAATGCAAGTCTCAAAAGAATTAATTGAACTTGAAGACCACCCAAAAGGCAATGAAAATATAATAATGGGTGTGAATAGATTGCAACACAATTCCAAAGAAGAAATATGCAAGAGACTCTTGGTAAGAGAGGTTGTAAAGAAGGTTATTGGAGTATTGTATGGCCAGAAAAGGTGAGCTAGTTGTGTGACAAGAGCAAGAAATCACTAGGCTGTATATTCCCTTGATATTTTACTGAATGTCCAGAAAACTAAGAAAAGACCCCCAACAATTTCAGTGGTTCCCATATGGAGGATCTATGGAGAATAAAGATCAAAATCGCAAAGATAAGAGGGCATGAATGCGCTTCACTCTATATTGTTGAAAGTATTTAGTCACATGAGCTAATTGATTTAGAGAAGTAAACATAACCAAGAGCATTTTCCTTTACTAGTAACATGGGGGGTTGTTGGCAAGTAAAACTGGGCATCCCCACACTCGAAGAAGAAGTATAATATAGTAGAAAGTATTGAAACTGGAAATGGGAGAAATCTGGCACAGCAGACAGAGCCCTGGACTTAGAGTCTGGACATATTGGGTTCAAATTCTTCCTTGGACACTTTTTAGCTGTGTGAGCCTGGTGAAGTCACTTGCCCTTTGTTTCCCTCAGTTTCCTCATCTGTGAAATAGGGTTAATAACAGTACCTACCACACATAATGATTATCAGGATAAAGTGAGTTAACATATGTAGAAGTGCTTGGCAAACTATAAGATGCTATGTAAATGCTAGCCATTTAATGGTGATGCTTATTAATAATTTAAATTCTAACAATAATTAATCATGGCTCTGACATTTAACAGGTATATGATCTTAGTCAAGCATCTTTATCTAATTCTCTATAGAATGGAGTATTAATATTTGCAGCCTGTATGTAGTAGGGCACCAGAAACTATTTTTCTTTGGGTAGAAAAAAATTCTCAACAGCGGGATATAAGAAACCTCATGAGTATAAAAGTGACAGTGTTGTGCATACCCTTTGATCCAGCAATATTTCTATTGGGCTTGTATCCCAAAGAAATCTTAAAGGAGTGAAAGGGATGCACATGTGCAAAAATATTTGTAGCAGCTCTTTTTATAGTGGTAAGAAACTGAGTGGTTGCCCATCAATTGGAGAATGGCTGAATAAGTTATGGTATATGGATGTTATGGAATATTATTGTTCTGTAAGAAACGATCAGCAGGATGATTTTTGAAGAGGCCTGGGAAGGCCATGAACTGATGCTAAATGAAGTAAGTAGAACCAAGAGAATGTTGTACATAGCAACAAGATTATATGATGATCAATTCTGATGGACAAGGTTCTTTTCAACAGTGAGATGATTGAGGCTAGTTCCAATGATCTTGTGATGAAGAGAGTCATTTATATCCAGAGAGGATTGTGAGAACCAAGTGTGCATCACAACATAGTATTTTTACTCTTATTGTTGTTTGCTTGCCTTTTGTTTTTTGTTTTTTCCTCATTTTTTCCTTTTTCATCTGAGTTTTCCTGTGCAGTACTATAATTGTGGAAATATGTCTTGAAGAATTGCACATGCTTAACATATACTGAACTACTTACCATCTAGAGGAAGAGGGGAAAGGGGAAAATTTTGGAACACAAGATTTTGCAGGGTTTAGTGCTGAAAAATTATCCATGCATACATTTTAAAAATAAAAAGCTTTAATAAAAAATAAAAAAATAAAAGTGACAGTGTTTTTTTTTTCCCTCAATATAAAGGAAAATATAATGAAAGACAAAATGTAGATTTTTGGTAGATGCAGAGGAAAAATGCAGGAGGAGGAAAGTAGTGATCAAAGAGGTGCAACACATATTTCTATTGAGGGAATAGAAAGACAGAACTGGAACAGAACTCTAGAGACCGAGAATGCTCTATTAGAGGCAGCAATTGCCTTTGCCCAACCCAGTCAGGTGGTATGGTTTTGGCTCTAGAAAAGAGATGAGTCAGTCTCAAGGAGACTAATCCATGCCAAATTTCTCTACAGGAGAAACATAAGGTAATTTTACCTATTCCTATTTCCTTCTTTTCCCCTCTCCTGGAAGCCTTATGTTAAGCCTATTTTTTTCCTTTTTCTTTAAAGGTACAAATGTATTTCTGTTTAGTGTTTTTTTTTTTTAATACCAACTAAATGAAATGATCAATCATAACTATTTTTGGTTCATGTGTGTTCCATTATTTTTGAAGAGGGACCAGCAAAAAAGAAAGGACAATGGGTAGCATTTTAAGGAGAAAAAGAGATGCTAACAAAAAGACAAACAGAATCAGATATAACACAGAGAGACAAGAACAGGCAGGAAGAGAGAGACCAACAAGACACAGACAGAGAGAGAGATCAAAAATATGCAGAGACATGGACATTTACTTATTTATATTATTTAGCTGCTTATAAATATGTAAATGGAGTATTGTTGCCATTATTGTTGATAATTTGCATATCTGGTATATTGTTGCTTGCTAAATATTTATTGTTTTAGGGTACTGCTTTACATTGTCTTTATAATAACATAATAATATATATACATATAATATAAGAATGATCCATTGATATATTTGCCTTCAGTGATTGCTTGAATATCATCATATAGATAAATATTGTGAACATAAGGATAACTCTTGAAAAGTAATATAGTACAAATGTTAATACCCACAGGGATTATTGATATTGGAGTAGACATATTTACATATGAGAATATTATAAAAGTCTTGAAGGACAGTAAAAAAGTTGGGGAACTATAAAATAAATTACACTGGGACAAGGTCAGAAGAATCTGCACCAAGATAATATTTTGTGAATTTTCAGACCCAGTTGAGAAATTGAAAATCCCTGGTAAAATCAAATATAGGACCATATCTATGACTTATCTTAAGTGAAGTAATTCTATTTTTAAAATTTTGATATTAAGGAGCAAAGGAAAAGGGAGACAGTATAGTTTTTAGAGTACAGAATTCCAATGACTCTGGAGATATGTACCTATACAAGAAATTGAGATAACTGTTATTATCAAAATCAAATATCTCACCTATATTTTGAAATGCACCAAATATCCAAAAAACTAAAAGAAGGTCCCCAATAATTTGGATGATTCCTTCATGGAGTATCTATAGGAGACTGCAGATTTAGTCAGATTGATGGAATGTCACTTGAGAGAAGGGCCAAATCTAAGTCCCCTAAAAAGAAAGAGATAATTCATTTTTTCAGATAGGGGCTAGAACCTTTGATTTGCATAAAGAAGAAAACCTCAAATAAGGTATGAAATTACATCAGCAATTCCTTTGCCTCCTGGGAAAGAAATATATAACAAAGTTATGCAGCAAAATAAAACAGGGACAGAATAAAAAAGTTTTGTCAGCATGTCGAAAACCTCTTTTTCGTTTCTGAGGACTCTAAAACAAAATCCCTGCATCAGGACAATTTAAGAGATTTTAAGTCACTATAAACTAATCTAAAAAAGGAAAAAGCATTTTTGGAGTTTGGAAATATCATTCAACTAAAAGGGACATCATCATCCTAATTTTTGGCATAGGCTAAGAGACATCAATAACACTTAACACTTAACATTTCCTAGCTGTGTGACCCTGGGCAAGTCATTTAACTCCAAATGCCTCAGGGGAAAAAAAGAATGTTACTCTATCTCTGCATAGGGATCACTAAGTATGACTTTATCAGAAACTCTTTATGTGACTTTTCAATCTGGAATCATGAAACCTAATTGAAGTGAGGGTTAAGATTGAGGATATGGACAGCATTACTCTCCTGGTGATTGAACAATGAAAGGTTCTAGTCATTTTATGAAAAATATTTGAAAAATATAGCTTTATTGTTTCCAAAAGGATTTTCTTTAGACTATTTGGTGGAAAAAGTAGCCATATTTGGGGTAATCTTGAACTTTCCTAAGGAAATTGCTAGGGATAGTAGGGGAATTGACACTTTGTTTTTGGTGTGTCCAGACTCACCATTTACCAATAAAATGGCAACTTTAATTGAAACCAATCCCATTCTATTCTATATATTAACAGAATTAATAGAATTGGACCTGCATGCTTTGACTATTTATGTGGCTGGTCTTTTCACAAGAGGGAAGAGAATTGTGACAATGAAAAGTGGAACAACAAGAAGACAGTCATGTCCTCCTAACAAAAATGAAATGTGACATGTGCCTTGAAGAGCAATTCACAAGATCCAATTACCACGCCCTGAAAGGAATTTGCATTTCAAATCTCTTATTTTTTAGACCTATGTTGTTGTTGTTATTCATTCATTTCAGCTACCACATTTGGAGTTTTATTGGCAAAAATACTGAGATGGTTTGCCCTTTCCTTCTTCAGCTTATTTTACAGATGAAGGAACTGAGGCAAACAGGTTTAAGAATTTTCCTAGCTAGTTCAAATATGAAGTCAGATTTGAATTCAGCCTTTTTAACTCCAGGACTGCCCTGCTTAGCTCAGAGCTTCTATTTCTTAGATATATTCCATTACATATTCACATTTCAAAAACAATTTAGGAAAATTTCTTTGTTTGCGATAGTTGATTCCTAATAGCATTTCAAGAACCTACTGGTTGATGATATCAGATTTCAACAATCCATGTATGCTACTTTAATGGAAGCAAAGAATGAAAAGATATGTGTAGACTACCGGATTTTGAATAAAAGAACAAAAATGAACCCCAAGAGATTAAGTTGCCCTGAAATATATTCCAGAAATCCAGTGATTTTCTGCATTGGATTAATACAGTGACTATTACCAAATAAGGAAAATAAAGAGAATTTACCAAGTGGATTGCATGCTCCAAGACATCTTGGGGGATCCCTGATATTTTTCAAAGTTTCATGAAAGTATTGTTGTACCTTGATGATATTATTATCTATGGAAAGACTCTGGAAGATGATGTGGAATTCCTGTATTCTTTCACCATTTTTGCCTTTTATTTATATTTTCCTCAATTTCAATATTTTTGTACTCCATTTCTATTATTCTCTCTGAGATTTTTTGAGATTCCCCATCATGTATTAAATTTTTGCTACTCTTCTGATTATGGGGTTTTTTTGTGTAATTTTAATTTATTTTTCCCTTCCTTTCCCCTCTTACCCAAGAAGGCTACAATTAATTTTAGATACACACACATGTATATACATATGTAGATATCTATAATAATATATTTTATATACATATATGTAAGACCATATTATGTTTATTTCCAGTTGTCTTCTGTTTCTCTGAAGGTGGATAGCATCTTTATTCACAAGACCAATTTTTTCTATTTTTTTTCAATTCATCAGCTCATCATTTCCTATATAATAGCAATATCCCAATCTTATAGTGTCTAGTTATTTTTTAAAAGTGAAAATATTATGTTGTGATTCACATTCAGTTCCCACAATCATCTTTCTGAATGTAGATGTCTCCCTCCATCACAAGTCTATTGGAATTGGCCTGAATCACCTCATTGTTGAAAAGAGCCAAGTCTATCAGAATTGAACATCACATAATCTTGTTGCTGCGTACAATGTTCTCTTGGTTCTGCTCATAAACTTAGCATAAATTCATTTAAGTCTCTCCAGGTCTTTCTGAAATCATCTTGCTGATCATTTCTTATAGAACAATAATATTCCAGAACATTCATGTACCGTAACTTGTTCAGCCATTGCCCATCTCATGGGCCTCCATTCAATTTCCAGTTCCTTGCTATTACAAAAAGGGCTGCCACAAACATTTTGCATATGTGGGTCTTTTTTCCTTTTTTATGATCTTTTTGGGATACTGACCCAGTAGAAACACTGCTGGATCAAATATTATGCACAATTTGAAGCCCTTTGGACATAGTTCCATATTGCTTTCCAGAATGGTTAGATAAGTTCACAACTCTACCAATAATGTATTAATAATCTGGTTTTCCCACATCCCCTCCAACATTTTTCATTATCTTTTCCAGTCCTAATTATAGTTTTTAATTGTGTGTTTAAACTTTGTATTTCTGGCCCAAATTTATTTTTGATTCCTTCTTTTAAAATTTTTGTTTCTCTTTTTAACTGTTCTGGAATTTCTTACTATTGTTTCATTGATTTCTGAAGACCATAATATTCTTGATTTCTCTGGTTAATTTTGTTTGGTTTTTCCTACATGTCATAATATTTGCTCAATATAGAATGGCTTTTTATTAATTTTTATTTTTTTCCATTTTTATATCCCTCTCTATTAATTTGCTTGCATCCCAGATTTGAATTCAAGCTTTCTCTCTTTAATTTTCAGTCTTTTAACTTTTTTCGTGTGTTTCCTATCATTTACCCTTAGATTTTCTCACTCATTATGATCACTCTTACTTTTATTCTTGGATAGATTTTTCAAAATTGTTTTGCTAAGTGTCCCTTGCTAACATTAAATCTGAAGGATATGTGCACTGTATGATCCAGGTCTTTGCTCTGCGTAACCAACCCACATTTGTAGGGAGATGATTGATCCTAATTGAGTTTATAATTCCTTATCTCCTTAAGCTTTAGCTTGTTGCTCTCACTGCATTTCTTGTCCATTCAGTCTTTTTTTCCTTCCTCATCCATCCAAATTTCTCTCTCTCTCTCTCTCTCTCTCTCTCTCTCTCTCTCTCTCTCTCTCTCTCTCTTTCTCTCTCTCTCTCTCTCTGTGTGTGTGTGTGTGTGTGTGTGTGTGTGTGTGTTTGAGCTTAAGGAGCAGAATCAATGCTGGTCGGCTCTCGTATATAGGGACAATTTTGATTGTAAAATTCCTAGAGTTCAGGAAAAGATCTAATTGTGAACTCTGCATCACAAGCTTTGGAATTTGCTTTCAGTCACTCTTTTCACACACACTGACTGAGTCAGGTACGACAGCCTGATATAGGATAATTGAAATTACCCAGTATTATTGTATGTAGTTTTAGTTGATATGTGGTTCTGTCTTCTTATCTTGTAAATTTAACTCCACTTTATAGAGTTTATATCTATCACATAATGCTGTTTTCTGAAGTTCTGAATTTGCTGAGTTGTAGCAGAGGGATTCAAGCCAAAGGTAAATGGAGTTGCCTTGATTTGTGAATATCCTTAAATAATTCTATAGCAATACAACAACCACTACCTTGAAACAAATTTAATTAAAAAAAAAAAAACTTAGTCCATCATCTTGTCAATCACTTGATCTTTGAATTTTCCTTTGAACCTCACATTTTCTTTTTTTCTATGCAACATTCTGGCTGATATAAAAAATATTTTAAAAAGGAATCTAAGCACAAATCACAGTTTCCATAGGAAAAGACTTCTGTAGTAAAGCAACTTATGGAATTTATAGTACAGCATTATCCATTAATCTCAATTCTCAATGAACATTTTCCCCTGTGAAACAGAACTGAAAGTTATATATTCTTGGAATTCAATTTGGAGAACACACACACATATAAATTAACTTGTGGCCTTTCCAATTTTTTAAAAAATAATTTCTAAAACTTCAGATACATGAGTCACAAATTTCAGTAAAATTCATCTTGTTGATATGACTTGTGTCACCTTCCCTCAGGATAAAATAAAAGAGGTAAATAAATTTATAAAGGGAAATTGACTTGTGCTGGGTGGGGGGAACCTTAAATTAATTAAAAGCATATAAAGGAAATGTGTGTTAAATAATAGGCTATAAAGAAAATGTGTTTAAGTAATATTACAAAGTATAGGTGAACTTAAAACAGTAGCAATAGAATAAGGTTTTGAATATTTACAATTTATTCCAGATTCATGAACTAAGAATTCAACTCAATTCAGGGCTTTTAGTAACTCAACTTTGTTTGCACTGGGCAAAATACAACTTCCTGTTTTGAAGAAAAACTTTTAGTAGACTAATAAATAGGCTCAAGAAATCTCCTTGGGAATCACTCATGTCATACCAACATAACATTTAAACAATTTTAAATGTAAATTAAGGGCAATATGGATTGAGTTTCTATTGAAACACCCACAACTTAACCAAGGGCAAAGAAAAAAACAAACATATTGTATTTGGCTTGCTTCTAGAACTTTCAGAAAATTATTCAAACCATTTGAGGCAGACAGATCCTGGTCAATTGCCATTATCCCTTGTCAGAATAAGTTTTCTAGCCTCAGCTAATACAACATTCTTCTTTTTTTTTTTAAATGACACAATGAATATCAGTCTTGCTTCTTACCAGCCATGAAGACAAAATATTATGTTATATTCCACTCCCTTCAATTCAGACTAGGTTGGAGGTGGGGGTAGGTCCTGCTAAATTAGTGAAGTCTGGCCTCTAATATATTCAGAAAGAAAAATACATTCCTTCTTGCTACCCCCTTCAAGCACACATGTTAAATCCGAACTAACTTCCAATGTGTTTCCAATGGGGGGATTATTGGACCAACTTTTAATGAATAGCCAAGTGTATATATTTGCATATGCACAACTAATGTGTTTAATTTCTCCAAGAAGAATTTGATTTTTAAAGAGAGGTGAAATAGAGCTCCTCCCTCCTCCCATCTTGTTAGTACTTATTTCCTCTCAGGATATATAATCCAGCTAACAAAAAAGACTGAGATCCATTGTGCAGCTGTGAATGCCAGTCTAGTCCAGCTTGAATCATCTTACATTTTAAATAAATGAAGTCAAAATTTTTGAGAACTCCCTGTACTATCATTATAATTTGATTTTTAATAATTTGGATTTTAAATTATTGAAACATTATGGTAATACAAGCTTTGAGTTGCTATCTACTCCCCCTAGGTATGATATTCCACACAGTGATATTAATGGACAATTATTTAAAGAACTACTTAGAAATGAAGAAAAGAACTCGATATTTTTAAAAGCGTTCTGTGAACTTGGAGATCTCCCTATAAATTCTAATCAAATATCCCTAGAATTAGATAAAATCATTAGAAAAGATGCAAGATATTCTCACCTTTCTTTTGTCTTCTGAGTAGATTATTGACAAATTTACCTAGGGAAAAAGGTGTCTACTTAAGTGGGAGGAAAAGACTTCACACTTAGATTTTCAAAACCAGTTCTATTTATTTCAAATTCCTTAAAATTAGAATCATGGGATTATAGATTGAAAACAAAGAGGGAATTTTAGAGATCATAAAATCTAATCCCTTTATTTTCCAGATTTAAGAAATTGAAATCCAAAGGATTAGGTCACAGATTCTATTCCAATTCCAAATCTAGTTTTTATATTTTTCTTATATTAATTTGTAAATCCATATTCATCAGGAAATATACCAATGAGATCCATTAATTGACAATTTAGCAGAACTAATTCAGAACTAATGACATCCATTAATTGACAATTCATGCATACAAATTCATAGAATAGTTAAGATCCATCCTTGTTTTTTTTCTAGTTTTTCTAATTTTTTTTAGTTGATCATTGTTGTTCTTTAAACAACAGATATTTTTGAAAGTAATCTTTTTATCCCACTACTTTTCTCCACAAGTGATAATTTAAATTTTTTTCAATACATCTTTACAGAGCCTGGCAAAACAAAACCCTCACACTAGCTATGTCCAAAAATGTGTGTCTTTTCCTACATTTTGATGATGAACTTAAGTTTATCACTTCCCATGAAGTGAGTGGTATATTTCATCTTTATTCTTTTGGATTCATGGCTTATCATTTTGTGATACAATTTTGAAACCTTTCAAAATTGTTTTTCTATTGTGTAATCATTGCTCCCAGAATTGGTTTATAATTCAACTTTTTATATTAAAACCACTTATCTACTTGCAGCTTTATCTTGGTGTTTATGATACAAGGTTTAAGTCCAAGCCTAATTTCTGCCAGAATCCTGTCCATTTTTGTCAACTAGGTTCTTTGATTTATCAAACACTGTGCTACTATGTTTGTTTTCTTCTGTATGTTGTGTATTTAATCTGTTCTGTCGATTTACTTCTTTTTAAAAATAGTAAATTTTTAAAATTAATACTAATTTGTTATATTGTTTGAGATCTGGTACTAATAAACCTCTCTCTTTTCACTTTTTTCATCATTATCCTTGAGATTCTTGACTTCCCCCCCATATGAATCTATCACTATTTTCTAGTTCTGTAATATGTTATTTTCAAAGTTTAATTAAGAAAGCACTGAATAAATAAACTAATTCAAGTTACTATTCTATCTGGTGGATTGGCAATGGATTAGCAGTCTTGATCAGTAGAGTTTCTCTGAGCATGTAGCCAGTACATTAGTGATAGAAGAGGAAAAAGTCACTTCTGAAAAGATTCTTTTTTTAGAAATGTTAATTTATAATATGCATGTATTGTTGTTGTTCAGTTATTCAGTCATGTCCAATTCTTTGTCATCTCATGGAACACAGCATGCCAGGCCCTTTAATCCTACATTATTTTTCAAAGTTTATCCAAGTGCATGTTTGTTTCTTCCATGATACTATCTATCCATCTTATGTTCTGTCACCTCCTTTTCCTTTTGCTTTCAAACTTCCCCAACGTCAGGGTCTTGTCCAGTGAATCCCATCTTCTTGTTTGTGTCCAAATTTTTTAAGTTTCCACTTTGGAATTTAAACTTTCAATAATAAGTCTGAATTAGCTTTATTTGCTGATTTGATCTTTCTGATGCCTAAGGGACTCTCAAAAGTCTTCTCCACCACCACAGTTCAAAAGTATCAATTCTGTAGCATTCTTTTTTTCACAGTCCAACTCTCACAGCCATATATTGCTACTAGAAAAACTATATATATATATAAGTACCTATTCATTTTTCAGTTATTTAGATGGCTAAAAATAAAAATTAATTTCTTTCTCAGCAAGAGAGCTTGTAAATTTTACCATTTACCATCACATATTGTATGAGTAAGAATTTTAACTGTATTCTTGTTTTTAATCAAAATACTAAAATAGAAGTAATTAAGAGTTGAAGACCTATGTTTGTGTAGTTTTTAGCTAAATATTGCAATCTTTACTTCAAATTAAGAGTTGAACACTGAAATTAGTTTTATTTATGCAGCATATTATGTAAAACATTTTCCAAGAGATAACTTATTTCATTTAAAATGTTATTTGTATTCAACAAAATTTGAAAATAATTTTCATATAAAGTCTTGCAGATAGCAGAATATTTTTTAATTTTTAAAAATTATTATGATTATTGCTTTTTATTTACAAAACATATCCATGGGTAATTTTTCAACATTGACTCTTGAAAAACTTTCCGTTCCAACTTTTCCCTTCCTTCCCCCCACCCCCTCCTCTAGATGGCACTTAGTCCAATACATGTTAAATATGTTAAAGTATATGTTAAATCCAATATATATATATTTATATTTATGCAGTTATCTTACTGCACAAGAAAAATCATATTTAGAAAGAAAGAAAAAAACCTGAGAAGTAAAACAAAAATGCAAGCAAACAATAACAGAAAGAGTGGAAATGCTATGTTGTGGTCCACACTCATTTCCCATAGTTCTCTCTTTGGATGTAGCTGACTCTCTTCACTACTGAACAATTGGAACTGTGCAATCATCTCATTGTTGAAGAGAGCCATGTTCATCAGAACTGATCATCATATAATTTTGTTGTTGCCATGTATAATGATCTCCTGGTTCTGCTCATTTCACTTAGCATTAATTGACGTAAATCTCTCCAGGCGTCTCTGAAATCATCCTGTTGGTCATTTCTTATAAAACAATAATATTCCGTGACATTCATATACCACAATTTACTCAGCCATTCTCCAATTGATGGGCATTCATTCAGTTTTCAGTTTCTTGCCACTAAAAGGGCTGCCACAAACATTTTTGCACATGTGGGTCCTTTTCCCTTCTTTAAGATCTCTTTGGGATATAAGCCCAGTAGTAACACTGCTGAATCAAAGGGTATGTACAGTTTTTAACTTTTTGAGAATAGTTCCAAATTGTTCTCCAGAATGGTTAGATTTGTTCACAATTCCACTAACAATGTATCAGTGTCCCAGTTTTCTCACATCCCCTCCAACATTCATCATTATCTTTTCCTGTCATCCTAGCCAATCTGACAGGTGTGTAGTGCTATCTCAGAGTTGTCTTAATTTGCATTTCTCTGATCAATAATGATTTGGAACACCCTTTCATATGACTAGAAATAGTTTCAATTTCTTCATCTGAAAATTGTCTGTTCATATCCTTTGACTATTTATCAATTGGATAATGGCTTGATCAGAATACTTCTTTATTATTGGATCATTTCTTTTAATTTTTAAATAATGTCCCTTTTAGTAATTTGGAACTATGACCAACGGGGTATGTAACTGTGTATGCCTTTTGATCTAGCAATGCTGCAAATAGGTATATATCCCAAAGAAATCATAAAGAAGGGAAAAGGACCCACATGTGCAAAAATGTTTGTGGCAGCTCTTTTTGTAGTGGCAAAAAATTTGAAATCAAAGGGAATGGCCATCAATAGGGGAATAGCTGAAGAAGTTGTGACATATGAATGTAATGGAATACTATTGTTCTATAAAAATGATTAATAGTTATCAGAAAAAAGACCCTGGAGAGACTTACATAAACTGATGCTGAGTGAGGTGAACAGAACCAGGAGAACATTGTACACACTCACAGCAAGAATGGGAAATGATCATATATGATAAATTTAACTCTTCTCAGCAATACAATGATCCAAGACAATTCCAAGGACTCATAATGGAAGATGTTGACCATATCCAAATGTGGAGTTTGATCTGAATGCAGATCAAAAAATTCTATTTTCACTTTTGGGGGTTCTTTTTCCTTATGATTTTTCTCTTTTGTGCTGAGTTTTCTTTTACAATGTGACTAATGGGGAAATATGTTTAACATGATTGTTCCTATATAACCTATATCAGATTTCTTGCTGTTTTGAGGAGAGAAGAGGAAAGGGAAAGAGGGAGAAAAATTTGGAGCTCAAAATCTTATAAAGATGAACATTGAAAACTATATTTACATGTAATTGGGAAAAAAGATTTTATATTTTATAATATAATCATATAACTTTTAATTTGAAACAGTTTTCATTGTAATTATTATAAGCACTTAATAAATAATTATATAATAATACTATGAGTGTTATGTTAAATTGCTCTTGGGATTCATAGCACATTATTTTTGTTGAAAAGGATTCAAAGAACAAAGAAAATTTTGGAAGCATTGTTCTTGATGCTCCTCCTACTAAACCCCATGGCATGTTTTCAGGTTTTCTGAAGCAGTAGTATCAAACTCAAATAGAAATAGATTAAGTGTAAAGGACATATGAAGGAAGATATTATCTAAATTCAGAGAAAGAAAGATAAACATAAGTATGTATAGAATGGTTCTACATATATATATACATATATATATATGTATATATATATATATGTACATCTTTACGTTCAATGGTAGCCATCACTATGGTGGAAAGAAGGAGAGAAAAAGGAAAAATATCATATGGTAACTTTATTATATATTTAAAAGAAATCACAAGTTGTATGTAATATATTTGAAGTTTCATATACAGAAATATTTTTTCTATTCTAATATGTTATATACAGTGATCTTTTTTTTTTTATTTCTTATCCTTTATGGAAATGTTTGTTTTATTTCTTAAGTTCTAAATAAAATGGACTATAGATTTCTGCCTGCTTTGCATTTACTAGAAAACTACAAAATTGCATTATTTATGTTGCATTATATTTTTATTTATTTGTTAAATATTTCCCATTTGTATTTTAATGTGATTCAGCAACATTCAGCTTTAAATTTGACATTTCTGTTCTACCATTTAAGGGGGCCATAGTAAGCTTATTTTGGGGCAACCTTCTTCTCAAAGATATGAGAACTGTAGTAGATAGTATTAGAGAAGGAAAAATTAACTTAGTAAAGGTAAAAAACAATTAAAAACACAAAACAAAAGAGAAAAATAAAGCCAAGCAATTAAATGTCCTCCTGAAGAAATCACTTAATAAGGAGTATGAAGATCAGTTATTTCAGGCTTCATTGCTCTTCTGTGGAA
Organism: Antechinus flavipes; assembly: GCF_016432865.1. Lineage (NCBI taxonomy): Eukaryota > Metazoa > Chordata > Mammalia > Dasyuromorphia > Dasyuridae > Antechinus > Antechinus flavipes. The sequence continues at coordinate 258,893,151 of NC_067400.1, forward strand.
AGACTAAGTCCTGAATCTTAACAATCTGGCTCTTGTAACTGAATGATCCTAAATAGCATCACATTTCCTTATGTAAGATCAACATCTTGATGCTGAACAAATGAACAGTTAAATATCAGGATTACAGTAAAGATGACAATTCTTTCGAAGTCACTAGTACTTCATCATCAGGATAAATGGCATACACACACACACACATACACACACACACACACACACACACACACGACATAAAATAGAGGTATCTACTGTAAGGTACCTAAGACAAATACACCTAAGAAACCTTATAGATGCCACTTGTGCAGCTTCTAGGTTCAATACAAAGAATTGCTTTCGATTATTACCAACATACTCAATATTACTTCATCCATCAACCAGGATCTCCCTCTTGAAGTCACATAAGGGGAAGAACACTGAACATTTTGTCTTTTAAAGGCTTCTGCTGAGGGACTTTCTCTTTCTGAAGGGGCTTGGCACTTACATAGAAAAAGTAGAAAGCTAGGTATTTTCTAATAACCCATCCTTGTTAAAAAGAAAAATATCTCCCCAAAATTTCATCTTTTGGTTTCCTAAACCTTCCCTGGGAAGGCTTGTCACTTAGTTGCTGAATACTCTACTGGCAAAAATATGGAGCGGCTAAATCTTCACCATGGCTCATGGCCAAGAAATTCTTTTTGCCACAAATGAAGTCCAACAGAAAGACCCTGATTTTTGACTTTGTACCAAGCTCTGTGCTATGCATTGGAGAAGTCTTTAATTTCTTCAAAGTAGCAGAGGAACTTCATCAGGGCTGACTCATCCAGAATCCTTCATAATGGGGGAAGAGAGAGAGAGAGGGGTGAGGAGAAGAGAGAGAGAGAGAGAGAGAGAGAGAGAGAGAGAGAGAGAGAGAGAGAAAAGAGAGAGAGAGAAAAGAGAGAGATCATATTTACAAGATTAGAATGGAAGTTATTTTTCCACAGGTTCATCCTGCCCCTCAGCATATCAACTGGGCTTTCATTTGTGTCATATATCCACATTCCCAGTTTTGGAAAGACCTCTAATATTCTAGCAAGGCTAAAACATTTCCTTTAAAATGTCTTCCCTAGGGCCCTACACTGTATAAAGTCCATCTGGTAAAATTCTTAATGGACTTCTAAATAATGATAATAGCTAAAAACTCATATTTACATAGCACTTTAAAGTTGGAAAAAAGATCTCACTTATATGGTTTAATTTAATCTTTATAAAAACCTTTTCTGTGAGAAGATATAAATTACTCTGGGTGTTTAAAAGCATAAGTTGAAAATAATAAATGTTTTAAATGGTCATTTATGGAATTTCTATTATTTTATATTTGGGCAAGATTGTGATCTACCAAATTTAACATGCTTTCCTTCCATTCTGGAAAGAAATTTGGAATCAATCAAGAAAAGTTACTAAGTTCAAAACCTTTGCCCCAAAGGTCCTACTATTAGACTTATATCTCATGCAAGTTAATGATAGAGGAGTAAAAAAGGTTCATATGTACTAAACTTTTACATATGTTCACATGTTCATATGTATTAAACAATTACAAGTTCATAGCAACTTTATTTGTAGAAACAAATATTTGCAAATAAACTGTGTACCTGATGACTGGGTACTAGCTGAAAAAAACCATAAAATATATTATGAGTTATATTATACTATACTATAATTAACATATACTATGATTTATGAATGCAATTAAATATGAAAAATTCAGAGAAACATGAGAAGACTTTATGAATTGATAGAGAGTCAAAAGAATCCTATACATAGTATCTATAAAGCTATGTACATAACAACTTTGCTTAAATAAATAAATAAAGATCCAGGGCGAATACAAAGGATAATGTTCATATCCTTCTGCCCTTTAGTAATCCCATGTAAAGCAACTGTAAAGGCAACTTGATGCTCATCCTTGAGAATTAATTTTTGAAAAAATGAATTTTTTAAATATTTCTTTCTCTCCTGTTATTGAAATGTCCTCTTTTATTATTTTTGAAAGGTTATTTTCATTCTCTCTTGTGACTGGAGTTTGAGCTAATTCTTAGTTCAGCTTTATTGATGTTGGCTAGTGGAAATTTTGCCTCCACTTTTCTTGTCTTTATATTTCCATTGCATAATTTTAAATATGTATGTGCTAATTCATTGACATGCTCATCATTTATTTTATATTGTAAATCTTGTTTTAAATTTTTTACCTTGAGTCAGGACTATATGAACACAATTACAAAACATTTTCCACACAAATAAAGTCAGATCTAATCAACTGGAAAAATATCAAGTGCTCATGGGTAGGCCGAACAAATATAATAAAAATGATAATATTACCTAATCTACTTATTCAATCTCATACCAACCAAACTCCCAAAAAAATTATTTTACAGATTTAGAAAAAAATAGTAACAAAGTTCATCTGGAAGAACAAAAGATCAAAAATTTCAAGGGGATCAATGAAGATATCCAAAAGAAGGTGGCGTATCTATACCAGATTTAAAACGATATTATAAAGTAAAGGCCATCAAAAACATTTGGTAGTGGCTAAGAAATAGAGTAGTCAATCAGTGGAATAGGTTAGGTTTACAAGACAATAGTCAATGACTGGATTAATTTAGTATTTAACAAAGCCAAAGACCTCAGCTCCTGGGATAAGAACTTACTATTTAACAAAAATTTCAGAGAAAATTGGAATTTAGTATGGCGGAAACTAGTCATTGATCTACACCTAATATCCTATACCAAGATAAGATTGAAATGAGTTCATGATTTAGACATATATGAGTGATATAAAAAGCAAATTAGAAGAACAAAGGATAATCTACCTCTCAGATCTGTGGATAAGGAAGGAATCCATGGCCAAAGAAGAACTGAAGTACATTATGGAATGCAAAATGGATATTTTTGATTATATTAAATTAAAAAGTTTTTGTACCAAAAAACCCAATGCAGACCAGATTAGAAGGAAAGCAACAAACTGGAGAAAATTTTTATATTCAAGAGTTCTGATAAAGGCCTCACTTCTAAAATATATAGAGAATTGATTCAAATTTATAAGAATTCCAGCCATTCTCCAATTGATAAATGGGCAAAGGATATGAATAGGCAATTTTCAGATGAAGAAAGTAAAACCATTTCTAGTCATATGAAAAGATGCTCTAATTCACTATTGATCAGAGAAATGATAACTCTGAAGTGCCACTATACACCGCTCAGATTGGCTAAGATGACAAGAAAAAGTAATGATGAATGTTGGGGGGAATGTGGGAAAATTGAGACACTAAGATATATTGGTGGAATTGTGAACTGATACAACCATTCTGGAGAGCAATTTGGAAATATGGTCAAAGGACTATCATACTATGGCTACCTTTTGATCCAGCAGTGTTTCTATTGGACCTGTATCCTAAAGATCTTAAAGGAGGAAAAGGGACCCACATGTGCAAAAATGTTTGTGGCAGCCCTTTTTGTAGTGGTAAGAATCTGGAAACTGAATGGATGCCCATCAATCGGAGAATGGCTGAATAAGTTATGATATAATGTTATGGAATATTATTGTTCTATAAGAAATGACCAGCAGTATGAACACAGACAGGCCTGGAGAGACTTACATGAACTGATACTAAGTGAAGCGAGCAGAACCAGAAGTTCATTGTACAAATAACAATAACAAGATACATATAACAAAATATAATAACAAGATCATATGAGGATCAATTCTGATGGACATGGCTCTCTTCAACAATGGATAATTCAGACCGGTTCCAATGGTCTTGTGAAGAAGAGAACCATCTACACCCAGAGACAAGAATGTGGGAACTGAGTGTGGATCACAACATAGCATTTTCACTCTTTTTGTTGTGGTTTGCTTGCATTTTATTTTCTTTCTATTTTTTTCCTTTTTGATGATTTTTCTTGTGCAGCATGATAAATGTGGAAATATATATAGAGGAATTTCACATCTTTAACATGTGTTGGGTTAGTTGCTGTCTAGGGGAGGGATGAAAAGAAGAGAGGGGTAAAAACTTGGAACACAAGGTTTTATAAGAGTGAATGTTGAATACTATCTATACATGTTTTGAAAATAAAAAGGTTTAAAAAAAGAAAATAATATATTTTTGGCTTGTTTTGTATTCTTTCAATAGGATTTGCTTTTGCTTTCACTAGGATTTTTCTCTCTCTACTTTGTATATTTCATTTGATTTTGTCTTTTCTTTCCTTTACTTTGGGCAGGCCATTACTCTAGGTTCTTGTGAAAGTACTATTTATTTTTTAAAATATTTTCTGGGAAGACATTTTTCATACTTTTTTGTTGTCACCTGTTAATTTTATAATTTTGAATCAAGAAAAGTCCTGGTGATTTTTTTATTTTAACATTCAATTTTATTTTGATGTTGTTTTCAGTCCCATAGGGAAAATATGACACCTATAATCAATTGATCTACTTATATTATGGAGCAAAATATTTCTGTGGTTCTATTAATAAATGCATCTGTGTTAATTAGTCATCAAGTTGATGATGTGGCTATGAGCAAGACCAAGTGTTTTGATTTGCTCCATGCTACTTATAAAATTATTTGTTATTTGTTGGTGCTTGAAAAAGTTATTGACATTATTTTTATATACTTGCCTTTATTTTTGTTACAGTAGGCTCAGTTTGCATAGTTGCTCATTGTTTGTATACCATATATTAATTGCATATTTATCATTGTGTCGCTGTGCTAGATAACATTGTATATTTGCTTTTAACACGATATTATAGTTTGATTAATGTTGCCAATATGAGTCAATTTGATGCAGGGTATAATATGCTTGAAAGAGAGATGTCACTGGACTAAGAAAGGAATCCTCTTCAGAAAGAAATCAGATTTTGTCAATCAACTTGAATTGATAAAACGGAAGTAAACAGAACCAGATGGTCTTTGTACAAAGTAACAACAAAACTGTAATAATGATCAGCTGTGACAACATAGGTACTCCGATCAATACGATGATCCAAGATAATTCCAAAGGTCCCATGATGAAAAATGACACAAACATGTGACAACTGATGAACTGTGAATGCAGATTGAAGTATACTTTTCCTTAATCTTTCTTTTTCTTTTTCTTTTTGTTTCAATGTGGCTAATATGTTAATAAGTGTTGCATGATTTCAGATATGTAATTGACATATTGTTTACCTTCTCAGTGGATAGGAGAAGGGCTGAAAGGAGGAAGAGAACTTGGAACTCAAAAATTCCCACACATTTTTTAATGAATGTTAAAAATAAATAAATAATGTTTTTAAAAAATAATAAAAGAACCATGTTTCCCTGAGAATTACCAGGGAAATTTGGAAGACCTATGTATCAAATGCAATACAGAATTGACAGATATAGAAAAAAAGAACAGATCACCAAAGAACTTTAGGGGATTAACTTTTGCATTTACATAGGGCTTTAGGCTGCCAGGTTTAAAATCATATGGCAGACTTTTGAAAAAGCAAGAGACAGTTTACTTTGATGGCAATGTAATATTAAGTCTAGAATGTTTATCTTCATCAACTCTACACTTCAGTGCAGAGGGGAAATTCCGTTTGTAATTCATGTGAGCACTGTATTTAGAGAATGAAATTGTTCCATACACAAAGAAGAACAGAAAATATTAATTATGTAGAACTATGGATCTTTATTATGCACAGTTTGTTTTTTAAAAGTATACATATAACATACTCCATATATTTAAATCTGTCCAACTTCTCGTGATTTCCTTTGAACTAATTTTTGTTCCTTTCTCTGAATTTTTAAAAGATGCTTCAATGACCCTTTTCTTATTTTTCTTCTTTGTCTTGAAAACACTGTCAATGACACCTTCTCCTTCTTATCTCCTATCACACACATACACACACACGCACATATACACACACATGTCATGTGCAGAAATATGTCTTATGGTAAACCTTGGTTTCATCATTCTATTAGAAGCTAGGTAGTATTTTTTTTCATTGTGCCTCTGGATTATGATTTATTCATTGTACTGGTCATGCACATACCAGTTCTTAGGTATTTCAAAGATATTTTTCTTTATAATGTTGCTGTTCCTATATACATTATTCTCCTGGTTCTGCTAACTTTGTTCTGCATTTGTGGTGAGCTTTTTCTTCTCAAAACACAGCCAGATGATAAAAGTTCAGATCTTTTATTATCTCCAACATGGCCTGGTTAGCTTAGAGGCCTATCTCTCTGCTTGGTTCCAAGAGCTCCCTCTGAATGTCTCCAAATCCAAAGGTTTTGTCCTTCAGCCTCTGCCTCTGCTTTCTTCAGCCTCCAGCCAGCTCCACTCTTCATGTCATTCCGGTGAAATCTCAACTTGTAGCTTCTTCACTCTGAAGAACTTCTTTGACTGGCCCATTGAAGCTCTATTTAGTGCTCTCTGGCCCAAAGAGCTTCAAGGGAGGTGTGAACTCATTGAACTCCAATGAGTAAAGGTGTGAACACAAGCCTTGTATTAATTAGTTCTACTTAGTACCTTGTTTCAGGTTCTGCCCAAAACATCTTCTTGTAAGATTAGATCAACTCTAATTAGTTAGCAGTTAGTAAGGATTCCAACATGCATTAGTGGATATGAATTTCCCCATGTTTTTCTCAAACTACCTCTAATTATTTCCATTTAGTTATGTCTCTTTAGTTTTGTTTTTAGCTGTTTCTTTAATTATTTCTTATGGCTCAATAATATTTAATTATATTCATGTGTCACAATTTGTTCTGCCATTCCCTGATTGATGGGCATCCATTCAAAAAATTTTAGCTATTATTAAAAGTGGTGTTGTAGGTATTTTTTAAATTATTGCTCTTTTTCCTCTTTCTTCTAGCTCTTAGTGTTATATTCCTATTACAAATATTCTGGGCCAAATAGTTCATACTCTAATAAATCTTGGTATATAATTTCAAATTGCTTTTCAGAAAGCAACAATTCACAGTTCTTCTAATAATGTACCAATATACTAGCTTTCTCAAATTCCCTCCAATAACTGCCAATTAGCAATTAAAAATTTTTTTTTGCCATTCTCTAATTGGTGGATGCTCTCTTGGTCAACTCAAAAGGTCACCATAGTTCTTTGTCATAAAGAGTTGTTATATGGGAGCAGCTGGGTGGCACAGGGGACAGAGCACCAGCCCTAAAGTCAGGAGGACCTAAGTTCAAATCTGGCTTCAGACTTAACACTTCCTAGTTGTGTGATCCTGGGAAAGTCCCTTAACCCAAATTGCTTCAGCAAAAACAAATAAAGAATTGCTATAAATATTTTTGTACATGTGGATTCTTTTCTTCATTATTTGATCTTTTGGGATATAGGTAATGGTTGTGGGGAGCATGGAGTATTCAGACTCTCCCAGTATGATGGAGATAAGAAAGAAAATATATTTAATGTTATCTAGAAGATGCTAGGTCTCAACGAAGGCAAGTGGATGGAAGGAATATGAAAGGAAAACATTCAAAATGAAAAGAAATGTGTTCATGATGGAATGGGAATTACTGGTACCATAGTGATAGGAGTAGGCAGAGTTGGAGTGGGATATGGGAAGAACATGGTGAACAAAGATGGTTAATAGAGAATTACAGATGGAAATTAGGGCTCATTTACTCTTAGGGAACTAACAACTAAGTAAGACAGAAATAAGTAAAGTAACAGGTTAATCAACTGAATTACTTTTCTATAGCTCCACCCATTTGGTGGGGATTCAAACCAAAGACGTTTTCATCATTCCCCAAGCTGCATTGTCCCAGTATCAAGCACTGGAGGATTTAGGACCTGTCTACTTATTTCAGGCTAAGGCAAAACATTATCTTAGGTCAAGGCTAAGTGTAGCAGGACATGTTTTATTAATTTTGTAGACCATGTGAAGCTCAACACAGTGGATGACACATAGTAAGTACTTGATAAATGTTTGTTCACCTGCTATTTACTTATTTTGTGCACTCTATCCTGCATCAGTTCATTAGAAATATTGGTATCACTGACATTGTCTCTTTCTTCATTTCTTGTGCACAATAATATTCTTTTACATTAATATGCCATAAGTTTTTCAATTATTCCCCATTTTATGGGTGCCCTTTCTGTTTTTAGTTCTTTGTCACTACATAAAGATCTCCCTCAAATACTTTGGTACATATAGAACTATTGAATTAGTAGTACTAGTACTGTGTCAAAGATCACTCACAACTTAGTAATGTGCAATAATACATCAATGTTTCTATTTTCTCATAATCTAGATAATCCAATTATAAAAAGTTCTTAAAAGACTAGACTGATATAATGAAATAATACCCAATAGAGATAAATATAAAGGGTTTGAAAAATCAACTTTAGGAGTCAGGAAGACATGACTATTTAACAATTTGCATATGAAAGATATGAGGGCTTTAGTTCATAACAAACTGTGAATCATTAGCAGAGAAGAGAATAATTCTTGACCAAACAGATAATAAAAGGGAATTGCATGAGATAAAACAGATAACTTTGATTACATAAAATTGAAAAACTTTTGCCAAGCAAAATCAATGCAGTTTAAATCAGAAGAGAAACATTTAACTGGAAGGAAAAAAAATCTGGAACAAGTATCTCTATAAAGTTCTGATATACAAATATATAAGAAACATTAAAACACAGGAATGATAACCATTCTTCAAGAAATATTGGTCAAGGTACATGAACTAACAATCTTTGAAGGTTCAAATCCAAACTGTTAACAACTTTACAGAGAATAAAAATGCTCAGCATTATCAATAATTAGAGAAATATGTATTAAAACAGCTTTGAAGTTCTATTTCATTCCTATCACAATAGCAAAGTTGGTCAAAAAAAGAAAATTTCTTTTGTTGGGAGACTTATGGGGAGATAAACATAGTAATAGACTGTTGAATAGTATCTTACACAAAGGGGTGTGTGTGTGTGTGTGTGTGTGTGTGTGTGTGTGTGTGTGTGGTTACTTTGAGGGATAGGGAAGAGAATTAGTGATAGTAATACTCCTGGAGGAAAAAACACTGAAAAGAACATCAATGAAGCATTTTTTTTAATGCACAGAAAAACAGATAGTTCAGAGAGAGACACAGACATGCAAGAGTTACATTATTTTCAATACCAGAAGCATAAATTAGAGTTAATAAACTTAATTTCTGTGACTTTGTGTTTCCACATTCCATTGAAGATCAGGATGGTAGTGTGATGCAAAGATAGAGATTTTAAAGCTATTCTAAGAGGTTGTGTTTTTTTCCTCATTTAAAGAAGTTCACAACTTTTTTTCAGTTACCTAAAAGTCATGCAAGGATCTAATATTCTCTTTATCTATATTTTTCTCAGTCATCTTCCCGTCCAATCTTCAATGACTTCATATCAGGGAAGTTCATTATTAGGTATTTCCAGGCATCTCATAAATGATAATCCAATTACCTCTTCTTTCCATGGTAATTTCTTCATTTAATAAGAAAAAATATAAGAACAGTCTCAATGGAATAGATAGACTTGAGAAAAGATATCTCCTACTCTTCAGTGAAAGTCTTCAAACAGTAATTGGATAAATTCTTTTCCATGATTTTCTAAAGGGATCCTTAGATATGAACTGGGCTAGTCTTTGAGATCCCTTCTAGCAATGAAATTTTATGACTTTGTGAGCGTTCTATGCCTATGGGCAAATCATTTCATCTCTTTAAAATTTATTTTTTTAATTTGTAAAATAAGAGTAATAATGCTTGTACAATTATCTCAATGGATTATTGTCAAAAAAGTGTTTTGCAAACCTTAACAATTCTATAAATTTGAACTGATGCCATTATAGCACTTTATCTTTGTCCTCTTTTTCCTCTCCTAGAACTCTTTGGCTTTGTGGATAGAAGATCTAAGATTCTTATTATTAAGTGGTATGCTTTGGTCAAATCATATAATATCTCTGGGCTTCAGCTGCTTTGCTTGTCAAATGAGAACACTGGACAAAATTATTTATGTTTATTCCAGCACTGATTTCTATGATCCTATTCCATTTTTACAGATAAGGAACCTGAGATTTTCTGACATAAAGTGATAACCACACTCCTTGCCTATAAATCTACTGTGATTGAAAGATTCTTTTGTATAGTTCCTAATACCATGTCACAAACCTATAAACACTCTTAATTATTTAAGATTATGAAAAAAAAATTATATTATCAAATAAAATTGTCTTTTGGGGGCAACTAGATGGTACAGTGAATAAATGAGCAAGCCAGAAATATATCCTCATATATTTACTAACTTAGCCGTGTTTGCCTCCATTTTCTCATCTGTTAAGTGAGCAGAAGAAGGAAATAGCAAAGCAATCATGTCTCTGTGAAGAAAACTCCAAATAGGGTCATGAAAAGTCAGATATAGCTGAAAAATATCTGAACAACAACTGAATTTTATTTTAATATAACCAGTTTTTGTTTCAGCCCATTCTTAACCAGTGTTTTCATTGATTAAGAGTGTTTGTGCTGTCTGTTTTTAGTGATCAATCAGCTCCTTTTGTCCTGAAAGCCATGGAATACGCTATCTATCTTCATATGCTTTATGTTTCTGTGTTTTTTTCATAAAGGATATAAAACAAATAATTCTGAGGACATTTTCCCAACATCTCAACAATCTCATTAGTTTCCAATGCAAAAAAAATCTCATATTCCACTATACAGCTTATAGTTGAATGATTTAGCCACAGCAATTTAAAATCTGCTTGCATTTTAAGTAAGCTGCTAAAGACCTTTTGCTATATCAGATCACTTTGGTCTCTTTGAAGTGGACACATTATGAGCCCCTAAGGAAGCATATTCTGAAATTCAGGTTGAGCTCATAGGTTAGGTGTTAAATCCTGGCCATAAAAACCTCATATATGACATATATTTACCTCAGTTTGCTACAAAGGATAGCAAATTTGAGTAATTTGAAGACTCCCAGGGGTGTTGTATAGAAAAATTTTAAATCATTTTGCAGCAATGAGTTCACTGCTCTAAGTATCCGCTTGGAAAGAAAGACCATCCATTAACAAACTCTACCAGTTAGACATAACAGTTAGACATATAGGTATAACTACCACCCAAGAAGCCCCTGACATTTTCAGATAAAAGAAGGTAAGGCTCAATCCAACCAGGATGGTTGGTAATATAGCAAAGGAAGCTATTAAAGAGCAGTCAACTAGGAAAGAAAAAAAATTCATAGAGAACAGTGTCACATAAGTCAGTGATAGAAAATTTAGAAGGAAAGATCTGGGGAATGGGGGAAGGAATCAAAAGTTGCAACCTTTTTCTTTCTCTATACTTAGTAACTTTTTAAACTTAGTTTTTACTTTATTTTACTTTTAGTTTATGGAATAAAACAAGAATTTCCATAACACAGGATGATTCTTTTAAAAAAGATTGTACATGAAACTGTAAATCTACTATGCACAATTTGCTCTTTCTTTCACATATACAACAAAATTATCACATAAATTCCTCCCTTCTGCCCTAGAGATGGCTACCACTAGACACATAGAAGCATATATACACATGTATTTATCTAACATATATGTATGTGTCTGTCTATATACCTGTCTATATACACATATGTACATATTTGGCATTATTGTATAATACTGTCATTTATCAAATTTTTTCTGGATGCAGATAATATCTTTTTCCATGTGTCCTTTATAATTAATTGGGGTATTTATGTTTAATTTGGGTATTTATGTTGTGGTAGCAATGAAATGGAAACTGCAGTTTTGTCTATCAATTGTGAAATGGATGAACAAAGTAAGGTGTATGATTTTGATGAAATATTACTGTGATATAAGAAATGATAAGCTCTATGATTTTAGAAATACACAGAAAGACTTGAATGAAATAATGAAAGGTGAAATGAGCAGAAGCAAGAGAAGATTTTACATATTCTTTTCTTGATGTCCTCATGCTTGCATATGGATTCACTCATCAGTTCTTCAGATCTCTGCAGCAAACTGAGCCTTATACATACATTTATCTATCCAGACCTAATCTCTCTCCCAAATTCTAAGACTACATTACCAGTTATCTGCTGGACACCTTCAACTGAATATATCATCAGCATCTTAAACTCAAAATGTTCTAAATGGACCAACTATCTTTCCCCTTAAACTCAATTCTTCTCCTAACTTCCCAATCTCTGTCAAAGTCATCACTATTCTATCAGTTATTCAGTTTTCTCATCCCTCATTTTTTCTCCATTCATGATGATCTAATATAATAAATAATAATCAGCTTCATCATCTGCCAGCTGGATTGATGCATAAACTTTCAAATTGTTTTTTCTGTTCCCAATCTCTCCACTCTCCAAATCATCCTCCAAATAGTTGCCAAAAATATCTTTCTAAGCCACACATCTACCCATGCCATTCTCTTAAATGAAAAACCTTGGGGACTTTTTAATGTCTGTAAGAGAAACTATAACCTCCTTCACCTGATAGAGATTTCTACAATTTGGCTCAAGCTAACTTTTCCAGTCTCATTTAAGTGTTCCTTGTCCCACTCTGCATGTTTCAGCCAACCTGGCTTCCACATCTGCCTCTTAGCAAAGAATGTCTCATATGTTCTGAATGCCATTTCTTTTCACTTCTAACTATTATAACTCTTCACTCCCTTCAAGTGTCAGCTCAAGTACTTCTTCCTATGAAGAGCCTTTTTCAATGTTCCTGGTTATTAATGATCTCTCCCTTCTCAAATGGTCTATTTTGTATCTTCTCAACAGAAATAAAAATCTTAAGAGGAGAAACTTTTTTCTCTTTATATTTCCATTATCTAGTACGTTAGGTGCTTATTATATGCTTATTGAGTTATATTGGTATGACTACCATGGTGACCACTCAAATCACAAGACAGACTAAAATTCTGCTAGCTACATTTATCTCTGACTCTCCCAATAAAGACTCTGATTTTATTTCTATTCTATTACAACGACGATGTTTCTTCCCTATGCTTCTTAACGTTTACCACTTCAATAAGAACTTGGTAGAATACTCCTAAATCACTCATTCTGGGATTTCCCTGCTCAACTTCCTTTCAGGATAGGGGGCCTCTGCAAACAGGAGCCTACTGATCACTCACTGGTCACTGGTCATTTCTTAGTAGAGAAAAATCTTTTTTTATTTGTTTTGTTGTTTAGGCACCCTATAAATACCTTATTCCTTGATAAAAGCATAGGAAAAGTAGAATGGAGTCAGATACATCTGAAAAGCAAAGTAGCCATTATGCATGCTTTTAGACTACTTGTCCTAGTTGGATAAATGAATTGCAAATGGGCCAAGATACGATGATCAAGTGTGAATGTCCATGGAAAACCAACCTTTCTTAAGTAGTCTATTTTATCATTCCCTGCCTAAGCTAGGGGAAACTGGGTGGTACAGTGGATAGAATACAAGATCTAGAGTTAGGAAGACTTGAGTTCAAATCTGAATTTAGACACAAGTTGTTACCCTGGATAACTCATGTCTTCATTTGTAAAATGAGCTGAAGAAGGAAATGGCAAACCACTCTAGCATCTTTGCCAAGAAAACCCCAAATGGGGTCATAAAGAGTTAGACACGACTGAACAACAACAAAAGCCTTTTTTTTTTTTGTAGATCTAAACAAAATGAGACATTTGGTATGCATTTCCTGTAATAAATCAGCATGTGATGATTATCTCTAGTATGTTAGTTATTTTTAAGATGATGGTTTAATACTGTAGTTATTTGATTTTTCAGCTGGATATTCAGCATCCAGATAATATCCAGCATATGTCAACCCAGTCAGCTTGGGTGATCACAGTGGCAGCTATTTTGCTAAATCCTATGAGAACAGCTAACGTGGAAAGAAATACAATTTTCCTTTACTTTGTACACACTGAAAGCATATCAAAAATATGTTTCATACCTAGCATAAGTTTAGTATTCTATAGAGAAGACTTCCATTGGTGATGTCCCTATAGTTAAGATTACTTAGTTTAAAATTTGCTTAGTATCGATTTGAGTTTTCTGATTATATTACTCTAATAATCACCCATCACTTTTTTTTTTTGATCTGGATATGGCATTTCAACAACATATCTGTAACTAATTGTCCTGTTTATATTTGGATACTGGTCATACTATTAGTTTGTATTAAAGATGGGACTTGAATTGAGCTCTTCTTTCTGTTGGATGGATAGACCTTCTATGCAGGACACTGTGGTACCTTCCCTCACATTCTTCACTATTCCTGTGTACTTGGCCTCCTTCTCTCAAACATGCTATGTTTTTAAAAGCATTACAATAGATTATAAATAAACAGAAAATTTATGTTCTTGTCTTAAAAGAAGAAATATGATATAATGAGAAATAATCACTGAATACAAGGAGATTAATTTGGATTAATAAAGTAATAAAAAATTGGAAAATCTTTTATATGAGAAAAAGAGAATCTTTAATAGGGTTCAAAATTTCCTTTGGTATCAACCAAAAAAGGTGTCTAAAGCAAAGAATTCATAGAATCCCAAATGCCAGAAATGATTTTGGTCGGCAGAAGAGAAAGAGCTGGGAAACAAGTTTTTGACTGCCAGTATATGGAAAGAGAACCATGCATTTAGAAAAGAGTGTGGGGGGGATCCAACCACACAGATTAAATTCTTGTTTAGAGGAGATTAAGTTTGATGTGTGCAAACCAAATCTTTCTGAAATATAAACAGGTCTGGATATGAGATACTCATGACCTTGAAAAAAAAGAGGTTGGAAAGGTTTGTGTATGCTTGGTAATCACAGCCACCACAGAAACACTCTTCACTTCATTGGCTCCAACCCAAGCAGTCTCTGTAGGCCTTGGGGTGGGAAGGCTGTCAAAGGTGTCTGTGGGGGTGGTGAACTTGTGCAAAGTTGTTATTGAGACCCTATGATTCAAGCCAATGCCACTGTTTCTTAGGGCTAGAAAGACTGAAGGATTGTTCACACAGATATAGATCTGTTTTTGGTTTTTCCAAGTTTAAAATTTAGCAAGAAAATCAGATCTGCCCACTAATTCATGGTCCATGAGGTCAAAAGAAATAATGTTGTTTAAAGGTGACCTATCTATTTGATACATGTAAATAACAAATTCAATAGCACATTAAGTACATTCAAATGTGCTTAAAATGTTCCTCTCCTCCAGAAGTCACATAGAACAGAAAACAATCTCTTATTGTTTCAACATAAAAAGGTTCAAAGAAGGCTGTGAGCCGGGAGTACTTACAGTAAGGAGCATGAAGAAATAATGCCTTGTCTCAGATAAGTTGGAAGACATTCCCTGAAAGGTGAAAGGTTTTTCCCCCTATTTTTTTTTATTCAGACAAATACCAACAAAATGAGCCTTACCATATATAGAGTAGAACAGAGAAAGATAATATGTGAAACTGAGAATCTCTATTATGCACATCTTGCTTTCCTTGAATTTTTAATAAATTCAACATGGTGCAGAATAGTGAAACACAAGAGTTTCCTATCTTGATCACCTCCTGACTCCCTTCAGAGTCTAGCTAAAATTGAATCTTTTATAAAACGTTTCTCCTGTTGATTATCTCTAATTTATCCTATGTATCTTATTTTATGCATTTTACATTTTCATCTCTCCATTAAACTGAGTTTTTTGATAACAGGGATTGTCTTTTGTTCTTTCTATACCTAGTGCTTGTATCCAGAGGGTGCTTTATAAGTGCTTGTTTTTGTACTGTCTCCAGCAGAATCTAGTCTACTACATCCTATGATCCCTTATTTTACAGGTAGATCAGAAATTTTCACTTAGGAAAGATTTCTATGAGTTATGATGAGGCTCTAAACTTTTCCCAAACATTTAGAACATTAGAGTTTCGGACATTTTAGAACATTAGACTCGACCAGCTTAATACATAGTAGATTGGTCTTGCTACAACTTGTCTAGCTCATAAGTAGCAGAAATAAAATATGTTCACTACAAAAGATGATTAGATTTTCCCTTACATTTTCTCACCTTTTCTTAAGTATTGTAGAATAGCAGGAAAAAAAATCATTTTTTTCATCAACTCTAATAACAGTCAACACAAATGGTCTTTAATTTTTCCCTGTTTTCCATCTCACCTTCAAGTACTACCTGGATGGAATGGGAAGCAGGCAATGTGAGGTATAACACCATCCAGTTGACTCTGGGGAGGGGGCGGGGTTGTGAGACTTAAGGAGCAATTGCAGAAAAAATTGAGGAATTTTATCAAAACTCTAGATCTGGAAGAGATTCTAACACAAGCAGAAGGAACATTACTAAAGTGTTGGGGGGGGGGGAAGTTCATTAGTAAATGACTTCAATATGGGGGAGAGAGACAGAGAATTTGGAATGCAAAATTTGAATAAATTCTCTTCCTCTCACCTTTTTCTCCCCGGCTTACTGAGAAATCAAGAAAAACAAAATGGTTACAAATACATATAATCCATTAAAACAAATTCCCTCATTAGTCATGTTCAAAAAAAATCTCAGTCTTCATGTAGAGTCCATCATTTCTATGGCTAGAAGGAACTGTGTTTAAAGCTCTGGGCCTGGACTCAAGAATGTCTTAATTCACATCAAGCTTCAGACATTTAACATCTGTGAGATATACTCCCTGTTTGCTTCAGTTTCTTCTTATGTAAAAAAATTGGGGATAATAATAGCATGTACTTCTCAATGTTGGTGAAAGAATCAAATCAAATAATTATAACATTGGCTGGCACTCTGGCACATTGTCAGCACTATATGAATGAGATCTCTTTAAAGAGATCATCTGCAGTTGTATAGTTTATTTCATCACAAATCCTCTGGAACTATGACTAGAGTTCCTAAGTCTTTCAGAGTTTATCTTTACGATATTGTTACTGTACAAATTGTTTTCCTAGTTCTGTTCATTACACTTTGCATCAATTCATGCAAACCTTTCCAGATTTTTCTGAAACGATTCAAGAACAATAATATTTCATCATATTCTTATTACCTCTATTCTTATCTGTTTGCATGTTATAAGACCCTAGTAGAATGGAAGCTCTTTGAAAGTAGAAATTTTTCATTTCCTTTTTGCCTATTGAATGCTTTTTATATAGTACTAATAAGTCCTATTTAATATATTGATACCAAGCTTAATAAATATTTATTGGGTTATCTTTAAGACAAATAGCCAATACATAGTAACCAAAAATTGCTGTAGGAAATAAGGGGAAATAAGGGGAATGACATATGGGATCAGTGATGATTTCATAAAGGTGGTAGCATTTTAATTAGGCTTTAATGAATTCCAAATAACCCTAACTATTTGTTTAAGGCCTACTAGAAAGCCTGGATAGCATATTGTGCTCCATTCCAGACCATCACAATAAAGTGAATATCACAATAAATTGAGTCATATAAATTTTTTGGTTTCCAGTGCATAGAGAGGTTGTTTGTACTATCTACAATCTATTAAGTGTGAAAAAATATTATCTTTTTAAAAATAAATAATACTTTAACTTAGAAAGCCTTTATTGCTAAAAATGCTAAAGATCTCCTGAGGTTTCAGTTTTTCTGCTCTTTTTGCTGGGGGAATCTTGCCTCAATACTAATGGCTGCTAACTGATCAGGGTGGTGGTTGCTGTCTTATATGGGGATGGTCCATGGCATACAGAGATGTGATGTGAGCACATACTATTGGAAAAATGGAACCCACACACTTGCTGAAAATAGAGTTGATACAAACCTTCAATTTATTAAAAAAAATCACAATATCTGCAACATAAAATAAATTAAAGCACAATAAAAATGAGGTATGCCTATGTAGCAGGAACTCCTAAGATTTCCCCCTAAGACTCTAACCTAAAAAATTATGTGTGGAAGATGAGGGTGCTAGTAAGAAAACAGATGACTAGAAAATGTTTGCTCTGCCACCGTAAAACACCAACTTTTAAAATACAGACTTTCACTTTCATGCCATGATTATTTTATCTGGTGTTAAATCTTCATCAATTGATCATTTGAAAAGCCTTAAAAATGAATGGATGTAGGGTGGTATGTGTTTGCAATGAAAAAACAATTTTGTGATATAATGTCACCACTAAATTCCCATTATAAGACAGTTTTATGCTTGTTATAAAGAAGCCTTAACTACTTTATATGTAAGCACATGTCCTCCTGCTGTCCTATACTTTCTGAAATATAAACAAAGGAATTTATGTGAAAAAACTAAATCTTAAAATATCTAAGCAGCAGCAAAGCTTATTACAAAAAGCACATTTAAAAAAATAATTATTTACATTACAATTTAACAATATGGAGTAAACAGGCAAATTTTCTCTTTTCTGTGCTAAAGCTACTAACTAGCATAGTGCTATTCATATGATAAATCTAGAATAACTCTGATAAGTGAAAAAATGGAAGAAAGGATTATTAAATTAAATTAAATTAAAAATAAAGGATATTAAATAGGTCTATGCTACCACCCAAGCAGAGCTGTTTTAAGCCCCTTGACATTATCCCCCATTTTGTATTTCTTTGTTTTAGTCCCTGATGAGGATCTGGTCCTCCTAAAGCCCAATTCCTCTACTTGTAGTTTTGATCCCAACCCCTCCTATTTCTTCCCGCAACTAACTTACAGGTCTCCCCAAGTCACCATCTCCTTTAATCTTTTGTCTCCTTATCTGCTGTCTATCAATGTGACAGATTTCTCCAAATTAAAAAAGCAATACAAAACAAAGAAGCTTAATTTGAACTTACTTCCCTTCAGTTTTCATCTCACACTTCTACTCTCCTTTACAGTCAAACTTATTAGGAAAAACAAAGGCATCTATACTCTTTGCCTTTACTTCCTATCCTCTCATTTTCTTTTTATATATCTTTCAGTCTAGTTCTTCACCTCATTACTCAGCTGAAACTCCCGACAGTTACCAATGATCAGTCAGTTGCCAAGTCTGCTGGGCTTTTCTCAGTTCTTATTCTTCCTGACTTCTCAGCATCTTTGAGCTCTGTTGACCATCTGCTCTTTCTGGCTACTCTCTCTTCTCTTGCTTTTTGAGACATTACTTTTTTTTTAGATTGGTAAAAATGGCTTATTCAAATAACCGAATAAAATCTTCTATGGGAAATTGATACAAAAATATGAAACTAAGAACCATTTTCTAGCTAAGGGTTCAAAAGATATGAACAAATGATCTTCAGAATTAAGAAATGCAATTAACAAACAATATATCATATTAATTACCAAGAGAAATAAACATTAGAACAGTACTGGTTTTAACTTATATTAAATGAGCAAAAATGAAAAAAAAAAACCCACAAAATAGCAATGCTAAATGAGCTATAGAAAGCAGGAACTCTTAATACATAATAATGGTAGAGCCAATTTGTATTGATCCAACCATTTCCAAAAATTTGGAACTTTTCTTCATTTTTTAAAAGCTTTTTATTTTCAAAACATATGTATAGATAATTTTTCAACATGGACCCTTACAGAGCCTTGTGTTTCAGATTTTCCCTTCTTCCCCCAATCTCCTCCCCTAGATGGCAAGCAATTCAATATGCCATACATATTAAATATATGTTAAATCCAATAAGTGTAAACATATTTATACAATTCTCTTGTTGCACAAGAAAAATCCTATCAAAAAGGAAAGTAAATGAGTAAAAAAACAAAATGCAAGTGAACAACATCAAAAAGAGTGAGAATGTTATGTTATAATCCACATTCAGTTCTCTCAGTCCTATTTCTGCGTATAGATGGCTTTCTTCATCACAAGATCATTGGAACTGGCATCAACTATCTCATTGTTGGAAAGAATCATATTCATCAGAATTGATTATCATATAATATTGATGTTGCCATGTACAATAATCTTCTGGTTCTATTCATTTCACTTTGCATCAGTTCATGGCTTTGCATCAGTTCCAGACTTCTCTAAAATCATTCCCTTGATCATTTCTTATAGAATAATAATATTCCATAACATTCATATACCATAATTTATTCAGCCATTCTCCAACTGATGGGCATCCACTCAGTTTCCAGTTTCTTGCCAGTACAAAGAGGCCTGCCATAAACATTCTTGCACATACAGGTCCCTTTCTGTCCTTTAAGATCTCTTTGGGATATAAGCCCAGTAGAAACACTGATGGATCAAAGGGTATTAATAGTTTGATAACTTTTTGAGCATAGTTCCACAATTTGGAACTTTTCAAGAAAAGTCACTGAACTCTTTAACTAGGCTGTCAATCTACTGCAAGCCACATTACAAAATGAAGTCAAACAGGAATTGAAGTGAAGGAGAACCTCAAATTACTTATAGTACTTTTTGTGGAAGAAAGCACACATTTGAGTTATTCAGGGGAACTATGGAAAATTTGCATGAACTTATGTAGAATGAAGAGAGACATGTTTCATGGAAAGAAAAATACTAAAAAAATAAAGATTCAGGTTAAAGTAAATAACTAACATTTTTTTTCCCTCTTAGCAGAAGGTTAATGGGTTTTTTAGGTGTAAAATAGTGTATCAATAGTGTGTCAGTTTCACTGGCTTAACTGTTTTTGTTACAAAGAAAGATGGGTGCAGTGATCATTACTTTTTCTCAAGTCTACAATCTTTCCAACTACTCATTCTAAGTTTCCTTTGATGAATCCTTTCCTCCCCCCAGTTTCTTAATTTGAAAAAGATAAACTTTTTATGAACTTAGCAGTAATATTATGATCAACAAAAATAAAAATTATGTATACATAAACTTATGTATATTCATGTATAAACATATGAATAGATACTATAAACACATATATATGAATTACTATAAGTCTATGAATGTGTTTTGTATATATTAAATCTAAGAATATAGTAAAAGAAATTACTTTTTATTCCTGTCATTTTCTGAGCTTTTTCTTTGTGTTTCTCTGAGTGTGTTTGATGTTTCATTGATGTTATTTTCTTTTGCATCTCTGTCATTACCTCCCTAATTCATCTCTTTAATAGGAGTACTCATTTTCAAGAAATAAATATAGTCAAGGAAATTAATTGACAAAATCAATCATTGACTTATTGATACAAATTGATATATTCATCTTCTCAGAAAATGTATATCTCATTCTATAAATCTAACCCATCACATCTCTGCCAAGAGGCACAATGCATGTTTCAGCATGTCTTCTAAAGTAATAGCTGGTCACTGCATCAGAGTTCTGAAATCTTTTAGGGTTATATTCCATTATATTCCTTGAGTCAGTTGATTTCACTCTACATCTATTCATGAATTCTTCCCAAACATCTCTAAACTTTTCTTATTTATCATTTCTTACAGCCAAATAATATTTCATATAATTCATCTTTTACATTTATTTAATTGTCCTCTGATTGAAGGGAGCAAGGACTTTATTTTCAGTTCTTTGCGGCAACAAAAGAAGTGCTACTACAAATTTACTTTTAAATATTTTATTCATTTTAAACTTAAAATGAGAAATGAGAAAAGGAAAAAAAGAACATTTCCATGTACATAACAGAATATAGGATTCAACATAAAACAATTTCAAATAGTTTTTTTAAAAAACACTTATGTAATACATACATTGTTTTGAAAGCTACCCAGCTTTCTGTGCTTCTTTCTGAGCTTTCTTTTTTCCTCCTCTATGCACTTTTTATTTTACTTTTTCTCTCTCCCTCCTCACCCTATCCTAGAGAAAGCTGCAATTAAAAATGCACACACACTCTCATATACACATACACATACACATATATGTATATATCCACATATTTACATATGAACATATATTTGTACCATGTAAATATCACATATACACATATCTATCTGTCTGTTATTTCTCTGGAAATAGAGAATATCTTCCATCAAAGGTACAAGTCTTTCCCTGCAGTCAACCAGTTCATCACTGCTTATACCACATTACTATTCCATAATAATCATATACCACAACTTGTTTAACCATTCTCTAACTGAAGAGTGTCTATAATTTTAGCCAGTTTGACATGTATGAGATGAGATCTCAAAGTTATTTTAATTTGCATCTTTCTAATCATTAATGATTTAGAGATTTGTTTTATAACTACATGTAGTTTTGATTTCTTCATGGAAAAACTGCCTATTCTTATCTATGATGTATATCCATTGAGAAACAATTTGAGTTCTTATTAATTTGACTAATATCTTTATGTATTTGAGAAATGAGACATTTATCTGCAAGATTGTCCACGAAAATTTTTCCTTCTTTCCTCCTAACTTTGGCTACATTGCCTTTATTGTTAGAAGAAAATTTTAATTTAATATAATCCAATTGATTTATTTTATACCACACAATGTTTTCTGGCTCTTGTTTTTTCATACATTATTCTCCTATGCATGAATCTAATAAGTAATATGACCCACGTTTTTTTTTTTCTATAAACACATTTTTAATTTATGTAATAAATCATTTTCTTCTAATTTTCTTGTGATATCTTCCTTTATATCTGGGTCATCTTTTAAGATATTGATCTATTCCCAATTTATTCAATATTACTTTTCAGCTTTCCCAACAATTTTTGCCAAATAACAAATTATTTTCCCCAAAATTTAAATCTTTACATTTAAAAACAAGGTTACCACAGTCCTTTGCTGCTATGTGTTCTATGACTATTCTGTTCCACTGATCTATTCTTTTATTTCTTAGCCAGTACCAGGTAGTTTAGATATTTATTTATTGTCTTATAATATTGTTTGACTTTTTAAAAAACATATGGATCCATTTCTCTCTGTCTTTCACCTGTTTATAATATATGCCTAGTTGGTACTGTTGCTTAGGGGGGGAAATGTACAGTTTAGTGCTTCTAGAATATAGTTACAACTTCTTTTCAGAATATTTGACCAATTCGCATCTCCATAAAGACTTATGTTCCTCAGGTCTGCCAAAAAATGTTATTTCCATCTTTTTCTATCTTTCTAATCTGATGGTGGGAAGTGAAACTTTGGAGTTGATTAAGTTTTCTTTTATTGTTTGTTTTTGGTTTTGTTTTCTTTTTTAATGTACTTGGTGTTTGGGCACATTTTAATGTGGCTTTTTATATCTTATGTTTCTTCATTTGAAAACTATTTGTTCATATCATTTGACAATTATCTTTTGTGATCCTGGATCTTGCCCTTAAATATTTGTATCAATTTCCTATATATCTACAGATGAGAAATTTCTTTTTTATTGCAGTAAGATTATTTTAAATACACATTACTTTTTGAATCATGTTAGGAGAAAAATCAGAGCAAAAAGAAAAAACCATGGGAGAAAATTTAAAAACAGAAAAAAAATGAACAAGTTTTAGGCAGAATTGTTCAAAAAATGAACAATTTAGGCAGAACTGTCATTTTTATTATATTATATATTTATTATATTATTTTTTGCTATATATGTCATCATATCATTCACAAAGAGTAATAGTTTTATTTCCTCATTCTGAATTCTAATTCCTTTAATTTATTTATCTTTTCTTATTGCTAATGCCAACATTTCTAGTACAATGTTGAATAACGGTGGTGATAATGGACATCCCTGTTTCACCCTGATGTTACTGGGAAAGCATCCAAATCCAATATCCATTAAAAATAATGCTTGGTGTAGGTTTTAGATAGTTACTGCTTATTTTTTTAAGGAAAGTTCCCTCTATCCCTATGCTTCTAGTTTTTTTTTTTTTTAATAGGAATGGGTCCTGTACTTTGTCAAAATCTTTTTTTGCATGTGTTAAGAATATTGGTATGATTTCTATTGGTTTTGTTATTGATATGGTTGATTATGATAATAATTTTCCTATTATTGAACCAACCCTGCAGTCCTGGTATAAATCCTACTTGGTCAAAGTATATTATCCTTCTGACAAGTTGATGTAAGCTCTTTGGTATTATTTTATTTAAAAATTTTCCATCAATATTCAGAAGCGAGATTTTCTTTCTCTGTTTTGGCCCTTCCTGGTTTAGGTATCAGTGCCATATTTGTGTCATAGAAGGAATTTGGCAGTACTCCTTCTTTACTTATTTTTTCAAATAGTTCACATAGTATTGGAATTAATTGTTCTTTAAATGTTTGCTAGAATTTACTTGTGAATCCATCCGGCCCTGGAGATTTTTTCTTAAAGAGTTCATTAATGACTTATTAAATTTCTTTTTCTAAAATGGGACTATTTAATTATTTTATTTCCTCTTCTGTTAACTTGGGCTATTTATATTTTTGTAAATATTCATCCATTTCAGTTAGATTGTCAGAC
This sequence comes from Antechinus flavipes, assembly GCF_016432865.1. NCBI lineage: Eukaryota > Metazoa > Chordata > Mammalia > Dasyuromorphia > Dasyuridae > Antechinus > Antechinus flavipes. The sequence continues at coordinate 258,917,377 of NC_067400.1, forward strand.
TTGCTGCCAAAGAGTTGAACAGAATAGCTCGTAATTATTTCTTTCATTTCTTTTTCATTGGTGGTGAGGTCTCCTTTTCATTTTTGATGTTGGTGATTTGGCATTTTTTTTTTCCTTTTTAAAACAAAATTAAACAAACTTTATCTATTTTGTTAGTTTTTTTCATAAAATCAATTCTTGGTTTTGTTTATAGTCTGATAGTTTTCTTATTTTCTATTTTATTGGCCTCTCCTTTGTGTTTCAAATTTTCTAATTTGGTATTTAATTAGGGTTTTTTAATTTGTTCTTTTTTTAGCTTTTTTAGATGTATGCCTAATTCATTGATCTTTTCTTTCTCTATTTTATTTATGTAATTATTTAGAGATATAAAATTTCCCCTAAGAACTGTTGTATCCCGTAGGTTTTGGTATGTTGTCTCATTATTATCAATTTCTTGGATGAAATTATTTATTGTTTCTGTGTTTTGTTGTTTGGCGCTCATTTTTAGAATTAGATTATTTACTTTCCAATTGGTTTTTAATTTATCTTTCACTGGCCATTTATTGAACTTAATTTTTATTGCATTGTGATCTGAAAAGAAGCATTTACTCTTTCTGACTTTTTCCATTTGATTGTGAGGTTTTTAATATTCTAATACTTTGTGTAGGTACCATATACTGCCAAGAAGAAGATGTATTCCTTTCTGTCCCAATTCAATTTTCTCCAGAAGTCTGTGGCATCTAGGATTATTAGGATGCCATTTACCTATTTACTTTATTTTGTGGTTAGATTTGTATGATTCTGATAAAGGGAGGTTGAGGTTCCTCATTAGAATAGTTTTTCTATTTCCTCCTGTAACTGCCTTAAAATCTGCTGTAGGAATTTGTCTGCTCTAGCACTAGGTACATACACATTTAGTATTGTTACTACTTCACAATTTACTGTACTCTGTATCAAGATATACCTTCCCTCCTTATCTTTTTAAATAAGATATATTTTAACTTTTGCTTTGTCTGACATCAGAATTGCTACCCTTGCTTTTGTTTACTTTAGTTGAAGAATAATAAATTCCATTCCAGCCATTTACCTATACTCTGTATGTGTCAAATGTGTTTCTTGTAAACAACATATTGTAGGATTGTTTTTTAATCCATTCTGCTATTTGCTCTCATTTTATGGGAGAGTTCATCCCATTACTAGTCACAGATAAAATTACTACCTCTGTATTTCATGAAAGCTTGTTTACTTTTCTCTTCCCTTTCCCCCTTTCCCTCTTCTTTAGTATTTTGTAACTGATCACCCTCTCCCTTAAGCAGCCCTTCCCTTTTGCAGTGCTTCCCCCTTTCTTATCCCTTTCCTTTTTAATATTGTTCTCCCTTCTATTAGCCTCCTCCCTTCCTTTTCCCTTGCCTTTTGTACTTCTCTATAGGGTGAGACAAGTTCTTCTGTGAAGCTAAATATGTCTGATATTCTCTTTTTGAATCAAATCCAATGAGAGTAAAGTTCACAATGGTTCTTTTTAAGAAATATGTTGGAAATTTGATGATTTTGTAGGTTTTTCTTATATTCTGCTATTTTGCTAAAGTAAATAATTATTTAAATTTTTACTTCAATCTTTAGCATTTTCTTTTTTCTTTTTTTTTTTTAATTTTTTATTTAATAATTACATTAAATTGACACTCGTTTCTGTTCCGATTTTTTTTTCCCCTCCCTCCCTCCACCCCCTCCCCTAGATGGCAAGCAGTCCTTTATATGTTGGATATGTTGCAGTATATCCTAGATACAATATATGTTTGCAGAACCGAACAGTTCTCTTGTTGCGTAGGGAGAATTGGATTCAGAAGGTATAAATAATCCGGGAAGAAAAACAAAAATGCAGATAGTTTACAGTCGTTTCCCAGTGTTCTTTCTTTGGGTGTAGCTGCTTTTGTCCGTCATTTATCAATTGAAACTCAGGTCTCTTTGTCAAAGAAATCCACTTCCATCAAAATATGTCCTCATACAATATCGTTGTCGAAGTGTATAATGATCTCCTGGTTCTGCTCATTTCACTTAGCATCAGCTCATGTAAGTCTCGCCAGTCCTCTCTGTATTCATCCTGCTGGTCATTTCTTACAGAACAATAATATTCCATAACATTCATATACCACAATTTACCCAGCCATTCTCCAATTGATGGGCATCCATTCATTTTCCAGTTTCTAGCCACTACAAACAGGGCTGCTACAAACATTTTGGCACATACAGGTCCCTTTCCCTTCTTTAGTATTTCTTTGGGATATAAGCCCAATAGAAACACTGCTGGATCAAAGGGTATGCACAATTTGATAATTTTTTGGGCATAATTCCAGATTGCTCTCCAGAATGGTTGGATTCGTTCACAACTCCACCAACAATGCATTAGTGTCCCAGTTTTCCCGCATCCCCTCCAACATTCATCATTATTTTTTCCTGTCATCTTAGCCAATCTGACAGGTGTGTAGTGGTATCTCAGAGTTGTCTTAATTTGCATTTCTCTGATCAATAATGATTTGGAACACTCTTTCATATGAGTGGTAATAGTTTCAATCTCATCCTCTGAAAATTGTCTGTTCATATCCTTTGACCATTTATCAATTGGAGAATGGCTTGATTTCTTATAAATTTGAGTCAGTTCTCTATATATTTTGGAAATGAGGCCTTTATCAGAACCTTTAACTGTGAAAATGTTTTCCCAGTTTGTTGCTTCCCTTCTAATCTTGTTTGCATTAGTTTTATTTGTACAAAGGCTTTTTAATTTGATGTAATCGAAATTTTCTATTCTGTGATCAGTAATGGTCTCTAGTTCATCTTTGGTCACAAATTTCTTTCTCCTCCACAAGTCTGAGAGATAAACTATTCTATGTTCCTCTAATTTATTTATAATCTCGTTCTTTATGCCTAGGTCATAGACCCAATTTGATCTTATCTTGGTATATGGTGTTAAGTGTGGGTCCATGCCTAATTTCTGCCATACTAATTTCCAATTATCCCAGCAGTTTTTATCAAATAATGAATTCTTTTCCCAGAAGTTAGGGGCTTTGGGTTTGTCAAACACTAGATTGCTATAATTGACTATTCTGTCTTGTGAGCCTAGCCTTTTCCACTGATCCACTAATCTATTTCTTAGCCAATACCAAATGGTTTTGGTGACTGCTGCTTTATAATATAATTTTAGATCAGGTACAGCTAGGCCACCTTCATTTGATTTTTTTTTCATTAATTCCCTTGAGATTCTCGACTTTTTATTGTTCCATATGAATTTTGTTGTTATTTTTTCTAGATCAATAAAATATTTTCTTGGAAGTCTGATTGGTATAGCACTAAATAAATAGATTAGTTTAGGGAGTATTGTCATCTTTATTATGTTCGCTCGGCCGATCCAAGAGCACTTAATATTTTTCCAATTATTTAAGTCTGACTTTATTTGTGTGGAGACTTTTTTATAATTTTGCTCATATAATTCCTGACTTTCCTTTGGTAGATAGATTCCCAAATATTTTATGGTATCAACAGTTATTCTGAATGGAATTTCTCTTTGTATCTCTTGCTGTTGGGTTTTGTTGGTGATGTATAAAAATGCTGAGGATTTATGGGGATTTATTTTGTAGCCAGCTACTTTGCTAAAATTATGAATTATTTCCAATAGCTTTTTGGTAGAATCTCTGGGGTTCTCTAGGTATACCATCATATCATCTGCAAAGAGTGATAGTTTGGTTTCCTCATTGCCTACTCTAATTCCTTTTATATCTTTCTCGACTCTTATTGCCGAGGCTAGTGTTTCTAATACGATATTAAATAATAATGGTGATAGTGGGCAACCTTGCTTCACTCCAGATCTTACTGGGAAAGGTTCCAGTTTTTCCCCATTGCATATGATGCTTACTGATGGTTTTAAATATATGCTCCTGACTATTTTAAGGAAAAGTCCATTTATTCCTATGCTCTCAAGTGTTTTTATTAGGAATGGATGTTGGATTTTATCAAATGCTTTTTCTGCATCTATTGAGATGATCATGTGGTTTTTGTTTGTTTGGTTATTGATATAGTCAATTATGCTAATAGTTTTCCTAATATTGAACCAGCCCTGCATTCCTGGTATAAATCCTACTTGGTCATAGTGTATTATCCTGGTGACAATTTTCTGTAATCTTTTTGCTAATATTTTATTTAAGATTTTAGCATCAATATTCATTAGGGAGATTGGTCTATAATTTTCTTTCTCTGTTTTCAGCCTACCTGGTTTAGGTATCAGTACCATATCTGTGTCATAAAAGGAGTTTGGTAGGACTCCTTCAATCCCTATTTTTTCAAATAGTTTATATAACATTGGAGTTAATTGTTCTTTAAATGTTTGGTAGAATTCACATGTAAATCCATCTGGTCCTGGGGATTTTTTCTTAGGGAGTTGATTGATAGTTTGTTCTATTTCTTTTTCTGAGATGGGACTGTTTAGGATATTTACTTCTTCCTCTGTTAGTTTGGGCAAGCTGTATTTTTGGAGGTATTTTTCTATTTCATTTAAATTGTCGAATTTATTGGCATAAAGTTGGGCAAAGTAACTCCTAATTATTGCTCTAATTTCCTCTTCGTTAGTGGTGAGTTCTCCCTTTTCATTTTTAAGACTAACAATTTGATTTTCCTCTTTCCTTTTTTAATCAGATTTACTAAGGGTTTGTCTATTTTGTTGGTTTTTTCATAGAACCAACTCTTAGTTTTATTAATCAATTCAATAGTTTTTTTACTTTCAATTTTATTGATCTCACCTTTTACTTTTAGAATTTCAAGTTTAGTGTTTGACTGGGGGTTTTTAATTTGTTCCTTTTCTAGCATTTTTAATTGCAAACCCAATTCATTGACCTTCTCTTTCTCTATTTTATACAAATAGGCCTCTAGAGATATGAAATTTCCCCTTATTACCGCTTTGGCTGCATCCCATACATTTTGGTATGATGTCTCATTATTATCGTTTTCTTGGGTGAAGTTATTAATTATGTCTATGATTTGCTGTTTCACCCAATCATTCTTTAGTATGAGATTATTTAGTTTCCAATTATTTTTTGGTCTACTTCCCCTGCTTTTTTGTTGAATGTAATTTTCATTGCATCGTGGTCTGAAAAGGATGCATTTACTATTTCTGCCTTACTACATTTGAGTTTGAGGTTTTTATGTCCTAATATATGGTCAATTTTTGTATAGGTTCCATGAACTGCTGAAAAGAAAGTGTATTCCTTTCTGTCTCCATTACATTTTCTCCAGAGATCTATCATATCTAACTTTTCTAGTATTCTATTTACCTCTTTGACTTCTTTCTTATTTATTTTGTGGTTTGATTTATCTAATTCTGAGAGTGCAAGGTTAAGATCTCCCACTATTATAGTTTTACTGTCTATTTCTTCTTGCAGCTCTCTTAGTTTCTCTTTTAAGAATTTAGATGCTACCCCACTTGGTGCATATATGTTTAATATAGATAGTGCTTCATTATCCATGCTACCCTTTAGCAAGATATAGTGTCCTTCCTTATCTCTTTTAATTAGGTCAATTTTTGCTTTAGCTTGATCTGAGATCAGGATGGCTACCCCTGCTTTTTTGACTTCACCTGAAGCATAGTAGATTTTGCTCCAACCTTTTACCTTTAACCTGCATGTATCTCCCCGCTTCAGGTGTGTTTCCTGTAAACAACATATTGTAGGATTCTGGCTTTTAATCCATTCTGCTAACCGCTTCCTCTTTATGGGGGAGTTTACCCCGTTCACGTTTATGGCTAGAATGACCAATTCTGTATTACTTGCCATCTTGTTAACCCGGTTTATGCTTTCCTCCGTTCTTTCCCCTTTCCCCCGCTTCCAAGTATTAAGCTTGTGAGCACCCCTTGCTTCTCACAGCCCTCCCTTTTTAGTATCCCCCCCCGCCTTAGAGTTCCTCCCCCTATCTTACCCCTTTCCCTCCCAGTTCCCGTATTCCCTTCCGCTTAGCTTATTCCTTCCCTTTCCACTTTTCCCTTCTCACTTTTCAATGAGATGGGAGAAGTTTCACCATAGATTGAATATGTCTTAAGATTTTTCACTTAAAGCCAATTCTGAAGGCAGTAAGATACCCACTATATTCATCCCCCTCCATTCTTTCTCTCAGATATAATAGGTTTCCTATGCCTCTTCATGAGATGTACTACCCCCACTTTACCCTTTTTCTGGTACAATGTCCTTTCCACATCAATTTCTAGAACAAGGTATACATGTATTCTTTATACATCTATATAGTCAAAATATAGTTCCCAAGATTAATCTTTACCTTTTTAGATTTCTCTTGAGTTCTATATTTGTAGATCAAACTTTTTGTTAAGTTCTGGTTTTTTCATCAGAAATAGATGAAATTCGCTTACTTCGTTGAATGTCCATCTTCTTCCCTGGAAAAAGATGCTCATTCTCGCTGGGTAAGTTATTTTTGGTTGCATACCAAGTTCCTTAGCCTTTCGGAATATCATATTCCAGGCCCTTCGATCTTTTAATGTGGATGCTGCCAGATCCTGGGTGATCCTTATTGTGGCTCCTTGATACTTGAATTGGGTTTTTCTAGCCGCTTGCAATATTTTTTTCTTTCATCTGAGGGTTCTGGCATTTGGCCACTATATTCCTTGGTGTTTTGATTTTAGGATCCCTTTCAGTGGGTGATCGATGAATCCTTTCAATGTTTATTTTTTCCTCTGTTCCTATGACTTCTGGGCAGTTCTCTTTGATAATTTCCTGGAAGACAGTGTCCAGGCTCTTTTTTTCATCATGTTTTTCTGGGAGTCCAATGATTCTCAGATTGTCTCTCCTGGATCTGTTTTCCAGGTCTGTTGTCTTCCCCAGAAGGTATTTCACATTTTTCTCCATTGTTTGATTTTTTTGGATTTGCTTGACTGATTCTTCTTGTCTCCTCGAGTCATTCAATTCCACTTGTTCAATTCTGATTTTCAGTGAAGTATTCTCTTCACTCACTTTTTTAAAATCTTTTTCTAATTGTCCAATTGAGTTCTTTTGTTCTGTGGAATTTTTTTCCATTTCACCAAATTTGTTTTTTAGAGAGCTGTTTTCTGTTTCCAGTTCACTAATCCTATTTTTCAAGGATTTTACTTCTTTATCCACTCTCTCTTTAACTGACTTCTCCAGGCTCTTTTGCCAAGCCTCCCTCTCCTTTTCCCATTTTTCTTCTAGCTCCCTTGTGAGAGCCTTTTTAATCACTTCTATGAGGTTCATCTGTGCTGAGGAACAGACGATCTCCTCCTTTGGGGATTCACCTGGGGACTGCCTGTTTTTAGTCTCCTCAGGATTTAGAGTCTGCTCTCTATCTGTATAGAAGCTGTCAAGGGTTAAAGTCCTCTTCAGCTTCTTGCTCATTCTGTCTATTAATCAGAGACAAACTACCAAAGAAAAACAGAAAAAACTGGAGTCTTTCTTTGGGGGGGGGCTGGGTGTGTTATCGAGCTTCCTCTACAGACTGCAGGGGGCAGCAGTGAGGCACTAGCAGGACTGTGCTGCGCCTGCGCTCTGAGATCCCAAAGAGTGCTGAGTCACTGAGGGGGGGAAGGGGGGGGGCGGCCAGGTCCTGAGAGACTCCAGCTGTTTGGGGTTGTATTCTTCAGCCCCGGTGTTTTTAGCTTCTCTGCTGGGCTGCTGACTTGCTGCTGGAGTAAAGTATCCAAACCTGTAGCGAAGCTCTCCCCACAGAGACGGCTACGATCACTCTCCACCCCCTCTCCAGTCTGCTCCTGTGCCCTCACTGCCGCTGCCCGCCGCCTGCACCCGATCTAAAACCGCCCCAGCCCTCCAGTAAAGACAGACCTTTCTTGGCGGATCTCAAGGATGGCTTCTCTTGGTAACTATTTGTGGGTTTTTTTCAGTCAAGCATTGATTCAGAGGCTTGTAATGAAATGGATAGTGAGAGAAAGCGTGGAGCTTATGCAGCTGTGAGCCTCCTCTCCGCCATCTTAACCAGAAGACCCCAATCTTTAGCATTTTCTAAGAGAGTCAAAGTATTTTGACTTTCCTCTTTCATTGTCTTATTGTTTTGTTATTTTGTTTTTCTATAATTGGAATTTCTAGAGGTATGCCAAATAATAGTGGCAACCATAGTCATTCTTGCTTTGTCTTTGATCACATTAGAAAGGATTCTAAATTTTTCTTTTTAAAAATAATTTCTATTTATTGATTTATTTTAAATAGGAAAAGAAAAAAAAAACATTGTCAGGTACACAGCAGAATATAAGAGAGGATTCAAACTATAAAGCAATTAATTTCTATTTCAATAAAACCTATGCTATAAACATTATAAATTGTGTTCAGGAGTATGCATCTTTTCTTTGCTTCCTTGCAGGTTTTCTCTGTTCTCTACTATGTACTTTTTATTTTATCATTCCCCCCCTTTCTTCCTTAAAATACATATAGATATCTATATCTGTATCTACCTATCATTGTTCTCTCTTTATCCCATTCCCATTAATCTACACACCCTTCTATACCCTTTTTATTTTATTTCCTCACCCTCTTATTTCTTTAGAAAATTAGAAGATTTTTATTCCCTTCTTAATGTATATGGTGTTCCCTCTTTAACCCAGATCTGATGTAAGTAGGGTTCCTGCTAAAAATTCCTCCCTCATCCTCCCCCCCCCATCTTTTTACTTTCTTATTTTTTTCTGAATTTAGAAGCTGTTTATACCTTTCTACATAAATATGCAACTTTTCCTGTTTAAGCCATTCCTGGTGAGAGTAGGGTTCCAGAACTATAAGCCCTCCTTCCCCATTTAATTCCTCTGTATCAGTTCTTCCTCTTGCACCTAATTTTATAAGCTAATTATTTGTTTTACCTTTTCCTACATAGTTTTACTTTTCACAATCACATCATACTCAGTTCTACCCCAATCTTTCTTTCAAAATATCCAATTGCTAATGACAATCTTAAGCATATGGTTTACATTTCTATGTATAAAAAGTAAACAATTTGTCTTATTGAGTTCCTTGTAATTAGTCTTTCATAGTTACCATATTTCTCCAAATTTTACCAAATTTCTCATATTTTATACATCAAATTTTCTATTAAGTTTAAGGTTTTTTGCAACAAAATCTGTCAATTCATTGAATATTTTTTTTTCCATTCAGGATTATGTTCTTTGTTGGGTATGCTCTTTTTGGCCACAACTCCAGTTCTTTTGCTCTCTGATATGTCTTTATATATGTGGTCTTTCAGTGTAGCCACTATTACACTGTTATTCTAATAGTGGCTCTGCTCTATTTGAATTGCTTTTTCTTGTTGTTTGTAATATTTTCTCCTCAGTCTGTGGGTTTTGGAATTTGGCTATGATATTCCTGTATATTTTTCTCATGGGATCTCTTTTAGGTGTCAATCTGTTTATTTTTTCTATTTCTACTTTCTTCTCTTGTTCTAACATTGCAGGACAATTTTCTTTAATCGTTTCTTGTATTATTGTATCAAGATTTTTTTTTTTTGATCATAGATTTTAGGTAGTCTGATTGTTCTTATGTTTTCTATTCTTTATCTATTCTCCAGATCAGTTATGTTTCTGATGAGATGTTCCACATTCTTTTCTATTTTTTCATTTTTTTCTATTTTGTTTTATTATTTCTTGGTCTTATAACTTTTCTGACTTCCCCTTCTCTAGTTGTAATTTTCAAGGAGTTTTTTCTTCTTGAAGATTCTGGAAACAAGAAGATTATAAAAAGAAAACAAAGGTTTTCTTTTTATAATCTTCTTGTTTTTCTGAAATTGTTTTTATTTTTAAAAAATTTTTTTTCAATCTCTCTCATTTGATTTTAAAATTCTTCTTATGAGTTCTACTATGAATTCTTTGGGGGAAGATAGCCATTTAACATTATTCTTTGCAGGATAGGAAAGGCTTTTTTGTTTCAGTATTCTTCTCTGAAGATGAATTGTAGTCTTCTCTATTCCTAAAGTAATTTTCCAGGTTGGGTTCTTTTTCCTTTTACTACTCATTTTTATTTTTAGAAGCTTTTTATTGTAATAATCTCTAGTTCTGGAAGGTGAGGGATGGTGTCTCTGGCCTCAGGTCCTCTTCCAATTCTCTCCTTTGGCCTTGAATCCAAACTAAGAACTCTACCCTATTGTAATGCCTGTAGCCAGCAGCATCTCTGTCCTATTGTTTTTGACTTCACTAGGCATGTGCTAGCTCCTTCCCTGGCATCCGGAGATGCCAGGGCCATCTAATTGAGTCTGGCATTCCTTATCAGTAGAGTAAATTGAGATTCCTTCAATCTTCACCTGCTCAGATCCCTAACTCCCTACTCTTTTCAGGATCTTCTGTGACTAAGGATAAAGCTACCTCCTAACCCAGTTATCCCAGGGCTTGCCAAAGCTAGTCTGAAAATATCTGTCCTTCTCATGGGACAAATCTCTGCCATGGAATTTATTCTCAGTTCTTCTCTGGTTGTCCCAGGAGGATCACTCTTCTGCCCCAACCTTTTTATTTCTTTTTCACTTAATACTATTTTATTTTTTCCAATTACATGAAAAGGTAGTTTTCAACATTCATTTTTGTAATATTTTGAGTTCCAAATTTTTCTCCCTCTCTCCCCTCTCCTTAAGAGATCAAGAAATCCAGTATGGAACACAAATGTACAATCATGTTAAATATATTTCCATATTAGTCATGTTATGAAAGAAAAATCAGAACAAATTGGAAAAATCATGAGGAAGAAACAAACAAAATATGAAAATAACATGTTTTGATCTGCAATCAGACTTCACTCTGATTTTTTTCTCTGAATGCAGATAGCATTTTTCATCTTGAATCTTTTGGAATTATCTTGGATCATTGTATTCCTGAGAAAGCTAATTATATCATAGCTGATCATTATACAATATTGCTGTTATTATTTTGCTCACTTCACTCAGCATCAATTCATGTAAGTCTTCCCAGGTTTTGTTGAAATCATCCTGTTTGTCATTTTTTAATAGCACAATAATAGTTTATTACAATCATATATTACAGCTTCTTTAGCCATTCCCCAATTGTTGTTGACACAACTCTTGTTTATTTTTCCCATTATACATTTTCCCTGAGGTTCTATTTTCTCTTATTTATAAGGGAAACCTGGAGAGCTTAGAATTTTCTGATCTACTCTTCCATCTTCCCAAAATCTCTCCTAAATTTTTTCAATTACAAATAATGCTAGTAAATGTTTTGGGGTTAATGATACTATATCAGGAAAAAGTTTATTCTTAATGTGTAATTTTGGGGTTTTTATAGTACTTTAACATAAATGAATGTTGAATTTTGTAAAAAAAATCTTTTATATATCTATTAGTATAATCATATTATTTATATTTTTTGTTATTAATATGGCCTATTTTTGAGGTCAAGTGACTTGCCCAGGATCACACAACTAATAGATAAATGTCTGAGGCTGGATTTGAACTTAGATTGTATTATAGGCTATATGCTCTATCTACTGCACCACTTAGGTACTTAAAATATACATTATTAATAACAAATGATGTGAACTCCTTGATCAGAATCAAAACCAGATTATTATGACAGAACTTAATCATTTGACTCTTAAAACAATAATTATATAGACAGATAATACAAATGTTTATGAAGGATTATGGATTTTTATGGAAAAACCACAATAAGGATATTAAAGAAGCAGATATGGGGAAGGGAATTAAGAGAAGTAAAAGAACTTTGGAGCTCTCCACAGTTCTTAAAATGGCAATGACAATAGATTGTTCCAGTCCAAATCCTTTGTTCCATTTGGCTTGATTTTGTCACTGTCTTCCCAGCCTCTCACAGTGTGTGCTACTATCCTCTCATGTTCACTAATAATCCAGATGTTTGTGGTCTTCTCATGATTAGTGCAGACTGTCATCTTGTCTGTCTCATGTCATCTTTGTCTTTGTCTGCTTGTCACAAACTGCATGTCCCTTTTAGAACCTTCTGAAGAGGATGAAGTCTGGCTCCCCATTGAAAGATGGTTAAAGTCCAGATTATCTCAGGGAAACTTCTGAACTACAATTCCTAGAACGCTCGCTTATCAGTCTCAAATACTCATTAAATTCACAACTTTAGAGTTAATTGCTTTACAATACTTGATATAGTTCATTTGAAAATGCCTCTGGGCCCAGGATTTTTATTTTTAATTTTGAGAGTTAATTAATGAGTCATTTAATTTTTCTTGAGATCACATAATTAAATTTCTATTTCTTGTTCTGTTAATTTGAGCATTTTATTATACTTGTGTAATTATTCTTCCAGTTTATTTATTATTAGCTGTTTTTAACATATAATCCCAAAGGGAATTCTTACTATTTCTTTAATTTATTCTTCCTCTTTTATTAAAAAAATGACAAATTTTGAAGAAATATGAACAGTAAAGTTACATTGGACTTAAAAGGCACAATAGACTAAAAAACAATTCCAATAGTAAATAGATATGAATAAATGACATTACATCTTAAATGGATGGAAAAGATAAGTGAACTACAATGACAATTAACCAAAAAAAACAATAATTATAACTGATTTTCAATGGGGTTTTTTTAGGCCTTTAATTAGCATAACGAACTATTAGTAAGAAAACTCCTTTATCAATGCAGATCAGTATTTGTTCCACAGTTTATAGTCTCTATTTATAAATGAATAAGAAAATTAATGAAAAATCCTTTATTGAGCACTATATACAAAGCACTGTACAACACATTCAGGGAGCCTGGGGGCACAAAAGTTAAGTGATTTTTCCCAAAGTCACAGAGCTATTATCTGTCAAAAGCAGGAATTGAATTCAGGTCTTCTATTAGGTTTATTTTCTACTGGGTAATCCTGTCTCTATAAGATCATTGCTAATAATCTATAATTGTAATAGTCTGATTTTTCTCCTCAATTCTTCCTCTTTTCACTCAGATCAGAACTAGATCTTTGTATTTCGCTCTTTTTCTCTCTACTTCTTATAATTGCCCTCTTGCAATTGACTTGTCTTGTTATTCCCTTTTCAATACTACTCTCCCTTTAAAGACATGCTATCTACTTTCTTTCTCCCCAAATACTTTCCCTATTAACAATAATATATTGGGGCAGCTAGTTGGCGCAGTGGATAGAGCACCAGTCCTGAAGTTAGGAGGACCTGAGTTTGAATCTGTCTCAGACACTTAATATTTCTTAGCTATGTGACCCTGGGCAAGTCACTTAACCCCAATTACCTCAGCAAAAAATAAACAATACAAAAACCAATAATGTCTTTACACTACACTATCTCCCTTTGTCTAGGTCAGATAAGAAAGGTTCATGAGATGCTCACTCCTTCCACCCCTGCTTTCATGCTTGTTTATTCCTCCCCTAAAATGTCACTATAATAAGGGATATATATTAAGTGCAGAAAAGTTCCTGACATTGAGGAGCTTTTATCTAGGGGGATAATCAACATAAATAGGGATGTACAAGAAATAGATATATATAAGATATACATGAAAGGAAATTCCAAAAATGAAGCAGTCTAGGCAGAATAGGGAGTAGATCAGAAAAGGCCTCTTGCAGAATTTGAGCTAAGTCGAACAAATCTGGGAAGCAAAGAGATAAGTCAGGAAAGTATCAAGAACATCCACTGAACTATCTTTATGGAAATAAAGAAAGATTTAAATAATTGGAGAAATATTAATATGCCAACTCAATATAATAAAATGTATACTATCATCTAAATTAATTTACTTATCCAGTTTTATACCAATCAAATTACCTAAAGATTACTTTATAGTGCTAGAAAAATTATAATGAAATCTATTTGGAAGAATAAAAGGTCCAAAATCTTAAGGGAGAAGAAAGGGGTCTAGCAATACCAGCTCTCAAAATATACTAACAAAGCAATAATAATCAAAACAATTTGGAACATATTGAAAAACAGAAAAAAATCAAAAAAAGAAAAACAGAAAAAATCAACCAAATGAATATATTAGTTAGACTATATATGGAAGCAAATAAGCCTGCTCCCTCTACTACTTAATGCTATACCTCAAGTATCCTAAAATCATCCCTACTTTTTTTCCTCTTTGTTACAGTTTCTTATCAATATCCAATCTCTCTATTGATCTAGAATGAAATGGAATTGGCATCTTCCATCTTCTCTCTAAAAACTGAAAACCAAAAGTAACAGAAATAATTGCAAAACCCAAAGAGTCTGAAAAGAGTTTTAAAAAGTGAATAGATGGAAGACACTGGAACTCCCCTCTCTTGCTCTTGTTAATTCTGCCTCATCCTTCAAGCAAGTATAGAATATTGATCTACACCAGTGAGGCGAGGCTCATGACAATGGGCTTCAAGAAATCCAGTTACACATACATCTGCCTTTTTAATTCTATTTTCATTCCCACTGTTCTAACCCATCCAGGTTTCTCTGTGGTCAGGATGATGATGTAGGACCTTTTTTACTTTTTTTCCAGTACTATTCCAACAGCATACCAGTTAGACTTCCAACTTCAAGATCCCTCTCCAATCCATCCTCAATTCAGTTACCAAAATAATCTTCCTAAAAATCAAGTCTTATCACAACCTTGATCTAGAAACATTAGTGGCTCCCCATTGTCTTTGATCTAAACTACAAAATATTTAGTCTGGCTTTTAAAGCCCTCGGCAATGTGAGTCTATGCTATCTTTTTAGGGTAATTAATCATCACTCCAATAGATATTATATTTAAACTGGCTTGTTTTCTAGACAAACATGGCATTCTATCTCCCACATTTATGCCTTTATCTCCTATATTTTAAATTCAGGCTCTCTTCACCATTGCCACTTAGTATTCCTAATTTACTTTAATAAGTTCATATGCTATCTCCCAGATGAGGCTTTTCTTGGTTTCTCTAGATGTTAATGCTCTCTCCACACTCTTCAAATTATCACAAATGTATTTACCTGTTTATATATAGTATCTATAGTAATAAATACTATATTTAATAGTATCTATCGTAATAAATACTATATTTAATAATATCTATAGTAATAAATACTATATTTAATAGTATCTATAGTAATAAATACTATATCCTATTTTTAGACTGTAACCTTGAGAACAGGAACCCCCTTTTTATATTTCCAGCATCTAGCACAATACATTGCACATAGTAGGTGTTTAAAATGTGTGTTGGATTTGAGGCAAGGAAACCTTGTGAAAGGTGATTAGAATGAATTCAAATTTTAGGTTACTGCATGGATTAGTATAATGGTGGTAGAAATAGAATGGAAGAAGGAATTTGTAGGATTCAGTTACAATGCTATGTAATAGCATAGACAGAAATAGGAAAGTAGAAGGGCCAGACTTTTTTGTAAGATGATAAATCTCTTCTTTAAGTAGTTGTATTTGAAAGAATAGGAGGATAATCAAGTAGCATTGATCAGCAAACATGAGGAGTCATTCAATAGAAATCTAGGGAGAAAGATGGATAGAGATAATTAGATTGATAGATAGATACGTAGATACACACACATATGTCATCTCTAAACAAATCACTGCTTTTATATGTGTGTGTGTGTGTATAGGTAATGTGTGTTGTATGCATATATGCTTACATATATGTGTATTTTATTGTTATTCACTCATATCCAATTTTTTGTGATTCTATGGACCATAGGACACCAAGATTGTCCCTGAGGTCTTCTTGGCAAAATTACTAACATGGTCTGCCATTTCCTTCTCTAGGGTATTAAGGCAAAGAGGGGTTAAGTGACTTGCTTAGGTTCCTACAGCTAATAAATGACTAAGGCCAGATTTGAATTGAGGTCTTCTTGATCCAGGCCCAGCTCTCTATACACTGAGCCACCTGGTTTCAAGGTAAACATTACTATAGAAGAAAATACAGACTAAAGAGAAAGGGCCATTGGATTACTTTGGAGATATCAATTCATTAGAAATATGTTGGTCTCTTCAAGTTCAATTTTTCTTTTATTTGTTTGTTTTTCTAAAGAATGAAACAAGATTTAAGTATTTTTATGTAATCACATTTTGTTTTGGGGGTAGGAGCAGGTAAGTAATCTAGCACTCAACAGCAGTAGGATGTTAAACTTAGAGCTGAATGGGACTTTAGAGGTCATATAGTCTAGTTATTTCTTTCCACATGTAAGCATAACCCTTACGGGCTAGCCAAGGCTGCTTCCCGAATTCCTACCAAAATTAGCTGGCTGGGTCTTAAGAGTTTCTTTAGGAATCCAAGAAAAACCTAGAGGAACTGCTATTTTTCATTTTTATCAGTTATGGTTGTTTTTTATCTTTTTGTTTAAAGCTCCCACAAGTATGCTCAAAACCGATTATTACCTAGTAGTCTCTTATCTTTTAGCAAAGGTATTTATTAAAATGATCTAATAAGAACACTTGGCACAAAACATGCATTTCAGACTAAGACCATATTCTATCCTTGAACATACAAGATCTCTGGTTAAACTAAACTTCATGTTAAACTTTAATGTAAAAGTACCACTGTATATATAACATGGGTTAATTTATAATTTCTGGTCTCTTGGAGTCTTTTTTTCTCTTCATAGAGACCTCATGAAGTTTTCCCTAAGCATAAAGAGCTCCAGCTCTATTCTTTTCTGGCATAAGGGCACATGGTCTTTGAAGCCACTTCTTACCTCCTATGGCTATGTTAATGTATCCATTTATATCAGTATTTGTCCTCAGTGTGCTTTTTGCTATTCCTGGATGGATATCTTGTCTGAAGTTGGCCTAAAATTCTACAATAACACAATAAAAAGGGTTGGGGGAGCAGGACTCCCTTTGCTCTCCCAACCTGTTCTGTGCTGCTTCTTGGTATAGACAAAAAGGTATGTTTGCTCAATATAATCCTGAACCTGGAATCCTCCACAGCTTGACTAACCCACTGTTGAATTGGGCAAGTGCCAAAATTTCACTCACTCCTTAAAACCCTGATGTATGCTTAGTTTATTTAGTTATCTGATCATTTAGTTCCCTTAACTCAATTATAGAGAAGTTCACACTTCATAAAGGATATAGCCAATCTTGTTTACATTAAAAAAAAATAACCAACACAAACACCACAAATAAAATCTAATCACTTCATAGGTTGATTGCGATGGTAGGATCAAATCCTTTCTTTTCCTTATGTATGAGGAGGATTTGACTTTTCGAATGTTATATAGATATTAAATGACATATCTGAGATTCAAACACTGGGTCTTTGCCTTCAAATCAAGGGTTCTTACAAATGCACCACTTTGCTTCAATATATTTGTCATTATAAAAGATTATGCGAAACATCAACTCCTACAGATAGGTTGGGGATATGAGAGATAGCAGAGGGAAATGAGACAAGATTATATCCATGTTGAAAATGGGTACTGATAAGAAGACGAAATCCAGATGTCAAATGGAAGTTGTCACTAGATATAAAGTGTCCTTCACAACAAGTTAGTGGGCAATAATTTTATTTAGAAGATTTAAGTTATCTTCAGATTAATAATAATATTAAGGATAATTTTCATAAGTGAACAAAAGAGGTAGTTTCAGTGAACTCAACTTCAGATATAATCTCTGAATATAATTTCTCAATATTGTCAGAGTCTCTCCACAAGTAAACTATTTCCATATTTATTAGTCTTTTAAATGAGTCCTAAAAGTCACATTTCTACATTTAAAATGCACAAAGGATTAAAAGAGTCTCAAATTACAATATTAAATCTTAGATTGCAGTCAGAATCATAATATTCTTGGAACAACTTTTCCTGTCTTTATTGTGATTATTTTAAAAATTTCATTTATATCTAATAAAAATGTCTTTTATGACTTAGTCAAAAAACAGACATTAGTATGGGCCTATGTTTAAAAAAAATTGTGTTTTGGTAATCTTATATGTATGCACACGCCTACACAACTAGTCACACTCATAGCACAGTAGAAATAGATGGAATTTTAAAGTTCCAGTATCAACTCTTCATTTTGCATATAAACAAATCAACTAACCAATAGGCTTTCTTAAACGGCTTACTTTATGCCAAGCCCTAATCTAGATTCTTGGAATATAAAGGCAAAAATAAAGGAGTTCTTCCCCTCAAGGAGCTTATGTTCTACTAGGGAGACAACATGTACTCATATAAGTATGTACACAGTATGTACTTTGTTGTACAATGTACAAATTGTTTCAGTGAAGGGAAGGGGGAATTCTTACTGAAAAGATCAGGAAAGGCTTTCTGTAGGTGGTGATATACAGAGTTTTGAAGGAAATGAGGTCCCAAAGAGTTACAGAAGTGATTATTTCAAACTCTTGCTTTCCTTCAAAAAAATTATTAAGGACTATTTTACCACTGATACTCATCTAAGGATTGTGGGCGGCTGGCCCCAATTCTATCTTATCTAAAACAATCTCAGTCAAACTTAAATCCATTAAGAACTGTAGCTTTAAAAGGCCACTGTCCCCCACTGCATCAAGGGTCATCTCCAATTGTTTTGATCTATATCAGGCCATTGGACTCAATTGCTCAGTAGGAGAAAGGAAGGGTGGTAATTTTGCACAGCCCTCTCTCACTTAAATCCAACTTACTTGTATGTCATAATATCATCTCCCTGACATCATGATCCAATTTGAGAACAAAAGACAAAAGAAAAAACCAGCAGCACTAGAAAGTGATAATAGTCCATATTTCTCATGTTCAATCCACACTTCAGTGTTCATTTTCACTTCCAGGCTCCAAAGATTAGGAAGACTATTGCTGAAGAGTGTACAGAAAAGAATAAACAGAATGGGAAAGAGGTTTGATCCAATGTTATATGAGTAACAGTTGAAATAATTGGGGCTATTTAGCTTAAAGAAGCCTTGAAGGAACAGGGGTAGGGCTATCTTCAAGTATTTGAAAGGAATTTCTAGAAGAGGAATTGATTTGTTTTTCTTAGCTCCAAGGAACAGAGCTAAGGGTAATAGGAAGAAAATAAGAAGAGAAAAATTTAGGTTTGATAAAAAAAAAGCTTCAAAAAATTAGATTTATTCCAAAGTAAAATTGGTATGTTTGGAGAGATAGTGAATTACTATTCAGTGGAGGCTTTTCAATCAAAGTCTAGATGACCCCTGTATGGTATATCATCACGGGGTGATATAGCCTGCATGGATTAGTCTAAATGACTGTTAAAATCTCTCCTAATTCTGAAATTCAGAATGCAATAACATCATTAGATGGCTCTTAAAACTTAAATATTTGCATCATTCTATCATGTAGAGTTACTATGGAATCCTCCAAAAGTATTTGCTTTCTTACAATATAAACTGTAGAATGAATTGTATGAAAAGGTTTCATTAAAAGTGATTAATTGGATCAGATTTGAAAGTGGGAGAGACCTTAGAAATCATTTAATTGGACCTCCTCCAAAATAAGGAAACTGAGGCCCAGAAAAGGGAAGTAACTTATCCAATATTAGTGGTACAAATCTTGGGATTCAATGAGATTTTTAAGGGTGGAGAAATATCTGGGGTGGGTTAAGTAAGATTTTACTTGGGATGCGTTTTTTGAAGTAGAAAGAGATGCATACAAATAATAAATTTGAAATTATGTCATAATTCTTCCTGTATGATACCAAATCTTAAATAGAATTAAACAAGTTTAATTCCATACTATTGCTTAAACTTTTAGATGGTGGCTCAGAAATGCAAAGTTAATTTTAAAAATATTTTCAAGTAAATGTCAAGTTTATACAAGGGATGCTGACAATTTTTGAATACTGTGAAATTTTAGAACTTGGGAAAATAAGAAGTGACAGGAATATCTATTTATTCTGTAGCAACAAGAACATTTTAAATCTAAGTTAAATTATAACTGAAAACTGTTGAGTTTTCATTTTAAGAAAAATGTATTCTCTTCCTAACTTGCCAGGATTTTCATTGATCTATGGTATTTGAGCCAGTAACTTAGGACCTTTTTTTTTTCTCACTACCTAATTGATTATCGTTTCTACTATCTACTTCTAAAGGGAATCACAGTCTTAGACTGTATAATCAGTGGGTGAATGTAGTTTAAAAGTCAAATCCATTTTTTTTAACAAGTGTTTTGTAATGTTCTCTCTAAAATGTAATGTTCTCTGTTGAGGTTTCCTTGGGGTGTCTGCAGCAGCCTTTGTTTCAGTTCAGTAATCACCATAAGTGCAGCCAGGGATTAAGGTCCAAATCCTTTATTGTCTCTTTCCAAGTCTTGTCTCCTTTCCTGCAGCCTGGTTAGTTTTCTTATAGTCCAGATCCTTTATTATCTCCTTCCTGGGGCTGGGCAGCTTTCTGGAGAGCCTTCTGGAGCCTTCTTGGTTACAGTGGAGAAGGGAAGGAGGAGAGCCTGCCACCAAGGTGATGTGAGATGGGATGAATCTGAGTCCAAGGGTTTGTGCTTGAGCACAAAGGTGGACAATGGAAAGAATCTGTCTCAGCCTCCCAGAGCTTCTAGTGTGCTTGTCTTTTAAGGCCCTGAGAGCTTCTTGCTTATATGCCCCACACTGAGTATAAACCAATCATTATATCACTAGGAAACCATTATTTGTTGTAGGATTAAATCAATGCTAAACTAGATTTAACCACTGTCTCCTCAATTCCACTTAGTACCTCGTTTGAAATTCTGGCCCATAACATCTCCTTGCAGGATTAAATCAATCATACTCAACCATGCTAAATTAGGTAACTATTATCTCTATCAATTCCACTAACTTAGTACCTTGTAAGAATCTTTTGTTTCAAGTTCACAGTTCTGACCCGTAACATTGCTTAATAATTAATATATGGTCAATTTGACTTCAAATGAAACTGCAAAGGGAAAAATTAGTGATTTAGAGAAAAGATAACCACAAATTCAACTAGTGTTTTTAATATTTTTATTCCAAACTTAACAAAGTGAGCATTTCCACAGGCATAGTTCAATGGTAAAAAAGGATTATACATAAAGCTATAGCTTCCCACTATGCACAGCTTGCTTTTCTTTTTAAGAACATAACAAGTTCAACATGAAGTTTTCAAAGCTGTTCTGCTTGTCTGTGTTTCTTTCTAACCTTCCTTCTGTTCTCTGAATTTTTTTAAAAAAGATGTCCCAATGTTGTTCCTTTCCTTTCTTCCTTCCCTTTCCCCCACTTCCCTAAACTTTCTCCTCCTTTTCCTTCTCCTCTTCCTCCTCCTTCTCTTGTTCTTGTTCTTGTTCTTGTTCCTTTTGTTGTTGCTCCTCCTCCTCCTCCTCCTCCTCCTCCTCCTCCTCCTCCTCCTTCTCCTCTTCCTCCTTCTTCTTCTCCCTCTTTCCCTTCCTCTCCTCTTTCTCACTCTCACGCTCTTTCCCTCCCATTCTTATTCCCCTCCTCCACCTTCTTTTTGTTTTTCACATCCCAGACACTTCCTGGTCTGCACTATCCCTATAAAACCCTCCCATGGAATAAAAGAAACCAGTTCAATACAATCCATTGGCACAATATATGCAGCCTTGTGCATATCTCTATGGAAAAGAGAAAAATTCAGCTAATAGTTTAACAAATAATAATAAAAAACATTTTATGTAGTATCCCTTCAAAATGGTTTATATGTATAGTACTAGGAGCCAATTCCAACTATCTTCCAGAGCCTTTTAAAAAAAAATTTCAGTGTGAGCATTTATACCTGAGAAATTGGCAAACTTTATAAATCTGAACTAGATTTATTGTTTTGTTGATTATCCAGACTTAAGAAAGACATGGAAAAAATGTGAGCAATGCAGATTATACTTAAAAATGTACCATGAGAATTTGCTTCCTTCCAGAGCACTAGTTATTAAGCAATTATCAGCATATTACTGATTCAGTATCCCTCATTTCCCCTGTGGTTGAAATTGAGGTGTGTGGTTGACTGTTTTGACTACTCTCAAATGTTGCTCCAGAAACCTAAGATGTTAACAAAGTTTACTTTGCTACTATAGTATATTTTAACTAATTTAGATGGCTCTAATTAACACTAGTAATATGAATTAAAAGCAAAAATTATTTTATTTTTTGAAGAAAGGGTTTCATAAACAAATATTGGTGTGAAAATATAGTCAAAAAAATAGTTACAATATAAGAGAATGAACTGAATTCAAGACTCCCCAAAACACATATTAAGCCATTCACATTACTATAATTAGTGTCCTAAGTGCAAATATTTCTTAACTATTCTTCAGAGCAGGTCCCAATACTACTGTGGTTTCCAAGCTTTTTCAAATAAGCACCTCTATCAGTTAAAATTGGGGAGAGGTACCCTCCTACTATATGTCTGTTTATTGATAATTATATACAATTTTTACTGTACTGTCATATAGGTGATACAAATACATAAAACAGATATTTAAAAAAAATAAGATAAAGATGAAATTATATATACACATAACATTGTTTTTCTTTTATTTATTAACTTCAAAAAGAATTATTGCTCTTTTAAAGAAATTGCTTTTAATACTAGTGAGAGCAGTATGGTTGAAAATGTTTCACTATTCCTTTAAAATCTTTTTCAGTATGTGGTGTGATTATTTGAGAATCTGGTTTTAAGTTTAATTCATTTTGATACATGGTTTTAATGGTCATCAAAACTGAAAAAGGTACCATAGAAAGATATATATATATTCAACAAAGGGAAAATGTATCTATTTACAAATCATGATATTCATTTTTCAATCCCATCTACTAATTTTCTTAAGATTTGGATGATCTGCTATGTGATTTCCATCTTCCTTGATGTCAATCAGTTGTTTTTAGGAACTAACCAGAAAGCGTTGCACCTTTCTAATTTTAGTAAATAGAGTCAAAATGCACTGAGCAACATATTTTGAAAGATTTTTTAAATGAAAATATTTTGCTTTGCCTATATTTTTAAAGTGTGTAGATATGAGAATTTTTTATAGATGATATACCAGTTGCTGTAACAAAAGCTTAACATTTAGTAACTTACTTATGGTGATAGATTCATCAAATATCTCAATAAATAGCATACATTTGGGGCATTAAAGATAGTAGATGCAAACACATTTTGAATAACTCTCTTTATAACTTCAAATTTTGGCCAAATGTTTTTTAGATTTGATTGAGGATTATTGTAAGGATGGAATGAAATTACATATGTAAAATGCTTTGCAGACTTTAAAGTGCTAAACAACTATTAGCCATTCTTCTTCTTGCATTGTTTTTCTTCATGGCTGAGAAAGAGTTCATCTTAGAAACACAAAAAAAGTACTATCTGCCATTTTGTTTGTTTGTTTGTTTTGATTTTTCCCTGCTGATATTATTAGTATTATTTTTAATCCATTATTTCTTTAAAGGAATGTTTTTAAGCCATTTGTCTATTTTGATAGGGTGAGTCTAGTTAAAATTAAATCATATAATCCATAAATCCAATTTACCAAACACACACAAACTGAAATATGCTAAAAACATGAATGAGTGAGCTACCAATAACAACTCTTCTGCATTGTAGATGTCTTATTTTTGCCTCAGAATAATTCTCTGTAGGAGACAGAGAATTTGTGGAAGACTTTAAAGAGAAAGACAAGACAAATGAAGAATTTGTCTTGGTTCTAACTCTAGCAATTAGAGTTATTCAGCACAAAACTGAAATTCTTTGCCATAGTTTTTCGGATAGATAGTGATGTGACCAAAGGAACTCCCTTATCAGACGTATGCTGGAGACACTTAGAATTACTCTTGAGAACCCATAGTTAAATTTTCATTGTGACCATTTATGCCTTAGAAATCAGTACAGGAAAATTGAGGCATGGGTTGTTAATTTATTGTTTTTCTCAGCTTAAGAAAGTGATAAGAGAAAATGTTAATAATAAATATTAAACTTTATAAGGTATCATATATATGTATGTATTTTAGAGAGCTGGGTGTTAAATATTTACCAACAAATCCCTATTTGCAATTGTCTAAAGAACTATTAATGTGACTCCTTAGGTTGTATATCAAAGGAAGTCCAAATAAAAGAAACTACCCTGTTTAGTTTCCTTGCAGCCTTTCTCTGGATTAAGCTATTGATACTGAGAGTTGCACTATGGGCCACTAAATAGGGTGTTTATCTGGGTTTCTCCCAACTGCTGGAAATGTGATTCCCATTCCATAAAGGTTCTATTTGCTCTCACATTGTGTTATTTTCTGTCCCAATGAGTCTGTGATTTGAACTCTGGTCCTTGGGCATATCCTTGGCATAGTAATGGGGAAATCATATACTTGAACTCGTGTTATTGTATAGAGCAAAAATAAGGAGGGGAGGGGGGATGTGAGTCCCTATAAACTAAAAAAGGAGATAATAATAAGAAATAGCAATTTAGTTATAGTGGATTTCTGTCTTGCTACTTTTTGTAGCCCTGGAGGCTTCTATGGGACCCTGTGGTTGAGATCACAGCTGCATCAAAGAAAATTGTCAGGTATAGTAAGAATAAGTTTTAGTAGCTAAACAGGATAGTTGGAATAAGTTTGTCAACTTAATATAGACCACTCCATTTTGTTTTAAGCTTCCATTTTGTGATAGAACTATTTGAGTAATTTTTTTCTATAAGTTATTATTCATTAATCAAATAAGCAACTGTTTGGTATCTAATAAGCAATGCATCTGTACTCTTACATAACCAAACATAAACATTGAAGATTAGACAAACCATCATTGAAAACAATTTGCACAAATTTTATTGGTGACTTTGAAGTAAACAATCAAACAAATCATTAGTTAAAAGTATAAAGACCCACCTGATAACCCAGTGTTCAATCAATTTTTAGGTACTAACTAGGGCTGGCTCCTATATTCTTCACCTTTGAGACCCAAGTAGCCTGTGTTGGCTAGGGGGCAATGATTGATGGAGAAATGCTAGGTGACCAGCTTGGAGGGAGATAAACAACATTCATCTGGGCAAAGAGGGAATCTTGTTGAGTCTGATATGGAAGAAATAATTATTGGAACTTCTAAGACTCAAGTTGATATTTTGTTCTTAGAAACATGCTTTAATTAATGAAGTTTGAATGCACTGAGAAGTATGTCTAATTGGTGTTTCATTATATTATTAAATATTGCATATTTAAATTGGCTATATTCATATGCCATATGTTATATACCAAGAAATAGTGGGGGTGATGCTGAACTTTGAGCCAGAAAAGAAAGGCTGAGCAAAGCTTAAGTCCAAAGTGATCTAGAATGGGTCCCTGCTTATTGCACTCTCCAACACTAATGCATACTTTGCCTCTAAGAAGAGAGCAGCAGGCTAACAGCTGAAGAAAAATGCTGAGGCTTTGAAAGATCAACAAATTATTCTTAGAAAGGTTATAGTGAATGTCTTTTTGAGAACCAACTAGTGGGAGAATGGAAAGAATTAGAGATGCAAAAAATACAGGGATTTTTTAGAAAGGTCATCTCAGAGCAACAAGATGCATAGAAATTATACCTGTTATGGGTATGAGGTAGGGAAGAAGATTTGATATTTCTATCTTCACAATAGTAAAGAGCTGGAAATATCTTTGTAGTAGCTCTTTTAGAGTATCCTAGGCCATTTAGCGGCTGCTTAGTTTTTCTCTAAGGATCCTTAAAAAGTCTGTACCTGGAGTGGGAGAATGCTTCTATTTATTTCCCACTTACTAGAGAATTTTTTTTCAATCAAGGAAAGATGCTAAGATGACAGACTGATGCTGACCACAACAAGAGACAATTTATAGAACCACCAGATTGGCGTCCACTCTGCAAAATCAAAATCTAGGACTGCATCTCCCAGCTGTCAAAAAGTTCTCTTGTTATTTGTACTGCTTTGTATTTGTAAATATCTATATCCTAGATCCCTCCTCTTAAGTCACTTTTGTTTAAGAGATGGTTTGTAATGCTGTTATTTGTACTTCATATTCCAAGAGGGCCAATGAAGTATAACAAAGGAAGACTTTATATGAAAAAAACAAGATATACAAAGTGTCTCTCTCAATGTCAATTATACTAGTGACTACTGCAAGACTCTTGCCTTCCCCCCATCTTCATTTCCATAACAAAAGTATATGATGCTATATCTGCTCAGCTAAGGTATAAAGTGAACAACTGGCCAGGTGAACTTCCTTAGGTTCAACTACTTAAAGATTTAATTATGTTACTCTCTAAGTTATATTCCTTGGGAGAATAAGGGACTGTTCTGATTAGGCTCATTGAAGCTTCCATCTGGATCAATAAAGTTAAGCTAGGAAACCACTTCATAGGTTGTGGTTTTATGGGGTTTTATGGGGTTTTTACTGGGGCTTCCTCCTGGTGCTGGCAACAAGACTTTATCACATTCAATGAGTTATTTTGCTAGCAAGCTGTAGGTTCTTGTCATTCTGGTGCTTTTGTGTTTCAAACCCAGATACTCTTTAGGCTATACTCCTATACTGAATATGATAGGTGACTTTAAAACATTAAAAAAAATTAAGGGCAGCAATGTCAGTCTGTTAGTAAAATAGTTTTTAAAGATAAAAAACAGAAATAAAATTTCTGGTAGTATCTTCTTAATTCTAAATATATTATCTCACATATCTTTTGGAATGTATGTACTCCATTTTGAAGACCTCTGGTTTACTGGGCCACAGCCCATCACAGCTTCTTTGAGATTTCTAAAGTGAAAACAGACTGCTCAGTAGATATGGAAAGCAATACACTCTTGTTTTAATTCACTTAAGGGAAAGTGATTAACTTGAGATACCCTTAAAGAGGTGGGGGAAAGAAAGGAGACAAGAATACATTCAGAATTAAGAATAGTAGGGGATCTCTGAAGAACCAGGACATATCAACAAGTTGAAAGGAATTCTAGTTGAGAGTTCTAGTGAGATGATCTTCAGGACATGATGAAAAGAAGAAAGGGATCCAGTGAGACTCCCTCCAGAACCAGTATTCTGATTATTCTAAAGTTTAGTGGTCCTCAAAGTGTAGTCCAAAAAATTGTGGGGGTCTCTGAAACCCTTTCAGAAGGTCTACAAATTCAAAATTATTTTTTATTTCTAATATAGTAAATAGCTATAAATATAATCTATGTGAACAAAAACTTTTTGAACAGATCCTCGATAGTTTTTTAACAACATGAAGATACTGAGAACAAAAGTTTGAGAACCACTGTTCTAAATTCTTGTCACTTACCTAACCTTATATTGACATATTTGCCTCCTACAATAGGGCTGCTTCTTGATGTGGACAATGTTTTTTGAAGGGACGGGGTCTCCAGTAGGCATATCTTATTAGCTTCCTCCCTTTTGTGTCATCAATTGGTAAATAGCATTTAAATAAGCAGTTAGGAACTTAACAGTTGACAAGTTTCCTAAAATGTGAGATTTCAGTAAAGTAGATAATGGGCAAGAGGAGGTGGTTGGGATGTTTTTGAAATTTCTATTACAAGAAAGGCTAAATTCAAAAAAGAGAATGACTTTTTGGAATAATGTATATTTTTAGCCAAGTTTGACTAATATGAGGGAGGGTAATGAGATGATTGATGGAGTATTCAGCTTAGTTAGGAAGTGGTTTTGATACTCAGGCCATTGTAGAAGTCAAAATCCCTTGCAATCCAGTAAAGGTACTACTTGTACAATAATATTCAAAGGGAAATAAAAAGTATTTTGCAGGATGCACATTCAGAAGTTTCCTTTCTAGATCAAAAAGGATCAAGAGGGAAAATAATAATAAAAACAATAATAAGCAAGGACTTTTTAGTTTCCTGAATATTTCTTCTCTGGACTTCCTCTGGACTCTTATATTTCTAACTTTATAACTCATAACATTTTTTCTCCTCATCTTTATGAAGCAACTCATAGAATAAGGAATTTATTTCAAAAAATAAAAAGTCAAGATAAAATCTTTCATTTTCTTCTTACAGCAATGACTTTGTTCTTAAAGTGGTCCCCCCCCACCTTCCATAAGTTCAAAAGGTACTTCAATTTATAGCTGTCTTTTTTTTTTCTGTGCATTTCAAAGATTGTTCCTGATTTATGCCTTTGGTGAGATGTACAGTATGTTGTAAGAAAAGACATCCTCTTGTTGCTTTGAAGAAACTCATAAAATATCAGACAGGCTGCCAAAGTGTTAGTCACTAAAATAAAGCATATATCTAGTAAGTCATTAACTTGAATGGAGAGAGTGGGCTCATCTCTCCAGCTGATTGACTAAAGCCTTTGAAATATTTTCTGAAAATCCTGTTGTCCTTTCCCAGGTTTTTATCAGCATGAGCCCATTCAGCAGTTTCAAAAGAATAACTATTTATTTTAAAATTAATGTACTTTGTTTTTAATAGCTTTCATCTTATTGTAAATTGGTTTTATTTTTTATAGTTTAACCTTTAGTCTTAAATTTAAGTTTAGTTCTTTTTAATATGTACAGTTTAAAATGACCCCATTGCCCTCAAGCCTTAAAGCATCTACAATTGTTCTCTATTCATTATTGCATTTAACTGACTTAGTTAACTGGAACTTCTATTTACCTGGAATTATCTTCCCATGCTCAATTGGATCATAGTAGAAATTGTTGATCTTAGGACAGCTTGCAAACTCTTAAAGCTTTGTAAGAAGAGGACTCTTCCAAAAAAAAGCTTGTAGCCGTTCTGGTTTTGTACTTTGTGCATTCCTTGGACAAAACTGGAGGTGAGGGGAGAAGGGGAATCCTGAAAAGAGTAAAAATTTCCCAACTTACTATTCATAAAGGCCATGTTTTGTCTTCTCAATCCTAATGTTCCTTTTCCCCTTTAGAATAAGGTTTCTTCAGTTCTAGTTCACTTGAGTGGTATTTGACATCCCACTTATGATTAGATTCCCCGAAGCATAGTTTTTGCTCTTGCTTTGTCCCCATCATCATTCTATGACTCAGTTATCTGGATTCTAAGGAAATACTACCATTTAAAAATTATATTTCTTTGATGAACTTAATAAACAACAACAAACATGATTGTTTCAATATGTAAAGAAAACAAAAAAGGGAATTAGGTGTAAAACTATAAAACTCTACTATATATAATTTTTCTATCACATACAGCTTTTTTTATATAATTCAGATTAAACATAATAATTTCAACACTGCTCTATCTATCTATCTCCTCTGAAGTTCTTTCTGCTATCATGTATTTATTTTTGATAATTCATTTATTCCCTTTTAATTCTTTCTTTACTTTTTAAGTATCATCACCACTCCTATCTTCCTGACTCTATCCCCTTTAATAAAGTCCTACCTTGTAATAAATAAGTATAATTACATAAAACAAATCAGCAAATTGACTGTCTTAAAATGTATGTTTTGTTCTGTACCTTTACTTCATTAACTTTCTGCCAAAAGGTGGGAAGTATGTCTTCTTGAATTATGGTGCTAATCACAGTTCTTAAGCCTTTTCAAATTGATTTTCTTTACAATATTGAAGTCATGTAAACTGTCCACTTAGGCCTGAATCAGTTCATACAAGTCCTCCCAAGTTTCATTGAATCTGTTCTTTTCATAATTTCTCATGACACAAAAATATTCCTCTATATTCATATTTAATAGTGATGGATAGTGATCAGGGTATTTCAACAATTGCTATCTTTACATTACTGACTAGTTCTCTACATGAGTTTTTGCTTTGTTTTTAATATAAATGGTCCTTCTTTACTCAGAAAAGTACTAACAATGGAACTGTAATTCTCATTATTCATTTTTTTTTTGCTCCAGTCCCACCAGGGATAGCACTTCTGCAAAAGAACTCAGAGATAGATTTATTTCTCTCACCCCATAGAACATTTCTCCCTCAGTTATTTCTTCCCAACTATATTCCTATTAAATGCACATTGACTTGGAAGTGCCATTGGGTAATGCTATTTGATTAGACAAAATAAATATTTATTTAGAAAGAAGCGTATCACAAGAAAAGGCTTCAGACTTTTATGAAGGAGCTTAAGGAGCAAAAGGAAATATAATACTTCTTTGGAGTTTATAGTATGAGAATAAGGGAAATTCAGCAATAGAACTTTTGTACTGACACTCCTCATTCCTGAATGACTTCATTCCCAGAGTCCTATTCCTTTTTTTTTTCTTGGTTGTAAACTTTGCCTTGTTTACCTAAGTAGATATGGTTTTTTATAGTTTATTTCTCTAGCAAAATTTATCTTCTATTCATCTATTCAGGTGCTGGGTTCTTCTTCCAATCTGATTTCTGAATTCATCAAATGGACTTTTAAAGGCTACCAAGAAGTGGTACTTATCATTTTTCATCCTATAACCTTGGTTCCCTTCATTCATTCAAGGGACACAATAATATCATATAAAGTAATCACCTGTTAAGGACTCATTTTTATAAGTTTAAAACTCAATTAACTATCTTCTCTTATTGCATTTGTAGAAGAACAATTCCCTTTAATATATGCTGTAATTTGTCCAGATATTCTCCAATAGATGGGTCCACACTTTCATTTTAACTCCTTGCCACAGTTAAAAGTGATGTTATAAATATTTTTGTAAAAGTGGATTTTCCCTTTATCTTTGATCTCTTTTGACATATATATTTAATAAGATTATCCCTGGTTCAATGGATATTTACAATTTAGTGCCTTTGGGAATATAGTTCCAAATTGGTTTCCAGATTGGCTGAACCATTTCATATCTCCACCAAGAATCTATTAGATGCTCATGATCCTGCATCCCCTCCTATAATTGTCATTCTTTTTTTAAGCATCTTTAACAATTTGATGGGTGTGAGGTAAAACTTCAGAGTTGTTTTAATGTGTTTTTTCCTTATTATTTGTGATTTTTGAGGAATGTTTTTATAAGGTTGTTGAAAGCTCGCTTTTCTTCTTTTGAGAACTGCTTGTTCATATTAGTTGACCATCAATCCATTCATTAACATCTCTTGTTCCAATTAATTTTATCAATTCCTTCCATATCTTTATGTATTTTGAACTATTATTTGAAGCAGGGATTCATAAACTTTACTCCATCAGGCTGCCAAATGGGTATAGGATGCAATAATATTAAAAACCCTCCAGTCTAAATCTTTTTTCCCTAGTTATTTTTAAGTTTCCTATAATTTTTATCATAGAATCATATAATTTGAGGGGAATCTCAGTGATTAACTTGACAAACTCATATTGAAAGGAATAGCTTTACTATACCAAACAAGTGATCATTCCCTGCATAAAGACCTCCAACATGGAAGAATTCATAACCTTTCAAGGCAGTTCATTCCACTTTTGGACTAGTCTATTACAAACTTTTATCTGACATCAAATGTAAATTGGATTCTTTGCAAACTCTGCCCATTACTCTTGGTTCTGCTCTCTAGAGTTAAATGAAACAAGTTAAACTAAACAAGCCTTTCAACTACTTATGCATAGCTATTGGTAAGCCCATCCCAGTATCATTTTCTCCCTAAATTTTTTATTCTTGTCTGATCACTAATATAGAATATTGCTAGAATGATATCAAATAATAATGATGACAATGTTTTTGATTATACCCAGATCTTACTGGAAAAGCTTCTAGTGTTTCTGCTTTATAAATAATGCTAGCTCTTTCTTTCATGTAGATAAAATTTGTTGCTTGTTTGTTTTTTGTTGAGGCAATTGGGGTTAAGTGACTTGCCCAACTCAGGTCCTCCTGACTTCAGAGCTGCTCTTCTATCCACTGTGCCACCTAGCTACCCCAAGTTTATTGTATTTAAGAAGAGTCTTTATTGCCATGCTATATTGTGTATGTAACAAAAAGGAACATTTCATATTATCAAAAGTGTTTTTTTCTGCATCTATTGATAGGATCATATGAATTTAAAATTTTTCTTTATATGGTATGTTATGTTCATAGTTTTCCTAATGTTGAACTTCAATATGGGTATGAATTAATGGTATATAATCTTTTAAATATATAATTGTAACCTCTTTGTTTACTCAACATAACTCAATTGATATTCATTAATGGTATTGTTCTATGATTTCTTTTCTCTGATTTAGATATCCAGACGATATTTATTATGTTAACATATTCAATATATCCATACATGTTCATATGATATATTATTATCTATATTATACATATCCATATAATATATATTTACATATATTATAATTGTATATTTATTATATTTAGATATCCAGATGATTTATTAAAAAAAATTGTAAAAATCATGTTTTTCTATATTTTCCCAATTTATACATTATTGTAATTAGATTTTATTTTACTTTACTTAAACTTGAATATTTTACTTTGAAATTTCTTCAAAATTTGTTAATTTTCTTTTTTTGAAATTGGCTTATTTAAGCTTTCCATTCCTTATTCTGTTAACCTAGTTTTATACATGCTCATTTCCTTTAGTTTTCTACTTTGCTAACATATAAGTCTGTAAACTTTCTAATACTTTATTTCCCCTTAATTAGTTGTGAATTTTCATTTTTCTTTTTTATATTAGGAAATTAGTTTTCCTTTCTTTTATATTAAATTAACCATTTTTAGATTTTTTAAACATTTTTTTATCAATTCAATGTTTATATTTTGTTTTGTTTTGAACTTGTAGATTTTCTAAATTTTAATTTTGAGTTTGGTTAAGAGTCTTATTTTTTTAATTTCTTGCTTTTCTAATTTTTAATTGTATGGCCAATGAATTGATTTGCATTTGTTTCTTTTTTGGGGCAGATGAAAGCATTTAGTGATATGTTTTTCTCTAAAGCTTGTCTTGTTTCCATTTCAAAAAGTTTTGATATGTTATCTTGTTTTCTTTAATGTTATTAATGTTCTTTAATGAAATTATCTATGGTTTTTTTTGCCACACAATTTGTTTAGAATTAAATTATTTGAATCTTTCCTTCTTACATTTGAATTCTTTCTTCAAATGCCCTTCACTGATTGTAATTTTTATTAGTTTGTGGTCAGCAAAGTATGTTCTCAATATTTCTACTTTTCTGTAAAACTTTTCTGAAGTTTTTGATGCCCTATTTTATTGTTATTTTTTTTTATAAAAGTGGCATGATTTCTTAGAAATAGACATTTCTTTTTTTCATTGATGTATATGTATTCAAATACTAATCATCTTTTTTTGTTTGTTTCCCTTTTTATTTGAATCATTTCTTTCTGAAATTGACATATGAAGTCTATAAATATTGTTGTTTTACTGTCAGTTTCTCCCTGATTAAACTTTTCCTTCAAATATATAGAAACTACACAGAGCATATATATTAAGCATTTATATAATTTCATTGTATATAGTGCCTTTTAGCATAATTGTTTATTCTTCTAACAGGACTGCCTTATGCTACACTCTGAGTATGTAGAGAGATGTGACTTCTAATGGCTGAGAGGATATTGAATATAACACTACATACATGATTTAAAAATTTTATTTAAGTTGTCTAGGCTTAGTTCTATCAAGAGAGAACTTCCTGAAGGGAGTTTTAGAGAAATTTCTGAATGGTAGAAACTTTTAAATAGCAGACTAAAATCATGAGAGCCACATATATGTATGAGAAAATGATCTTTACTTCTATAAGCCTAGAAATTTGTGAGAGTAGACTTCCTTTGGGTGAAATTTTTCCTTTCCTCCTTTGGGATAAGAGTTGAAAAGCTCATTTAACTCAAATATTTTTTAGTATACTCTAATTGCTAGAACTTCTCCAAGTTCTGATGTTGTTTTAGATAAATGGGTTTTCTCAATATTTGATTTTTCTGATCTTTTTATGTAACTACTGTTTGGTGAGAAGGAGGTAAGCAAGTAAAAGGGAGTTAAGGGCTATATACATATTCTTCTGAACAATCAGAAAATTAGGTTTCTTTCTGCCCTCTTGAAGTTATATTCAAAAAGAGGTAGGTTTGAGCCGAATTTTATTTTTTTAAATAACTTTTTATTGACAGAACCCATGCCAGGGTAATTTTTTACAGCATTATCCCTTGCACTCACTTCTGTTCCGATTTTTCCCCTCCCTCCCTCCACCCCTTCCCCCAGATGGCAAGCAGCCCTTTATGTGTTAAATAGGTTATAGTATATCCTAGATACAATATATGTGTGCAGAACCAAACAGTTCTCTTGTTGCACAGGGAGAATTGGATTCAGAAGGTATAAGTAACCTGGGAAGAAAAACAAAAATGCAAGTGGTTTATATTCATTTCCCAGTGTTCTTTTTTTTTGGGGTGTAGCTGCTTCTGTCCATCCTTGATCAATTAAAACTGAATTAGCTCTCTTTATCAAAGAGATCCACTTCCATCAGAATACATCCTCAAACAGCATCGTTGTTGAGGTATATAATGATCTCCTGGTTCTGCTCATTTCACTTAGCATCAGTTCATGTAAGTCTCTCCAAGCCTCTCTGTATTCATCCTGCTGGTCATTTCTTACAGAACAATAATGTTCCATAATGTTCATATACCACAATTTACTCAACCATTCTCCAATTGATGGACATCCTTTCATTTTCCAGTTTCTAGACACTACAAACAGGGCTGCCACAAACATTTTGGCACATACAGGTCCCTTTCCCTTCTTTAGTATCTCTTTGGGGTATAAGCCCAGTAGAAACACTGCTGGATCAAAGGGTATACACAGTTTGATAACTTTTTGAGTATAATTCCAAATTGTTGAGCCCTATTTTAGCCCAATACCCTTTTTGGAAGAGATGAGATGCCCTAGCCTCAGCAGTCCTGATCATGCCTGCCCTGTTCTCTAATGAGTTTGTTGGCTATGGCACTCTTCCAACTTTCTTAAAAGATGGAAAAGATTTTAGAATGTATCTACCCACACTAATCTTGAACTATACCTCTATATATTTAGGCAGGTATCCACATTTACATCTTCTTGGGAGAACATCTTTATTTTAAAATTTTCTTAGATGTATAATAACTCAGTTGGACTTTCATGTTAATTTGGTATGAATATTTATGTTTCAAATTTGTATGATGGGACTTCCAGGGGTGGAGCCAAGATGGTAGAGACAACACACATTTCTTTCTGATCTTCTCCTATAACCCTCACACTAATTAGCAAATTCAGCCTCTGAATTAGCTCTGGACCAGCAGAACCCACTAGTATTGGGAGTGCAACAAATTATCAGCAGAAGATAATTTTGAAGATTTCCAGAAAAGGTCTGTTTCAGTTGGAAACAGGAGGCAGGCCAAGCTCTGAGTACAGATGCATGGTGGTGCAGTGTGGCAGAAAATCTATGGGAAAGGAAACAGAGCAGAAAAGGTCTGTTTCATTTGGAAATGGGAGGGAGACAGCACAAGCAGCTGAGCAAAAATGCCATTGTAGACAGAGCAAAGTCCCGGGGCGGTGCAGATATGCTGGTGGTGTGGACTCCATGTGGCAGAGAAGCTATGGGGAGGGATTTACAGAAATCTACAGCAGTGTTGGCCACTCTGCCTTGGCTGCATGACAGTAGATCAGCAAACAAGTTATAAAATATCCAACATAAACACAAAAGATCAATAGTGGACCCAAAACACCAGAATCTCACAGGACCTGGCCATGCCCACCCAGCACTGAGAGTGACTCAGCACTGATCCAGTGCAGCTATGGCTGCTTAGAGAGGAAGCTTCAAAAACTTCCCCACCCTAAAAGCAGACCTTAACAATTTTTTTTTTTAAATCAGTAAAAAAGTAAAGAGGACTCTGATGACAGACAGCTTTTATGGTGAAAGAGAAGAACAGATTTCAAACTCTGAGAGACTAATGGCAGATTGTCTCCAGATGAAGGCCTAAAAGATGATATAACTCGATCCCCATCACACAAGGCTCTCCTAGAAGAAATTAAAAAGGATCCTAAAAGAGAGCTAGAAGAAAAATGGGGAAAGGAAATGAAAACTTTGCAAGAGGGGTTGGAAAAGGTATATAACTCATTAAAAGATAGATTTGATAAAATGGAAAAGGAAAACAACCCCCAGAAAAACAGAATTTGTGAAACAGAAAAAGAAAATAACTCCTTAAAAAACAGAATTTGTGAAATGGAAAAAAATTCCATAGAACAAAACAATTCATTTAAAAATTCAATTGGACAAATACAAAAAGAAGTAAAAAAAGTAAATGAAGAAAATAATTCCTTAAAATTCAGAATTAGAGAAATGGAAATGACTGACTCAATGGGACAACAAGAATCAGTCAAGCAAAACCAAAAAATAAAAAAAATGTAAAATACCTAATTGGGAAAACAAGTGACCTGGAAACTAAAATAAAATAAAAGGCTAGGGGAAAATAGACCAAAAAGTAATTGGAAACTAAATAATCTCATGCTAAAGAATGAATGGGTGAAACAGTAAATCATAGACACAATTAATAATTTCATCCAAGAGAATGACAATAATGAGACAACTTACCAAAATTTGTGGGATGCAGCCAAAGCACTTATATGAGGGGAAATTTTATATATCTGAATGCTTACTTGCATAAAATAGAGAAAGAGAAGATCAATAAATTGGGCATGCAACTAAAAAAGCTAGAAAAAGAACAAATTAAAAACCCTCAATCAAATATCAAACTTGAAATTCTAAAAATAAAAGGAGATATCAATAAAATTGAAACTAAAAAATTATTGAATTAACAAATAAAAGTAAGAGTTGGCTTTTATGAAAAAAAGATAAACCTCTAGTTAATTTTCTTTATAAAAAGGAAAGAGGAAAATAAAATTGTTAGTCTTAAAAATGAAAAGGGAGAAATAGCCACCAATGAAGAGAAAATTAGAGCAATTATTAGGAATTACTTTGCCCAGCTTTATGCCAATAAATTTGACAACCTCAGTGAAATGGAGAAATACATACAAAAATATAGATTGCCCTGACTAACAGAAGAGGAAATAAATTACTTACATAGTCCAATTTTAGAAAAAGAAATAGAATAAGCTATTAATCAACTCCCTAAGAAAAAATCCCCAGGACTACATTCACATGTGAATATTACCAAACATTTAAAGAACAATCAACTCCAATAATATATAAACTATTTGAAAAAAACAGGGAATGAAGGACTCCTACCAAATTCTTTTTATGACACAGCCATGGTACTGAAAACTAAACCAGGTAGGATGAAAATAGAGAAAGGAAATTGTTTTCCTTTTTTTCCCCTTTTTCCTTTATTATTATTATGATAGCTTTTTATTTACAAAACATATGCATAGGTAATTTTTCAACACTGACCTTTGCAAAATCTTGTGCTCCAACTTTTCCCCTCCTTCCCTCCACCCCCTTCCCTAGATGGAAGGTAGTCCAATACATGTTAGATATGTTGCAGGGGTCCTCAAACTACAGCCCGCCAGCCAGATGCGGCAGCTGAGGACGATTATCCCACTCACCTAAGGCTATGAAGTTTCTT
Organism: Antechinus flavipes; assembly: GCF_016432865.1. Taxonomy (NCBI): domain Eukaryota; kingdom Metazoa; phylum Chordata; class Mammalia; order Dasyuromorphia; family Dasyuridae; genus Antechinus; species Antechinus flavipes. The sequence goes on from NC_067400.1 coordinate 258,954,617, forward strand.
TATTTAAAGGCCCACAAAACAAAGTTTTTGTTTTTACTATAGTCCGGCCCTCCAACAGTCTGAGGGACAGTGAACTGGCCCCCTATTTAAAAAGTTTGAGGACCCTTGTAATATATTAAATACAATATATGTATATATATATATATATATATATATATATATATATATATATATATATTCATACAATTATCTTGCTGCACAAGAAAAATCGGGTCTAGAAAGAAAGAAAAAGACTTGAGTTTTTGCAGTGCAAGCAAACAATAACAGAAAGATTGGAAATGCTATGTTGTGGTCCACACTCATTTCCCATAGTTTTCTCTCTGGGTATAGCTGATTCTCTTCATTACTGAACAATTAGAACTGGTTTGAATCATGTCATTGTTGAAGAGAGCCAAGTCCATTAGAAATGATCATCATATAATTTGGTTGTTGCCTTGTATAATGATCTCCTGGTTCTGCTTATTTCACTTAGCAACAATTCATGTAAATCTCTCCCGGCCTTTCTGTGAAATCATCTTGCTGATCATTTCTTACAGAAAAATAATATTCCATAACAGTCATATACCATAATTTATTCAGCCATTTGATAGGCATCCATTCAATTTCCAGTTTCTACCCAGTACAAAAAGGGCTGCCACAAACATTTTTGCACATGGTGGGTCCCATTCCCTTCTTTAAGATCTTTGTAGGATATAAGCCCAATAGTAACACTGCTGGATCAAAGGGTATTAGTTGGATAATTTTTTGACTGTTCCAAATTGCTCTCCAGAATGGTTGGATTCATTTACAATTCCACCAACAATGTGTCAGTGTCCCAGTTTTCCCACATCCCCTCCAACAATCATCATTATCTTTTCCTTTCATCTTAGCCAATCTGAGAGGTATGCAGTGGTATCTCAGAGTTGTCTTAATTTGCATTTCTCTGAATGATTTGGACCACATTTTCATATGATTATAAATAGTTTCAATTTCTTCATTGCAAACTGTTTATTCCTTTAACCATTTATCAATTGGAGCATGGTTTGATTTCTTATAAATTTGAGTCAATTTCCTATATATTTTGGAAATGAGGCCTTTATCAGAACCTACGAATGTAAAAATGTTTTCTCAGTTTATTGCTTCCCTTCTAATCTTGTCTCCATTAGTTTTGTTTGTACAAAAACTTTTAAACTTAATATAATCAAAATTTTATATTTTTGGATCAATGATGATCTCTAGTTCTTCTTTGGTCACAAATTCCTTCCTCCTCCACAGGTATGAGAGGTAAACTATCCTATATTCTTATAATTTGTTTATAATATCAATTTTTATGTCTAGATCATGAACTCATTTTGACCTTATCTTGTTAAGTGTGAGTCAATGCCTAGTTTCTGCCATATTATTTTCCAATTTTCCCAGCAGTTTTTGTCAAATAGTGAATTCTTATCCCAAAAGCTGGGGTCTTTGGGCTTGTCAAACACTAGATTGACTATTTTATCCTATGACTCTAACTTATTCCACTGGTCAACTAGTCTATTTCTCAGCCAGTACCAAATGGTTTTGATGACCACTGTTTTGTTTTATAATATAGTTTTAGATCTGGTACAGCTAGGCCAACTTCATTTGATTTTTTTTTTTCATTAGTTCCCTTGAAATATTTTACCTTTTGTTCTTCCAGATAAATTTTGTTGTTATTTTTTCTAAATCAGTACAATAGTTTCTTGGGAGTTTGATTGGTCTAGCACTAAATAAATAGACTAGTTTAGGGAGTATTATCATCTTTATTATATTCACTCAACCTATCCATGAGCACTTGATATTTTTCCAATTGCTTAGCTCTGACTTTATTTGTGTGGAAAATGTTTTATAGTTTTGCTTATGTAGTTCCTGACTTTCCCTTGGCAGATAGATTCCCAAATATTTTATACTATTTACAGTTATTTTAAATGGAATTTCTCTTTGTATCTCTTGCTGTTGGATTTTGTTAGTTCTGTATAATAATGCTGATGATTTATGTGGATTTATTTTGTATCCTGCAATTTTGCTAAAGTTGTGGATTATTTCTAATAGCATTTTAGTAGATTCTCTGGGGTTCTCTAACTATACCATCATATCATCTGCAAAAAGTTCTCCATTTTCATTTTTAAGACTAACAATTTGATTTTTCTCTTTCCTTTTTCTAATTACATTTACCAAAGGTTTATCTATTTTATTGGTTTTTTCATAAAAAAAAACTCTTACTTTTATTTTAAAATTCAGTAGTTTTTTTAGTTTCAATTTTATTGATATCTCCTTTTATTTTTAGAATTTCAAGTTTGGTGTTATTTGATTGAGGTTTTTTAATTTGTTCTTTTTCTAACTTTTTTAGTTGCAAGCCCAATTCATTGATCTTCTCTTTCTCTATTTTGTGCAAATAAGCCTCTAGAGATATAAAATTTCCCCTTATTACCACTTTGACTGCATCTCACAAATTTTGGCATGTTGTCTCATTATTGTAATTCTCTTGGATGAAATTTTTAATTGTGTCTATGATTTGCTGTTTCATCCATTCATTCTTTAGATTGAGATTATTTAATTTCCAATTACTTTTTGGTCTCTTTTCCCTGTCTTTTTATTGAATGTAGTTTTTATTGAATTGTGATCTGGAAAGAATGCATTTACTATTTCTGCCTTTCTGCATTTGATTCTGAGGATTTTATGTCCTAATATATGGTCAATTTTTTATAGGTTCCATGAACTGCCAAGAAGAAAATGTACTCCATCCATGTATTTGTAGAAAATATCTATCATGCTTAACTTTTCTAGTATTCTACTTACCTCTTTAACTTCTTTCCTATTTATTTTGTGGTTTGGTTTATCTAGTTCTGAGAGAGTAAGGTTGAGATCTCCCGCTATTATAGTTTTACTGTCTATTTCTTCTTGCAACTCTCTTAACTTCTCTTTAGGAATTTAGATGCAATACCATTTGGTGCATATATGTTTGATATTGATATTACTTCATTGTCTATGGTACCCTTTATCAAGATAGTTTCCTTCCTTATATCTTTTAATTAGGTCAATTTTTGCTTTTGCTTTGATCTGAGATCAGGATGGCTACCCCTGCTTTTTTTTTTTTTACTTCACCTGAAGCATTATAGATTCTGCTCCAGATTTTTTATCTTTACTCTGTATGTATCACTCTGTTTAAATGTGTTTCCTGTAACCAACATATTATAGAATTCTGGCTTTCAATCCAGTCTGCTATCCACCTTCTCTTTATGGGAGAGTTCACCCCATTCACATTTGTGTTTAAAACTACTAATTTTGCATTTCTTGCCATCTTATTATCCTCAGATTATATTTTTCTCTTTCCTTTTCTCCTTACAACCCTCTCTAGTATTTAATTTATGGGAACTACTTGCCTCAAGCAGCCCTTTCCTTTTAGAATTCCTCTCCCTTTCTTATACCTTTCAGCTACTATTTCTGTATTCCCTTCTATTTAGCCTACTCCTTCCCTTTTCGATTTTCCCCTCCCACTTTTCAATAAGGTGAGAGAAGTTTCTCTGTAAACCAAATATTTTCTCTTTGAGCCAAATTTGATGAGAGTAAGATTCACACAATGTTCATCCCCCCTCTCATCTTTCCCTCAAATACAATAGGTTTCTTTTGCCTCTTCGTGAGATGTAATTTCCCTCTTTTTACCTCCACTTTTCCCTTTTTCTGGTATAATCCCCTTTTCACCTCTAGCTCCTTTTTTAGATTACAACAGTAAAATCAAATTAAACATGCTCTCTTTATGTATACCCACAACAGAAATACAGTTCTGAAGAATTCTTTTCATCTTGTTATACTTCTTTTCAGTACTATATTTGGAGGTCAATTTTTTTGTTTAGCTCTGGTTTTATCATTAGAAACAAATGGAATTTATCTGTTTCATTGAATGCTCATTTCTTCCCTGGAAGAAAATACTCAGTTTAGCTGGATAGCTTTTTCTTGGCTGCATTCCAAGTTCCTTTGCCTTTTAGAATATCAGATTCCATGCCCTTCGATCCTTTAATGTGGAAGCTGCTAGATCCTGAGTAATTCTTATTCTGGCACATCGGCATTTGAATTCTTTTATTCTGACTGCTTGTAATATTTTTCCCTTGGTCCAACAGTTCTGAAATTTAGTCAAAATATTCCTTGGAGTTTTAATTTTGGGGTCTTTTTCAGGAGGTGTTTGATTAATTCTTTCATTGTCTATTTTACCTTCTGATTCTATGACATCTGGGCAGTTCTCTTTGGTGATTTCCTGAAAAATAATGTCTAGGCTCATTTTTTCACCATGGTTTTCAGGGAGTCCAATAATCCTTATATTATCTCTCCTAGATCTATTTTCCAGGATTGTTGTTTTTCAAATTAGGTATTGAATATTTTTTTTCTATTGTTTCACTTTTTTTTTTTTTTTGGTTTTGCATTACTGATTCTTGATGTCTCATTAAGTCATTCATTTCCATTTGTTCGGTTCTGACTTTTAATGGATTATTTTCTTCATTTACTTTTTTATTTCTTTTTGTATTTGTTCAACTGAGTTTTTAAATGAGTTGTTTTGTTCTATGGAATTTTTTTCCATTTCACAAATTTTTTTAAAAGTTATTTTCTTTTTCCAATTTGCAAATTCTGTTTTCCTGGGAGTTATTTACTTTTTCCATTTCATGAATTCTGTTTTCCTGGGAGATCTTTACCTTTTTCTGGTTCACAAATTCTGTTTGCCTCGGAGTTATTTGCCTTTTCCATTTCACATATTCTGTTTTTCAGGGAGTTGTTTTCTTTTTTTTTTTTAATCTATCTTTTAATAAGTTATATGCCTTTTCCAAACCCTCTTGCAAAGTTTTCCTTTCCTTTCACCATTTTTCTTCTAGCTCTCTTTTAAAATCCTTTTTAAATTTCTTCTAGGAGAGCCTTGTGTGGTAGGGACCAATTTATATCACCCTTTGGGGCTTCATCTGGAGACAGTCTGTTTTTAATCTCCTCAGGGTTTGAAATCTGTTCTTCTCTTTCATGATAGAAGGTATCTATAGTTAGAGCTCACTTTGTCTTTTTTACTCCTTTTTTAAAAATGTTGGCATCTGCTTTTAGGGCAAGGAAGTTTCAAGCTTCCTCTACAAACACCAAGAAGTGGCAGTGGCTGTGCTAGGATTTCTCTAAGTCACTCCTGGTGCTGGGTGAGTGTAGCCAGGCCCTGTGAGACTCCATTGCTTTGGGATTTACTCTTTACCTTTTGTGTTTGTGTGGGATGTTTTATAACTTCTCTGTCGATTTACTGGCTTGCAACTAGGGCAGAGTAGCCAACACTGTGGTAGAGTCCTCCCTATAGATTCTCCAAAGCAGGAAGTCTGCACTGCCCTGAGGAGACCACACCCCAACCTGGATCTACTCAGCATGCACTAGCCACCATGCTCTTCCTCCCTGCCTATATCTGGCCTCATACCTAGCCAAATCAAAACAGACCTTTTCTGGCAATATTCAAAATTATCTTCTGCTGGTAATTTGCTGTACTCTTAATAGTCGTGGATTATTGCAATCCAGTACTATTTCAGAGACTGAATTTTGTAATTAGTGTGAGGGTAATAGGAGAGCTCAGAAAGAAACATGTGTCCTCTCTGCCATCCTGGCTCACCCTGCCCCCTTTCAAAGAAAATTATAGGCCAATTTCTCTAGTGAATATTGATGTAAAAATCTTAAACAAAATTTTAGCAAAGAGATTACAGAAAATCATCCCCAGGAAAATACACCATGACCAAATAGAATTTATACCAGGAATGCAAGGCTGGTTCAATATTAGGAAAAATGTTAGCATAATTGACTGTATCAATAAACAAATTAACAAAAACCCACATGATCATCTCAATAGATGCAGAAAAAGCATTTGATAAAATCCAATACCCATTCCTTATAAAAAACACTAGAGAGTATAGGAATAAATGGACTTTTCCTTAAAATAGTCAGTAGCATCTATTTAAAACCATCAATAAACAGCATATGCTTGGGGATAAACTAGAACCATTTCCAATTATATCAGGAGTGAAACAAGGTTGCCCACTATCACCATTACTATTCAATATTGTATTAGAAATTCTATCTTTGCCAAATAAGAAAAGAAAAAGAGATTACAGGAATTAAAGTACTTAATGAGGAAACCAAATTATCACTCTTTGAAAATGATATGATGTTATACTTAGAGAACCCCAGAGAATCAACTAAAAAGCTATTAGAAATAATCCACAACTTTAGTAAAGTTTCAGGATACAAAATAAATCACATAAATCATCAGCATTCTTATACATCACTAACAAAATCCAATAGCAAGAGATACAAAGAAATTCCATTTAAAATAAGTATAAATAGTATAAAATATTTGGGAATTTATCTGCCAAGAGAAAGTCAGGAACTATATAAGCAAAACTACAAAACACTTTCCACACTAATAAAGTCAGAGCTAAGCAATTGGAAAAATATCAAGTGGTTGTGGATAGATTGAATGAATGTAATAAATATGACAATACTCCCTAAATTAATCTATTTGTTTAGTGCTAAATCAATCAAACTCCCAAGAACCTATTTTACTGACTTAGAAAAAAATAACAACAAAATTCATCTGAAAGAACAAATGTCAAGAATTTCAAAGGAATTAATGAAGAAAAAATCAAATGAAGGTGCCTACCTATACCAGACCCAGAACTATATTGGAAAGCAGTGGTCATCAAAATCATTTGATACCGGTTAAGAAAGAGAGACATTAATCAGTGGAATAGATTAGCTTCACAGAACAAAATAGTCAATGATTATAACAATCTAGTATTTGACAAACCCAAACATCCCAGCTTTTGGGATAAGAATTCACTATTTGACAAAAACTGCTGAGAAAATTGGAAAATAATGTGGCAGAAATTAGGCATTGACTCATACCTAACCATATACCAAGATAAGGTCAAAATGGGAGATCTAGACATAAAGATTGATATTATAAACAAATTATAAGAATATAGGATAGTTTTCCTCTCAGATTTGTAGAGGAGAAAGGAATTTGTGACCAAAGAAGACCTAGAGATCATTATTGATCACAAAATAGATAATTTTGATTATATTAAGAAGTTTTGTATAAAATGAGTCCAAAACTAATGCAGACAAGATTAGAAGGGAAACAATACATTAGGAAACATTTTTTACATTCAAAGGTTCTGATAAAGGCCTCATTTCTAAAATATGTAGAAATTGACTCAAATTTATAAGAAATCAAACCATTCTCCAGTTGATACACGGTCAAAGAATATGAACAGACAATTCTCAGATGAAGAAATTGAAACTATTTGTAGCCACATAAAAAGGTGCTCTTAATTTCTATTGATCAGGCAAATGGTTATTAAGACAACTCTAAGATACCACTACACACCTGTCAGATTGGCTAGGATGACAGGAAAAGATAATGATGAATTTTGGAGGGGATATGGGAAAACTGGGACACTGATACATTATTGGTGGAACTATGAACAGATCCAACCATTCTGGAGAAAAGTTTGGAAATATGCTCAAAAAGTTATCAAACTGTGCATATCCTTTGATCCAGCAGTTTTACTACTGGGCTTATATACCAAAGAGATCATAAAGAAGGGAAAGGGATCTTTATGTGCACAAATGTTTGTGGTAGCCCTCTTTGTAGTGGCCAGAAACTGGAAACTAAGTAGATGCCCATGAATTGGAGAATGGCTGAATAAATTGTTGTACATGAATGTTATGGAATATTATTGTTCAGTAAGAAATGACCAACAGGATGATTTCAGAAAGGCCTGGAGAGACTTATACAAACTGATGCTGAGTGAAACAAGCAGGGCCAGGAGATCATTATATACTTCAACAACAATACTATATGATGACCAATTCTGATGGACTTGGCCATCCTCGGCAATGAGATGAATCAAACCAGTTCCAATGGAGCAATAATGAACCGAACCAGCTATGCCCAGTGAAAGAACTCTGGGAGATGACTAAGAACCATTACATTGAATTTCCAATCCCTATATTTTTGCCTGCCAGCATCTTGGATTTTCTTCACAGACTAATTGTACAATATTTCAGAGTCCAATTCTTTTTGTACAGCAAAATAATGGTTTGATCATGTATATTTATTGGGCATCTAATTTATACTTTAATATATTTAACATCTACTGGTCATCCTGCCATCTAGGGGAGGGGATGGGGGAAGGAGGGGAAAAATTGTAACAAAAGGTTTGGCAATTGTCAATGCTGTAAAATTACCCATACATATAACTTGTAAATAAAAGGCTATTTTAAAAAAAGGAAATATGCTCAAAAAGTCATCAAACTGTGCATATCCTTTGATTCAGCAGTGTTTTTACTGGGATTATATTCCAAAGAGATCTTAAAGGAGGGAAAGGGACCCACATGTGCAAAAATGTTTGTGGCAGGCCTCTTTGCAGTGGCAAGAAACTGGAAACTGAGTGGATGCCCATCAGTTGAAGAATGGCTGAATAAATTATGATATATGAATGTTATGGAATATTATTGATCTGTAAGAAACAACCATCAGGATAATTTTAAAGAGGCTTCGAGAGATCTACATGAAGTGATGCCAAGTGAAATGAGTAGAACCTGGAGATTAATATATAAGGCAACAAGAAGACTATACGGTGATCAATTCTCATGGATGTGGCTCTCTTCAACATTGAGATAATTCAAACCATTTCCACTTGTGCAGTGATGAAGAGAGCCATCTATACCCAGAGAGAGAACACTTTCTTGTATACCTTATTATGTAAATTTATCTCTGCTTTTTTTCATTTTTCCTTAGCATTTTCCTTTTTTCCATCCCTTTCTTTCCTCTTAAAATTAATAAAGCAGGACAAACCAAAGCCCATCCTTGCTTTATTTTTTTTATTTACCTCCTCCCTACATGATCTTTGAAAATATTAGCATTTTGAAGAATCTGTGTTCTTTCCTCACTCATTAGGTTATAATCTCTTTATCATCTTTTATTTTTTTGTAGTTACTGAAAGTTATTTATTTACTTCACTAGGTTTGTTGTGACTCCTATGCTTATATTTCAAAGTTTATAGACAATTCTGGTCATTTTATTAAGGTTGTTTCAAAATCTGAACTCTATTCTATTAAAAATCTATGTTTTTCTTTGTAGAATTATACTCAGCTTTGCATGGCAAATTATACTTAATTATAAACACTTAATTTTTGCCTTTTGGGAAATTATATTCCAATATTCTCTCCTTTATAAATGTTACCAAATAACCTTTTACAATCCTAATTGTGCTTGGCTTTATGCTTGGATTATTTCTGACTCACTACATGAAAATTTTTCCCCCCTTTGACTTAGAAGCTCTGGATTTTGGCTATGAACTTTTTGTATGTTTTCAGACTAGAATTTCTTTCAGGTAAAGGAATCAATGGATTCTAATTTTCTTTTTGCCTTCTAGATCAAATGCAGAATTCTTAATTCAGCTTTAAACTATTAAAATTTAAAATTGAACTAAGATTTTACATATATCCTGAAGATTTGGCCTTTTATTTCTTTTATGATTTCTTGAAATATAATATCCATTTTTTTTGGTTAGGTCTTAGTTTTAAATATTAATGATGCTTCCCAGGCCAGATGTATAATATATGTTATAATTTCTTTATTTTCAATCATTTGACTTTCTTCAATTTTTTTGTTTTGTTTTGTTTTTTTTATGGAGATATTAAGGTCCATTTCAATGAGTCTGCTACTTGGGCCAGATTTTCTATTTTTTGTTCTGAGGTATTCCCCATTCAATTTTTTTTCCCTCCCAGACTTACTTCATTTTTCATTTCCTTTTATGTTACTTCATTTCTTCCCACCCTTCTCATTATCAAACCAAGTTTTTTTTTTTTTTTTCCCCCTTCTGAGACTCCACTTATATAGTTTTGTTGTATGGGGTTATTCTTCTAACAGTGTATCTCATTTAGTTAGGCTTTATCACCTAAATGGAGCAAAAACAGGAAATGAAACAAAAGGTGAAGGTATTTCAAGTGTTAATGGAACATTCCACACTTTGGAAGGGTTTCTGATGTTCTGAACAACTCAATTGCATATGAAAAGGGTGGAAATAAAGAAATCAATATGTGTGCAGGTTCAGACTTCCTCAGTACTTTAGTCCTCAAATTCTAGTTTTGAATGAGACTTAACGAGAATTTTAGAAATATAACTGGTGATCATCATAAATGCTTTATCACTGAGGGAACCTAGCTCTGAACCATCAATAATTTTAGAATCCAGTAGCTTCTATCATATTCTGCTTGTAGAACAGAATACCTGTCCTATTCCCTACTTGGAAGTTGATAAACCTCAAACTTAAGGTCAACAAGGAGAAGTATTATAGAAATCCTAGGCCAAGACTAAATGCCCTTTCTGAAAGAGCATGATAGTATTCCAGTGTAAAGAGCATTATACATCCCCAGCTGAAATACCAAAGTAACACTCAGTTGAGCCTGAGGCTGGAGGTGATAGAAACTAGAGCTGCCTATCTAGGAATAAATATACAGAGTCCAATAGATCAGCCTTTCCATGACAGACCCCATTCCCTGAAAGGTGCCAGCCTAGCAACTGAGCAGCTTCCAAACAAACCCACCCAGAAATCCTATGCTCTGTAATGAAGAGCCCAGACTAGGAATAGATGAACTCATCTGTCACCAATACCTCATCCTGCAGTGAACTTTGTATAGACTGAAGAATGAAAAGACTTTGAAAGACCCTGTTCTGTAAATTGTCTTGGACCTATGTGTCCACTTACATTTGCCTCAGTACCATTTTAATTTTACTTTGTACCCACTACCTCTGACTCAGGCTCTGTTTTCCTTTGTGGGAGTAAGCTCCTATAGTTTTTGTGGGGAGTAGGAGTTTCAGGGGAAGCAAAATTCTGTATAATAACTTTTCCTTGCCATGCTATTTGAATAAATGTCTTTTCTAAGTATAAATTGAGTCTATTGACTGATTGAACCCCAGAGAGACTCATGCTCAGCAATATTACAAGTGGTCATCCCAAGAAACTGAGGAAATAACTATCATTGTGATGACTCAATCTACTAGTGTGAATATGAGTTATGGGGGGCAGGAGAGGGAGATATAGGAGGGATGCTACACTCTCTTCTTCTAAGATTTACTTCTCTAGCATATTGTATTTCTTCATTGTCTCTGGCATTTTCTTCAGCCTACCATATTTTCAGCCTCTGTTCTTGATTTGGGCTTTTCCACTCAAGTCAGTCCATTTTGGCACTCTTGGAAGGATTGAGTAGTCCTTATTTGGTCTTGTCCCTTCCTGCCAATGCCTATTCAAGTATGATAAAAGTTATTAGGACCTACCCTTCCTTCTTAATCCCTGGCTCTCTTTCAGTTTATTTACTAGTAATCATTATGACTTTGACCTCAACTAGATATTCCTTTCACAATCACCATATGGAAATTAGAACACTTTCTGCTGTGGGCCTGGACAGATCCCAGTGGGATGCTGAGGATCATGCTCATCAGGAGTAGGAAGGGGTCTTCATAAACCCACCAAATTTGAGGTGCTTTTTAAGCCTTTGTATGACCAGGAAGAATAGGTGAACAAGGCCAATCAACTTCTGGGGATACCTTTGTTTCCTTTTAGAGAAAGTTAATTTCTATTGAAGGTAGGGGGAGAAGAGGGAAGATCCTGGGTCTACCCTATGTTGTGGGTGGGTGGGTGGAAAACTGTTTTAGGCAAATGCTAATAAATATTAGTGTTATCACAATTCCTTTCTCTCTCTCATCCCAAATATTTGATTAGCACCAAATTTTATCATTTCTATCTCTATAACATCTTTCATTTCATCCCCTCTTCTACTCACACATCTACCAACTTAGTCCAAGTTTTCATTACCGCTTGCCTATCCCATTGCAATAGTATCTTAATTGACTTTGCTCTAAGTCTTTCTTCTCCAACCATTTCATGGGATTCAAATTCTAGAGCTGTAAGGGACCTCAGAGGCCATTCTAGTACAATCTGGACAGAGAGAAGTTAAATGGCACAGCTAGGTGCTGCAGAGATCAATGGACTTGGAATCAAGAAGATCTATCTTCCTGAGTTCAAATCCAGCCTTAGACATTTACTAGCTGTGTGATCCTGAGCAAGTTTTTTTAATCCTGTTTTCTTCAGTTTCCCCATCTGTAAAATGAACTGGAGAAGGAAACCACTCCAGTACCTTTGCCAAGAAAACCTTAATGGATGACTCACACATGATTAAAATTATTAAATAACAACAGCAAAAACAATGATAGTAAATTTCAGAGAAGAGTTTTCTGACTTCACTGTCTATGGTCTTTCGTCTGGACTATGCTACTGCCAAAGGAATTTTTCTAGATTATGGTTCTGCCAATGTCAGTTCTCTAATCAACTTTTGCCTCTAGGATAAAATACAAATCCTGCTCTTTGGTCCCTCACATTCTGGACCCAAATTATCTTTTCAGCATTTATTATACATTGCTGGCCTTTCTGAATTCTCTCGTTCAGCTTAAATTGGCTTTTTTTTTTTTTTTGCTTCATACATCATTTTATCTCTTATTTTTATATCTTTGATAATCTCAGTCTGGAATGCCTTCCTTTACTTTCACCTCTTAGATTCCTTATTTTCTTCAAATTCTGCTCAAGCACTCCCTTCTCCATTAAGCCTTTCAATGTTTTCCCCTATGTGCTAATCTCCCACCCCAAACTAAGAGTATATTTATTTGGTAAAATCACGTGCTAAACTCCTCTCATGCCTTTTTTCACAGAGAGAGAAACTAGACTTTTTTGCATACTTCAATGTGCTGCTCTACCTGACTTTAACTCCACAAAACAAGAATCCTCCTGGTTTCCCTCCTTCCACTTCTTTCCTGCTTCCTTTTGTGTATTATCTCCCAATATCCCATTAGAATGTGAGCTCCTTGAAAACAGAAGGTATCTTTCTTTTCAGCAATTTTATCTCTAGTACTTAGTACTTAGCACACTATTTGGAACTTAATACTTAATAAATTTTTATTGGATTGGACTGATACAAATTTTTTTCTTTGAATATTTATTCACTACTCTTCTGGAATATCCCCCAACTTGTTTTTTTTTTTTTTGTTTGTTTGTTTGTTTGTTTTGTTTTGTTTTGTTTTGTTTTTTGGGGTTTTTTTGTAGGCAATTTGGATTTGCAAAGTAATCTGCCACATAGATAGTAAGTGTTTGAAATAGGATTTGAAATCAAGTCCTTCCAACTCCAGGGAAGTTGTCCCAGAGTTGCCCCACAGCTTCCATTTTTACCTGTGGGTTGGGTCCCCATCTATACAACAGATTCAAGGGATGACCTTGTTCATCTACACTCCCAACATAGATCATTACAGCTCACCTGTTGTGCTTCTTATTAGCAATCAATCAATACACTTAATTAGCTCTTTGCAAAAGCCAATTATTCAGGCAACATAGCAAAAACAGTATTTATAAAGCATTCTTCCCACTTATCTGGGGCATGCTCTTCTATAAATAATGACCATGGACAGAAATGATTCAGACTTGCAGTATGATAGTAGTAAGGCACATGTGTAAAACTCAATGTGAAATCCTGAAGTCCCTTCTCTCTTTTTTAGAGTTCTCACACTAGATGCCCAAGATTGGCTACTTTCTTCAGCCTTATTTTTAGTTGCCAGAAACAAGATCCTCAAAGCTTCCTCCCTTGAATTTCTTTCTATCTAGTTTTTCTTGTAACTTGAGTTTTTGCTACCTGGTGGATACAAACTCCTTCCCTACCTTTGGTGGCCTTCAGTATAGGTATAGGAATCTCCTTCAGAAATGCCTCCAACTCTTTAACTTTGAAATTCACTCATGTGAGTTTCTTTAAAGCCCCCAAGGGAACTAACTTCCTTGTTCACCCAATCATGTTATTTCCTTTTTGTTTCAATCAGAGATGTGTTAATGTTTCAAAATACAAAGCATCTTTTTTACATGTTAAAATCTCATTATGTGTATCAACATTCTGTGATTACATCAACTAAGAAGAGCAGCAACTGCCTTTTTCAGATTCATGTAAGAATATTTTGTCTCCCCATGAGAATGAAAATTTCTTGAAATCAAGGACTATCTTGTTTTGACTTTGTCTCCACTGTCTTGAATATTTTCTAGCACATGGCAGGTTTTTAATAAATGTTCATTGATTGATTTCCATGACTGACAAATTTATCACTGTGTAGTCAATCTGATAATGAGCTTTTCTGAAATTAACTAGTCCTAGACTAATAAATTTACAGATGATTGTCAGTCCAAAAGCCAAAACCTTTCTGAATCCATAAGATACCTACACTCTGTTGACTTACCTTTCATTTTCACATCAAATTGGAGCATCAGGGTAAAACTTTAGTGGAAACTTAATTGATAAGGTGACTAAAAGCATTTTGTACCAGACTTGTGATTTCATGAGTAGGGAAGTTCCCAGAAAGATAATTCCTTATATCAATGAAATCAGTACTTCCCCTAAAATTTATAAGCATTAAGAAGTTAAGTGGCTAGCTCAGAACCATTCTAAAAACTTGAACCCAGGTCATATCGTTCAGCTTCAATGAAGCTGGGTTTCCATTCATTTTGCTATGCTGCTTCTATTGCAGCCATGTGGACTACTGAAGGAGAACACCTGGGGAGGAATTCAGATAAAGAAGAATCAGGAATATTTAGGAAAATAAAACATTTTATGAACTTTAAATGTATATATTGAGAATAATTTATTAATTTATTAAAGATGGAGGAGGTGACATAGACCTGAAATGAAGGAAAATTACTTTGACAGTTGTGTGGAGCATTAGAATGAGAAGATACTAAGGTATCAAAACCAATTAGGAAACCACTGCAATAGTTTAGTAAGAGGTGGACAGGTCTTGGGCAAAGGTAGTGACTGTGAGTGGAGTATAAACAGATGGGAGAGATGTTGTGGAAGAGCAACAACAGTAAGATTTGGCAGCTTAGCTGATAAAATGACCAAGACAGATAAGGTAAAGAGAAAAAAGAAAAAAGCCCAGCTTAGAGTCAATAGCTCTACTGATATTTATTGGGGCATGATAAAGATAAAAAGCCAGAAAAAGAGACTGAGAAGGAACATTTAGATAACTAGATCACAAAGGAAGAGAAGTATCACCAAAATAAAGAGAAGAGAGAATATTCAGTGATCAACAATGCTAATGCTGCAGAGAGATTAAGGATTTTAATAGACAGATTTTAGAGAAGTATCTAGGTAAATAAAGATTTAAAGTAGCTTTCTCTTAGTCATATAGCTTATACATGTCAAGGATAGGATTTAAACCCTGACACTAAAGTCATAATTCTTCCCTTATTGATAAATGTCCAAAGGATGTGAACATGCAGTTTTCTGATGAAGAAAACAAAGCTATTCATGTCATTTAAAAAATATTCTTAATTGCTATTGATTAGAGAAATTCAAATTAAAACAACTCTGAGGTACCATCTCTCACCTCTTATATTGGCTAAAATGACAGAAAAAGAAAATAGCAAATGTTGGAGGAGATATGGGAAAACTAAGATACCTAATGCATTATTGGTAGAGTTGTGAACTGATTTGCCCATTCTGAAGAACTTGGAACTATGTCCAAAGGCTACAAAACTTTGCATATGCCAGTGGGGATACAAAACTACCAGATCAGCATACCAAAAAGATCATATAAAAAGGAAAATGACCCACATGTTCAAAAATATTTATAGTAGCTCTTTTTGTTGTGCAAAGAACTAGAAATTGAAGGGATGCCCATCAATTGGGGAATGGCTGAAAAAGTTGTGGTATGTGAATATAATAAATACTATTCTGTAAGAAATGATGAGCAGACAGATCTCAGAAAACTCTAAAGAGATTTACATGAATTGATGCTGAGTGAAGTAAGCAAGAAAAACATTGTGCATAGTAACAGCAACAATGTGTAATGATCTGATATACTTAGCTCTTCTCAACAATATGAGTGAAACAAGACAATGCCAAAAAGTTTATGATTGAAAATACCATCCACATCCAAAGAAAGAACTAAGGGAAATCAATGAAATTGAAATATACTATTTTCACTTTTTAAAACTTGTTTTTGTTTTTTCTTTCTCATGATTTTTACCTTTTGTTCTGATTCATCTTTCACAACAACATAACTAATATGGAAATATGTTTAACATGATTGTACATGGATAGTCTATATCAGATTGCTTGCTGTCTTGGGGAGCGGGGAGGGAAAAGAGGGAAGGGAAAAGTTTGGAACTCAAAATCTTACAAAAATTAATGCTGAAAATGTTTCTTTACATGCAATAGGGGGAAAATACTATTAATTGAAAAAAATAAAAAAATAAAATAAAATCATGACTCTATCCATTGCATCACACTACTTTTTAATAAAAATTAAGTCTGCATATTTGACAGTGATAATGTCCAATCAGTTTATCTGTCTGTTAAATAAGATCTTAAAAGTCAAGTTAGAAAGTATATTCATTGTTTCCATGGTGCTTACTCAATGACAAGTCATTTCCTTAATTCTGAATACTTTGTGTTAGGGCCCAGTTTCCATCTGATTTTTTATCTGCTTCATTAGACATTTAGCCAATATCATCATTTATCAAGTGCCAAGTTTCCTTTAAACACTCTAAATCTAGGACTCTATCCATCTAGTTAGTAGGTGCAATTCACGACTAGCCAGTGCAATCCCATCATGCCAGATGGTTCAGGGGATGCTCCTTTAGGTAACATGATAAAGTTAAAAGCCTTAAAAAAAAGTCTTTCATAAAATGTCTAAGTTTTCCTGAAGGGATAAGTGGTCCTATGAAAAAAAGGATGATGTGAACATTATCAATATTGGGCAATAGATACTTAACAATACGAGGTATTTTAATAAATGGAGGCTAAATGGTACTTTGTAGAGACAGCTTGATTCTGTGGACAAAGGGATTGGCTTTGTATATAGAAAACCTGGGTTCCAATACTGCATCTGGTGCCTGCAAGTGTGTGACTTTAATCTCTCAGTATCCTAGGCAACTCTATAAGTCTGTAAATTGCAAAGATGTTGCTAATTTACAATAGTGCAGGGAACTTTCACAGAGAGTTCCCTATAACATTGATATGAGTCAGGTCCCCAATATACATATTAAAAATTTTTTTTAACCCTGAGAAAGAATTTTTACCTCAGTTTCTTGGCACAATGCTGCAATATACCCTAAAAGATGTAATTTTCACAAAAAATTAAATCTTTCTAAGTTCTAATAAATAGACTTTGCTCTGAGATTCTTTCCATCTGACATAAAAAGAATCAATTAAGTAAAAGTAAACAAGTATTTATGTATTCACATGAATACATAAATACTTGTTTATATATATATATACATATATATAAACAAATAAGCATTGGTAAGTGTATAGTGATTACTTATAAGTATATTGTACCAATATTTAATTTCATATTTAAATGATATAATTATATAGATACAAATTTAATGCATATGTATATCCATATATTTATGTGAATGGGCATATTTAACATTTATATATAAATGTGTGTGTGTGTGTGTGTGTGTGTGTGTGTATGTGTGTGTGTGCAACCTCTCCAGCATGTGAATTGAAAGGAAGATGCTCACTCTACAATAAAAACAATTAATTTGGAGAATTAGAGGTAGAGAAGTGCCATTTCATTTACTAGAAGAATGGAGTTGGAATTCTGAGAAGTGAAGGATAACAGGCATACCATAAATACCATATGAATATATAATTTTTAAGTTTTTGTGCCCGTTTGCATATAGGTATGCAAATAGGACATTTTTCCAACCAAAATGGAAACATCTTTATGAGCTGGGAATGTACATTCAATTTCTTTGTGCCTAAATAAGAAAATTAAGAAATATTTGTGGAAACAATGGATTTTTCTATTGATTTGTTGAGTTGCTTGTTTCAGGTATTGCTGCTATGCACATAGATAATATCTAGATAAGGGACATGTGGGTGCATTTTAAGGAAGCTGTGAATTTAGATAAGGGGAAAAAAAAAACCTCCCCCCCACCACTACCCTCTAAGTGAAGTTTAGCATTTCCTTAAATTATGAATGTAAGCAATAAACTAAAGTACTCTGTAGCATTTACCATACTATCAAAAGAGTCCATGTCACAAAAAATCTTAAAACCCCACAGCAGGAATGATAGATGATGATATTGGTTAAATGTCTAATGAAGCAGAACCAAGAGAGGGAGTTCTTAACCTTTTTTGTGCCATAGAGTCCTTTGACATTTTGATGAAGTTTATGGACCTCTTCTCAGAATAATGTTTCTTAAATGCATAAAATAAAATGTTTAGGAATAAAAGAGAAGCTAATTTTATAGACGGGCAGTTAGCCTTTTTAAAAAAAGTTCACATACCTCAGATTAAGTAGTACCCCTGCAGAAAGACCACAAATCTTTAAAAATTCTTTCCAAGAAATCACTAAAATATTAATTATATATAATATGTGGATTCTGGTTGTTCCGGCTATATATTTCCAACCATGTACTTTTCAATTCATTCAGATGATTATATAAAAGTAGTAATTTAAGAAACTTGCGCAGTGGAGGCATAGTTGCTAAATAAAAATATCCTACCATCTACAAAGATCTTAACAATATGGGTCAGAATTCTGGAGCTACTTAAATATGCATTAATTGCCTGAAAAGTGCCTCTGCTTCCAATTTTTCTTGTCTTTTTAGAATTCCAACTTCATGCCATTCAGAAGCTGAAATAGTACACACTCCACCTCTTCTCACTTTTTAAATTGTCTTAAATTATGTAGACTGAGCATCTTTCTTTTAGTGCACTAACTGAAAAAGAAAAGTTTCCTTTTCATATAGAAGCTCATTATCTATCTATCTATCTATCTACCTATATTTTAAAAGTATCACATTTCTTTTTCTTTTTTGGTTTGCAATAAGATGCTCCCGCACAACGAGTGCTACAATAGCGCATAGTGATTCTCTTGATAACGAGAGCTTTCCCGTTTCTGTGGAGTTTCCATTTGCCAGTGAGTTGCTGCTGCCGTGAGCCTGATTGATATATGACTGCAATGGCACTTTTCCATTTGACATTCTCTCCCTCTCTTGCTCTCTCTCTCTCTCTCTCTTTCTCTCTCTCTCTCTCTCTCTCTCTCTCTCTCTCTCTCTCTCTCTCTCTCTCTCCCCCCTACCCCCCCACTCCCCTGCCCCCCCACCCCACCCCGCTTGGCTTAAACAACAGCCCTAACTTTTGTGTGTTGCAAATATAAAAGGAAAACCATGTGACAGAGGGACAGAAGAACAAAAGCATTTGGAAGTAACAGGACCTCTTTCTAGCTCTCAGAAAAGTCTGAGAAGAAACGAACCCTTCATTTTCCCCAAGGTAAGCAGGAAAACAAGAGCTTACTACTTTTATAGCAAGTTACTTATTTCCAAACTCAGAATTTCATCTTCTTCTTAAATAAACACATGGTCTTTAAATAGTATTTAAATTTGCATTCCTCTAATTTGTATTCATTTGAAGCATGCCAGCTTTTGATTTTTCTTAAATTGCAGTGCCTTTGAAGTCTGTGACAGATCAAGGAAAGACATACTAAGTGTTCCTTAACTCTAAAAAGCAAGCAGTTTTTATTCTGTGAATTTAAAAATATTTCACTTGAAAACTGTCTATATTTTAACATGTATTTTTGTAATGGTTCTTACCATGTGATCAGTTGAAAGGGGTATAGAAGGCATCACTCCTCCAGTATTAATTCATAGGCATCTTCTGCACTGCCTTTGTCTCATTACAATGGGGGCACTATTAATGCAAAACCCAAGTCCTGCTAGTTTAAGAGAGCTGTTTACTTTTATTGCTACTTATGTATGCTGCTGATCTCTTGCCAGTCATCTGCTGGAGTGCTTAGAATAATTTCAAACAATAGGCAATATTTATTTCTAGCTTTGTGTGTCATGCTTTGTAGGAACACTAGGAATCTGCACATTTACTGATTCTGACTTGGGATACTTTGCTGGGAAGTACACAGTGCTTGCTAGAGTTGAGTATGAATTAATGTAAGGTTCTAATTGCATTAAAACACCAAGGAAATTCCCAGTGCCGGTATTGGCCACATCACTGAGTGTTGGTTATATTTAGCAGTCAGCTTACCCCTGAGGGGTGACAATTAACACAATGAAGAGGTCTAAGGAATAGCTATGCAAGGATGCTCAGCCCCAGTGTCAGAATTAATTGTGTCAGTGTCAGAAATATGAGGAGAAAACTTTGAGACACTTTCTTGGGAATATGAGGATTTTTTCAATTTCCTGAAATCATTTTTTTTTTCAGAAGAAAAATTCTCTCTTTAAATCTGATTCTCACTGTAGGAAGCATGAGCGTAACTTTTCTTGTTTGGGTCAAAAAGAAGTGTTTGACTGTGAACAGAATGTTAATGTGTCAGAGTATAGTGAAACTGGAGCTCATTGTAGTGGGTGAACCACAATAAAACTTAATTTAAAAAGACAGTCCCCTATATTACTAAAACTCAGGTAAGTGAAAGACAGTCACTCAGTAAGACTGGAATTTGGGGGAGACCATCTTTCATAATTAGAATGATTAGTTAAATTGTTTATTTTTGTTTTCATTTATAACACTACATTGTTTGAATGACAAAAAAAGAAATCCAATAGTGATGAATTGTTCCAATGGATCTCTGTGGAATACCAGGTGTATTTATGCATCTACAGGTCTCCCAAATATATATACAGGTGTCATTATATACATTACAATATATGGAGATCATTAAAGGGTAGTGCATATTAATATAGAGTTTCTTCAGAGACTATTGAAACCAACTTTTAAATATCATATGATTGAGTTAATCCTTATTTTTCATGTTAAAATGATACCTGAATCAGAAGTATATAACCCAGAAAGTTAAATGTATATTTATATATTTAACTTTAAACTTTATACACATACACATATATGTATGTATACATACATATGTGTATACATATATGTGTATATATATATATATATATATATATATATAGAGAGAGAGAGAGAGAGAGAGAGAGAGAGAGAGAGAGAGAGAGAGAGAGACGTTTACTTTTTGTCTTTTAAAAGGTTTATTGGGAAATTTTCTATTTCTCTAATAATTTCCTAAACAAAGTTGTTGAAATAGACATTTGGTTTTTGATGCAAGTACTTTGGGACACTGGAGATATGGGGCAATATTATAGAATCACCATAAAAATTATGAATTCCATTGCCTTGGGATTGTAGGATAATTCTTCACCAAAATATCCCCCAAAATATCATTATTAACTATGACATTTAACTGACTAATTTTGTGAAACCATCATTCAGGTCAGTTTTATATAAATTGCTCACAAATATTGTCTTTACAGGTAAAGAACAAAGGCAGAGGTTTGAATCTTTGAATGTGTAATATATTCAGAGATGGAAACATGTCTGTATAACTCTCATTTGTAATTCAAGTTTAAAGTCACTGCCAAGAGCCTATAAGGCAATTTTCAATAATACTTAAGAGTTTCTAACTCATTCAGTCATTTGATCTCCTTAAAAAAAAATGTGAGGACTTTCACTGAGTACATTCACCATATTTTACTGAATGTTTTCACCAAGAGTATTTCCAGAGGTTTAGATGCTTATAACTGCCTTAAAGCATTATAGCTCTATTTTCCCTTCTGTAATGGCACCATTATGATAAGGAGATGACCCATGGAAATGGATAGTTGAGCAATAACTTGACAGTTATGGTAAGCCATATGGAAATCCTTAATCACTCTAAGCTAGCAATTATCTTTTTTCTTACCTGTAGTGCTGGGATTCCTTCCCTTCTGATACCCATCATTTGATCCTGGGTACTTACCATTTTCACAACTAATCTATGCCAGAGGTTTTCAGAAGGGTTGAAAGAAATCTATGAGAATACCAACTTGTCCTTTTTCTCCTCCCAACTTCACCCCCCCCCACTCCCACCAAGATCTTGAAAACAACCACACTCTTTTTCTATCTGGGATGGATATGAGTCACCTTCTCTGAGGCTGACATCAGTGGCACTGGATGAATCATTCAACTAGAATCATTCATGGAGGGAGATGCAGTTACTATCTCCCACCACCAGTCCCACCCCCAAGGTCAAAACATATGACCTCTGGGCCTGGCCTGAATTCAAAAGGTCCCTGGGAATTGGAAGCTGGGGGTTGTTCCCAAAACCCAGGTCTCCCTCAGAGCCACACACAGCGCTGCTTTCAAATCAACTCATCTCATCTCATGTTCTCTGTAGTTGATTAGGTTATTTGTAATCATCCCAAAACACAGAATCACCAGGGTCCATGGAATTGGTGCTTATCAGGAGATAATCAATTTCAGTGGATTTAAAATGCTTATAACTTCCCAAGGGGACCTAACTCATAACAATTCCTAGACCAGATCTAGCTGTGCTGTTAGCCAGCTAACCCCCCACCCCAATTTCCCCCCATGACAGTGGGTTTGCATCATTTCCCTAAAACTAACAGCCAACATTGGCAGGGGGTAGTGGGGGGAAGAGGAGGGGTAGTACATATAAGGGAAAGGGGAAATAGGGATGAGGGGGTGCTTACTGTTGACAATCCTAGACATGATCAGCTGTTATTTCCTTTTTATGTATGACAGTGTGGAACATATTAAAATTTCACTAGGATGGTATGTTTGGAATCCCTCTGATGCCCCACCTCACCAAGTTACCCGAACAATAAAAGCAAGGTTGTAAGCCTTTGAACAGATGGCAGGCTATATATTCACCCCTCTTTCTTTTACATAATCTAATTGTAAAAAGAATCTGGGTACCCCTGGCACTGCCATGTCTCTGAACTTCCCACATGTCTTTCCTCTGCAATCTCCTTCTCTCCATGTAATCACTGGCATCTCTTTCTCTCTGTTTGTCCGTCTCTGTCTGTCTCCTTCTCTGTCCCTTTCCCTATCTTTGTCTGTGTCTGTCTGTCTCTGTCGGTCTTCCTCTCTGTCTCTGTCTCTCTCTGTATATAAAGATAATGTTTTTCTTTATTTCTTTACCTCCCTATTCCATTAATTTTAGGGATTTATTTAGAGCTCCTCTAACTGAGCTCCTTCTATTGTAAGTCCTCTCTTCACCCTACTTGTTTTTCTTTTTTAAATTATGAACTTGATGTATATACAAGCATTTTTTATATAAAGAATAGGAAAAGAGGACTGTGTGTGATGCAGAACTCTATAATATACAGCTGATTTTTTTAAAGTACATAATACATTTAACATAGTAACTCCAACACTGTCTTGTTTGAATCCCCTTACTTCTGCCCCTTCGTAGTTCCTTTTTAAATTCTTAATTAATGTTCATCTCTTTCTTTCTTTTTTTTTTTTTTTGGGGGGGGGGGGAGGAGGCCAGGGGCCAAGGAATATCCCTATCACTACTCCAATCTGCTTATCACTTCTCTCCCAACACCTTTCAAAAGTCCTCACTTGTAACAGATAAGTATATTCAAGCAAAAACAAAAACATACCTTGGGCTTACACTTGTTTACAAGACTGCTTAGGTACAGATCATTCTGGAGAAAGACACTAATAAGATTTTTGTCTTTTTTATTATTCTATATGTGTCAGTCTGATATCAGTCATTGGATGAAACATTGAAGGCTTTTAAAAATCTAAGCTTGAACTCATTTCTAAGCATACAAAGATATCGTAGCTCTGTTGGCCATTAGGATAGGCAAATTAGAGTTAATATGGAGACCCTTGATTGGTTGAGGTTAGCCATAACAATGCGAATGTTGAACACATCTCTGTCCAAATGCTGAGGTGGGAGTTGGGTAGAATAAAAGCAATGTTTTTCTTTAAATATATCTCTTTTGTGTTTTCATATCATCAGAACTTCTCCCAGTATCTCTAACTTTTACACTCTCAGAGAGTCATATCATATAAATAACAGTTTTAAAAAAAGAGGAAGAAGAGAAAAAAATCATCAAAGTTAACCAAAGCATTGAAAAAAATCTCAAAACACATTTCATATCCATGGATCTCCCAAATCTGCAAAAGAGTGAGATGGGGCTGTTTTCTCTTTTTATTTCTTTTGGGGCCATGTCTATTCTTTATAATTTTTGGAACATTCAGTTTTGATAGAAAGGATGTTAACAAAGATAACCTTGTAGAAGTAATAGTTTTCTTATTTTTAGGGGAAATTTGAAAAAACAAAAATAAAGTTTCCTGAATCAAATAGAATCCAGGATCAGAAATTTAAAACTATAAGGTTCTTCTATTCCATTTTATAGATGAAGAAACAGACCAGGAAGGTTATTTATCTTGCTTAAAGTCATTCCAGTAGTAAGTGGCAGAACTAGTATTCAAATCTAGATTCTCTGACCATAAATCTTATTCTTTCCACAAAACAAAATGGCTCTGTCCCTTTCTTCATTTTTATCCTTACCATTTATCCTATAAAAAGATATGAATGACTCTTATTCTAGTCAACAAACTGAATTGTTATCACTAAGTCAATTTTGAGAAGAGCAAGTAGGAAAGAGACCTTAGCATGAAACAAGTTGAAAATCCATGGGGCCTTCAGAATAGAGACTTTTTGCTTATTTTATAACAAAGCAACTGTTTGGTTTATAAGACGCAAATGGAAAGAATTGGACATCTCAATTAGATTTTCCCATTTAAGAGTTTCACACAGCCCACTATGCTGCATTCATAAATGGTATAGCTAATATCCTCTGAATGGAAATGTAATCTATGGTGCTGTTATCCATTCCTTTTCTTTTCCTGGGGGCTTCAATCCTCTTTACTAAATTAGCTAAAGTCCATTAAAAAGCCCAAAAGGAGAAAATTTAACACAGCTGAATTAAAATGAGCTTTTTCCTTCCAGCTCTACCAGGAAAAAAACAACACCCTCCTCCTTTGCCACTTCTTGGGTTTAATATGAATTATTCCATACAAGTCCCTAGAGGTTCTATTTAAAGACTCCTGGCAGCATGAAGGGAGAGGGTAAAAATACAGCCACTCTTTTGTCCACCAATGGTTTTCTTTGGGAGTGCATTAAGAACATTCCTATTTTCCTGTCTACCCCTGCCAGTGGCAACATTCCAGCTAATAGTACCCACTGCTTACCAGTCAGGTCAGCAGTCATGCACTTCTATATTTGATTTCCATAGAAGACAAAGACAGGGAATCCTTTTGAAATCTATGAGGGGCCTCAGAGGAGGCAAACATCAGTTGACTTTGCATACTACATGCTGCAAATGTGTATGCACACACATACACATACATGCATAGTCCCCACATCAATATTTGGGGAAGATTTGACTAAGGATATACCTTAAGATGCCAACTTTACTGATCATCCGCAGGGATTCCCTTTCCTGGGAAAAACATGCATTTTATCATCCCTATATTCCCACCCTGTCCCTGTGCCTCTGGCTCGGTGGGGCTCAGAGCCAAAGGCTGACAGGTGTCAGGGTTTATTTTATTGTCACAGACAGTACACCCACGTCAGGTAACCCAGGCTTCAAGCACCAGATGGGATTTACATTCTGAAGCAACTATTTGCTTATCCAAAAGAGTACTGAGTTGGAAAGATTCCATGAATGGGAAAACCCTTCTCTATATTATTGGGTATTTTTCCCCATTGCCTTTTTTTTTGATGGGGGAGTGAGGCAGAAGAGAGCAATTTGGACTATTATAGGTCCCCTTGGTATGGAAAATGTCTCTCCTCCACTGATACAGATGGACAGAATAGCTATAACTTTTAGCTTTAAAAATGCTAGAAATATCATTTTTGATTTCTGATTCTTCTGCAAATAATCTTGGTTAACTCTGGGATTTAAAAACCAGAAGCAATAACTCAAATTCTAAAAATAAATTATTTTCTGAAAAAAAAGTCACAGAAATGAAACTTGTCTTTAGATAATTTTCAAAAATTCTCCCAGTGTGAAAACTTTCTTAATTGTTACAGATGGAAACTCCTCTGAAATATATAGCTTTAAAAATTATCTATACACTGATAGGCTAACTTCCTAGTGGTCACACAACTAGTTGTGTCAGAGGCAAGATGGCAATCTGGGTCTTCCTAATTCCAGGGTCAATCCTCTATCCATTCTGCTATATTACCTCTCACAGTGCTTATATTTTGAAAATCTTTCCTTTTAGAGTCCATTTCCTGTCAAGTTCTGACAAGTTTTTGAGAAAAGGTTTTAGCACCCTTATCTGATTGCAGTGGGTAAAATCTTCTCTTTACATCTGATGGTTAAAATCTTTCTTCCAAGCTTGGCCTAATCTCAACCCCTAAAAACAAAACAAAAGAAAAGTTCTGACCTATAGCACTATTATTTTAAAGTAAAAATGTGGCATGTAATCTTTAAATTAAAAAATGAAGAAAAATGGTGGTTAAAATGTGAACTTTTTCTGTCAAGCAGACTTAAGAGCAGGATAGAATTTTAAGTGAGAAAAACTACCCTTGCCAACTGAAAAGACAAAATAATTCAAAACTTAATCGAGGTTTGAGCTTTCAAAAACCCCCAAAGATTTCAGGAGTTGATATTTTTGAGAACTTTACTGTGTTGCAAAAAGTAATTCTCTTAGAATTTGAATTATTATTTTTGGTATTTAAAGCCCAATGATAGATCAACAAGGTTATTTTTCAGATGACTTGGAAATCAGAGGTGAGAGTTCTAGTATACATTGTTCCAACAGTACTGTGACTTTAGGATTTTGGTAACTAGGGGAAATGTTTCCAGTATTTATTCTGACAGCCTCTGACACAAGCCTTACTCAGATGTAACTGTATTGAAATTAAGATTGATGAATTTTGTTATTCATATCCACTGATTGCCCCTTCACCCAGGAGGTCTATTTTAATAGTGATTGGAAAGATAAAGTAGTTTCCATTGTTTATGCTTACTCATTTCAAGGGCTATATATACAGCTGTTAGGTGAAGTCACCACCTACCCTGTAAAAAGTTGCTGCTGATGCAAGTCCAGCTTTAGAAATAGTCAATTAGGAAACAGAAGCAGAAAAAAGAAAAGAAGAAGAAGAAGAAAAAGAAGAAGAAGAAGAAGAAGAAGAAGAAGAAGAAGAAGAAGAAGAAGAAGAAGAAGAAGAAGAAGAAAAAGAAGAAGAAGAAGAAAACAACAAGAAGAAGAAAACAAGAAGAAGAAGAAGAAGAAGAAAAAGAAGAACAAGAAGAACAAAAAGAAGAAAAAGAGGAAAAGAAAAAAGGAAAAGGAGAAGAAAAAAATAGAAGAAAAACAATCCTCAGAGAAGCAATTTTAGTTAATTTTACATTGCAAGTCATATCATTAATATATCAGGACATTCTCGGTATCCAAAGCACTGAAAGCTCAAAGTATCTAGGGGTCTTAGGATGAAGGCACTTAGGATAACTGTTTTCTTGCATTTTTTTTTTGTATGAGGATATGTGTGTTGTACCATCATACATTTATGTTGCCATCTGGGGCTCTTGAAATCCTTAGAATGGGGATTCCAGAAACCATCTGCTTGCTCCTACAACAATATTACTAAATGGAAAATGGAAAGATAGTATTGGGTCCTAACAAACATTATCTTCATTATCCTTGGAGTCCTCAGAAGTAAATGAGCATTCTGAGAATTTATCCATCTGCTACAAGAATCACCACTTACCAAAATCAGTTATTTTATCCACTTGTGCAATAGGCCACAGAATATGAAATATAATATATGTGTGTATAATTATATAGAGTCAGTGTCATATATATAAAAGTCTTAACTAGGCAACCTACTGATAAGGATTGCAATACTGTATCTGTCAAGACTAGTATGCACAGACTATCCCTTATTTATAAACAGTTTGTGTTCCAAAATGGCATTTGTAAAATGATTTTTTAAAAAAATTCAATTCATTGAATATTTGCTTTGTCTTCTATGATTAACTAAATTATTCAATGCATAGAATACCAGGTCTGGAATCAGGAAGACCCAGTTCAAATCCAGCCTCAGTCACTTATTAGTTGTATGATCCTGGGCAAATCACTTAATCCTCTTTGCCTCAGTTTCCTCATCTAAAGAATGAGCTGAAGAAGGAAAACGGCAAACTGCTCCAGTATCTTTGTCAAGAAAATTGCAAATGGGGTCATGAAGAATTGGATATAACTAAAATAAGTGAAATAAAATGTCTTATATGTGTAAAAAAACTCTGGCTTCCAGACGGGGCTGTGCTAAATCTTCTTTTAATTTTTCAATTTTCAGGGTGCATATTCCTATCTAAGAAATCATCAAATGTTATAAATCAGGGGGCATTACATAATTGTTTTGTTAATTATTCTAGATTTAAGAAAGATAATAGAACAAATTACACTTAAAAGTGTATTATATGTGTATCTTTTCCCCCAAAAGTCAGTTGTTAAAAATTACCAGCACACCACTTGTTCCTTGGATGCAAAGAAAAAAATGAAATTATCCCTAATCTTTACTAAGAAGATATTATATATCTACATATAGATATGTGTGTATACACACATAGAGAGAGATCAGCATAATCCAAAGTAATTTGAAGAGAGAGAGAGAGAGAGAGAGAGAGAGAGAGAGAGAGAGAGAGAGAGAGAGAGAGAGAGAGAGAGAGAATACTATCAGCTGGAGTGGGAGGGAAGGGATCGGAGGAAGTATCACAGAGGAAGTGATCCTCTGAGAGGATCAGAGGATGTATCATCAATCACAAAGAGGGTTACCTTAAAGGATCGGTGTTAGCTTGAGCATTGTCCAAGAAAGAACTCCAAACTTAGCATACTCATAGTACTTTGTATGTGACTTTGCTCTAAGGGTTAAGATGTGGGTTAAGCAAATTGATAGAATAGATTTGTGAATGGGGCAAATTGGTGGAACAGAGAGTAGACAAAAGAGGAGGTAACTGTGGCTGTGGCTATAAAGTTATTGTTGAAGCAAAAGAAAGTAATTTTAAAGGGTTAGTTATTAAGAAATTACAAATGACCACAAAAAAGTTTAAGCTATGTGATTAGGTTTGAGGTATAAATATCCACAAGTAATTTGAAGATACAAGGTTGTAAATTCTCAAGCAGTACATTAAATAAGAGAAATTGTGTGTGACCTACATATAGGGTGTTATGTTTGTATTTCTACCATAGGTGAGTGACTGTTATCTGTGTTCCAAGTTTGGGATGATTTCGCTCCTAAAGGAGGTAAAGGGATCTGAAGAATGCCTTTTTGCACCCCAGGTCATTAGGGAGAATGAAGGGATCATAAAGGAAGCAGATGAAAGGCTCCAATGAGGGAAAATGATCTGAGTTGGAGGAGGAGGGAGATGACCTTTGTAAGGATAATGTAGCATGGAAGACTGTTACACAGAGGGAAAAGGGGGTAAGAGGACAGCTGTATAATTAAAACTTAAAAACACATTCAAGGCTCTTCTTGAAAAGGAGAAATCTGAATGCTTTGAAGAATAAGAAGCTTCTTGTTCTCCCAAGAATATTATTTAAAAAACTCAGATCCACATCCACTAAGGGGATGAGGAAGAGGAGGAGAAAAGTAGTGGTAGTTGGTAATTCCCAGCTCAGAAGTACCTTGGCATCCAACTTAATAACAACAATAGAATTGTCTGTTCTTTTTCTAAGGGTAAATATTAAAGAAATAAAAGAAAAATCTCCTAGATTCAATGCATGACAACTACTGACTCTTGGAAATTCATTTAGGCATAATGACACTACCAGAAAGAATCTAAAAGCTTTTGCCAATGATTATGAAGTCTTGAATGAGAAATTAAAGATCATCATAGCATACGTTGTGTTTTATTTAATGTTGCCCATCTTTGTGCCTAAGGGATACATAAGAGAAAAATAGAGAAATGAACAGCTCAAGCAATCGAGAAACATTTGTCAAGCACCTACTATGTGCCAGGCATATAGGAATACTAGGAGAACTAAAAGATAGCTTATATGCTAATGGGGGAGACAACAAGCAAACAAATAAATGCAAAGCAAATTATGTACAGGATAAATAGGAACAGAGATAAAGTATTAGAATCAAGAGAGTTGGGAAAGACCTTTCCTATAAAAGATGGGATATTTATCGGTATTTAAAAGAAGTCAGAAAAGTTCTTAGGTGGAGTTGAAAAGGGAGAGCATTCCAGGAAAGAAGGACAGCCAAACTTCCCAGAGCCTGGAGATGGAGTATCTTGCTCAAGGAATGACAAGGATGCCAATATCATTGGATTGAAAAGTATGGGGAAAGGAGTAAGGGATCAGAAGACTGGAAAATTAAGTAGGACTAAAGTTATGAAGGACTTTGAATGGCAAACAGCATTTTGTATTTGCTCGTGGAGGTCATAGGAAGTCATTGGAATTTATCAATGGGGAGTGACATGGTCAGACGTGCACTTTAGGTAACTGAATAAAGGATGGATTAGAGAGGAGAGACCCTTGAGGCAGGCAGACCTGCCAGATGATTATTGCAGTGTTCCAGGTATGAGGTGATGAGAATCGGCATCAGGGGTGATGACAGTATCAGAGAAGAGAAAGGGACATGTATGAGTGATATTACAAAGGTGAAATGTTCAGGTCTTGGCAATAACTTGAATATGGGGCATGCAAGATAGTGAGGATTTGAGGATAATGTGTAGATTGTGGTTTGAAATGACAAGGAGGAAGATGTTGCTCTCGTAATAAGGGAAAGTAGGAGTGGGGGAAGACTTAGGAAGAAAGATAATGGATTCTGTTTTTGGACTGTTTTGTTTAATATGTCCACTGGTTAGCAAGTTGGAGAAGTCTGAAAATTGGAAATGTTAGATTGGAAGTCAGCAGAGAGGTTAAGGGCATGATAGATAGATTTGAGAACTAGCAGTATAGAAAGGATCATTAAATCTGTAAGACTCGGTAAGATCATCAAGAAGAGTGAAGACAAGAGGTACTAGGATAGAAGATTCGCAGTTAGAGGATGTGATCTTCATGAGCATCCAGCAAACGGAGATCCAGCAGAAACAGTCTCATAGGTAGGAGGAGAACCAAGGGAGACAGGTGTCCTGAAAACTTAAAAAAAAAGGCTATTAAGGAAGAGGAGATCAATAGTGTCAAAGGCTGCAGAGAGATCCAGAGGAATTAGGAATGAGAAAAGATCTTTGAATTTGGTAATTAAGAGATCACTAGTTACTTTGGAGAGAGCAATTTCATTGGAATGATCAAGTTGAAAACAGAATTATATAGGGTTAAGAAGACAGTAAAAGAAGAAGTGGAGGCACCTATTGTAGATGACCTTTTGAATAGTTTAGCTACAAAAGGCAAAGAAATATAGGATAATAGCAAAGATGGAACATCAAGTGAAGTTTTGTTTTTCAGGAGAGGGGAAATTTGGATATGTATGTGGACAGTTGGGAATGAGATAATAGAGAGATAGAAATTATAAAGAAGTGGAAGGCCAGCTTATCAAGATGAATGGAGGCTTGAGTCAAGCCAAAGAGTTGAATAAGACAATGGTGTTTGAGAATGGGATTTGTGTTTCTAGATCATAGTGCAGAATTGACAGTTTTTAACTAGTAATGGAAGACAAGTAACAAAGACTGATAAAAATGTATTTGCCAAGTATTTTGCAAATCTAATTTAGAGGCTTAAGCTAAAAAGATAGGGGGTATTGCTTGTGTATATTCTCATATATATGCAAATAGATATCATAGGGAGTACTTTTAATTAAGGAGGAGGAATAGCATCCAAGACATTCAGAAATTTATAGGAGACAAAATCCAAGGAAGAAGCCAATAGTAAACTTATGATTTCAAATGTCTGTATTTGAAATTTAGGAAACAAGCAAAAGAAACTAGAGATTCTGTCAGGAAGAGAAAATTCTGACCACATAGTTATTGAATAATTGTGGAATGAAAGGCATGATTGAATCATGTCATTGGAGGAATGTTTTCTATTTTAGAAAATAAGTTAGACAAATGGTTGGGGTTGTATTGTATATTAAGAAGTTTTATTCCTGTGAGGAAAACTCAGGGAAGGGAAGCATGATAGAGAGTATTTGAATAAAGGTCAAAGGAGGGAAAAACAAAAGTGATCTTGTCACTGGAATGGACTATAGACCGTCTGGACAACAAGAGGAAGCAGATAAGTTTTATAAATAAATCAAAAGCTTAGTGCAAAGGTATGATATTGTAGTGATGGTAGGGACTCAACTGTCCAGACATTTGCTGGAACTTTCTCTTTGCCAAAGGCAAAACAGCTAATTATTCCTCGACTTGTCTTAGTGATGATTTCATTCTTCGAAAGTTAGAAGAACCAAAAATGGAAAATTCTATTCTGGATATAATTCTCAATGAGAGGGAAAAACTGGTTCCTTAGATGGAAATATTAGGAATATTGAAGAGAACTGATACTTCTCTTCCAGGATTTGTAAGGAATAGAGAAAGTTTTCACAACTTTCCCTGGCATCACATGACTAAAAAGAAATACTTAATGATTTCATTTAAATAGTTAAAATCAAACATAATAAGTATCTATGGCCTAACATTTTAGTGGCCATTTTAGAAAAATAATACAAATTGATTTTTTTATTCTGTGCTTTTGTTGGACACTGAACAGCTTCTTAAAACTTGGAATAAGATTAGACACTATTACCTTTGTTTCTGTTCCAAATCAATTTTTTATGAGACTTGGTTTTGTCATAGCAATCACCAAAAAAACAGATTCATAAAGATATGGCTTCATGAATGAAACATTATTAATGTAGGTGAAAATACTTGAAACCAAAAACAAATACCAAACACTGTAAAATATAATTGAGAGCAATGTAGCATGACCTAATGATAAAATTAAATTATGTATCACCATGTATTTTCTACATCTGATATAGAATATTGCTGTGTTCTCCTCAAAAGGCTGAGAACTATGAGATTAGGTGATAATTGGATTGATTAAAAAACCAGCAAAGAATAGTTGTTAATGGGTGAATATTAACTTGGCAGGAGCTCACCAGAAGAATGCCTCCAGTGATCAGTTTTACCTTGTGCTATTTAACATTTTGATCAATGATTTGAATAAGGCTTTCATAGTATACTCATCATATTTGCAGGTGACACAAAGCTGGGAAGGATAATTGGATTCAGCTGGAGAAGGATTCAATCAATATATTTGGAGTCAGGATCCAAATGGATCTTGATAGGTTAAAGCTGTGGGTTGTATCTAATCAAATGAAATTCAATAGGAATAAATGGAAAGTCTTATCCTTAAGTATGAAAAATCAACTCCACAAATGGAAGATAGGGGAGACAAATATAAAGAAACAGCTTTTCTGAAAAGGATCTCAGCCTTTAAGTAGACAGCAAGCTTACTATCAGTACTAGGATGTAGCAGTCAATATGGCTCATGCAATTTTGGGCTGAATTGGGAGAGGAATAACTTCTAATAACAAAGAGATGATATTTCCACTGTACTCTTCCCTTGTTAGACATTATCTTGTTTATCATTTTTGGTTCTAGACACTTTCCTTTAAGTAAAATAACAATAAGCTAGAATGTATCCAGATAAGACCAACTAGTATGAAGAAAGGTTTTGAGTATATTCCATATGAGGACTGGTTAAAAGAACTGAACATGTTTGGGTCAGAGATAAGAAAAGGAGGGAAAGGAGGAAGAGCTTAATAGTTGTGTTCAAGTATTTGGAAGATTTCATTTGGATGAAATGTTAGACTTCATTTTGGCCTCTCAAGGCAAAAACAGAAGTAAACCTGCAGCTGAATATAATAGGAGCAAAGAAGCCAGTTTTGGGAAGATGATCTCAAAGAAAAACAAAAATAAAATTATAGTGGTTGGACAGCTCAGTGGCACAGTGGATAGAGTGGCAGGCTTAGAGTCAGAAAGACTCATCTTCACGAATTAGAATTCAGTCTCAGACACTGGCTATGTGACCCTGAATAAGTGACTTAAGCCTGTTTGCCTCAGTTTCCTCAACTGTAAAATGAGCTGGAGAAGGAAATGAAAAACCACTCTAATATCTTTTGCCAAGAAAACCTCAAATGGAGTCACAAAAAGTCACTCGTGATAACTCAGAGACAACAGAGATGTTTAAAATGGGTCAGACTAATTCCAGGAGTAGTGTGTGTTACCTCTTCTTGGAAGTTTTAAGCAGAGATTTGGTGATCTTTTGTGTATAGATTGGATCTGTATTACATGGCTGCTGAGATCCCTTCTAACTGTCAA
Source organism: Antechinus flavipes (assembly GCF_016432865.1). Classification (NCBI taxonomy): domain Eukaryota; kingdom Metazoa; phylum Chordata; class Mammalia; order Dasyuromorphia; family Dasyuridae; genus Antechinus; species Antechinus flavipes. Next base: position 258,988,813 of record NC_067400.1, read on the forward strand.
ATTCTGTTTTGAACACTTCAATATTCAGGGGTCACAGTATATTAGAAGGGGTAGGACTTTAGAGGTCATCCAGTGTACTCCCACAAATGTTTGAACAGACAGAGAAATTAAGTGGTTTGCCCATAGACACACTGATAACTAATAGCAGTGTCAGGATTAAAATTTGAGTCCAAAATCAATGATGTTTCCATTTATAGACTCAAGGAAACTTTTAGATTATAAAATCTAATAATGATAGTAAGAATTCCTTTTCACAATGTCCAAGACTCAATTGAGAGATTCACCTATCACCCAAAGTAATCTATCCTATTTTGGGGAATCTATAGACGTTATGAACATTTTCCTTATGTTTAGCCTTATGCTTTCCTCACATTTCCTTGAAATCTGCCTCCCTTCATCTTTTATCTTGTCTTAGTGTTGATAATAAATCCATGGTTGTCTTTCAAATACTTTAAGACAATTATAATGGCTATTCTTCTATTCTCCATCCTCTCCATTCTACAAGGTCTTCCTTTGGTAAAGCTAAACCTATTTCCAGCTCCTTCAGCTGATCCATATATGGCACTTTGGGGAATGTCATGCATACACTGTAAATACAAAATTTATACATATACTTCTAGTTGAGAGAGAGAGAGAGAGAATTATTAGAGTGTTTACACATTTCTGACATATAAGTATAAACTGGAATTAACAATATAGGCTATTGAATATAGCAAGAGAGAAAAAAGTATTAATAAGCAGAAAACAGTTATCTGTGATAATGAAAATAGGTTTTGTTCTCAAAGCATGGGTATATTCATGAAAACTGAGCTGTTAGGACTCAACCATAAATTTGGGTTTGACCATTTCATTTTCTCCTGATCAATGTTTATTACTTTTAACACTAGCCAAATAGGGTATGTGGAGGTGATAGATGCCTGTAAGTTAAATCATTTTCACTTGTGTCTGACTTTTTGTGGCCCAATTTGGGACACATTTGGGATTATCCTGGAAAAGATACTGGAATGGTTTGTCATTTCCTTATTCAGCTCATTTTACAAGTAAGAGTACTTGCCCAGGATCACACAAATAGTAAGTGTCTGAGGCCAGATTTGAATTTAGGAACATGAGTCTTCCTGACTCCAAGCCCAGAACTCTATTCACCATGTCACCTAGCTGTCCCAAGAGATGACTGACAGTAGAATAAAGTAGAAACAATTTTCTCATTATATTCTCTTTTTAAGCATTCTTATATGGTAAGGACTATTATTTATTATGATTTCCCCAGATGTCTTCCTTATTAATTTCTCTTCTCTCATCTTTTCCTTCTTTTTTCATTTTTTTCTCAAAACAAATATGGCAATAGTTGAAGCTATCATTCATGTGAGGTGGTTTTGAAAAGACATATAATTAATTCTATTGTAAAGGTAGAATAATATTTTAAGTCCCATAATTTTTATGCTTTTTCTATGCAGAACATTTACATAGTGACAGTCCTTTTCTTCTTCTAAATGGAATAATAGAAATATATTAGGAAAGACATTGATAAGCTAGAGAGAATCTAGAGAAACCATACTGGATACTAAAATGGCTTGAGATTGTGTCAAATGAAGGTGGTAGAAAGAACTAAGGGGATAAAATATGATAGCTGTTTTAAAGTGTTTGAAGAGTTGTCTCATAGGAGAAGGATTTGAATTATTCTGCTTGCTCCCAGAAGTCAGAACTAGTAGTACAGCTGAGTCCCAATTAGTGTGAATAATGAATCCCCTGCAGTAATTGAATATATTCGGACATTCAGACGTTATTAGAAGTTCTAATTATGTAAAATGTTGTAAATAGTTCCAATCAGTGGAAATATGAAGTATGAATTCAAGTAATGTGACTGCTTCAGGGGAATTCTATTGTTTGTACTAATTGGGACCTAGGTGCAATTGGTAAGAGAGGGAAATTTAGGTGTAATGTCAGTAAAAACTTCCTGACAATTAGAACTTTCCAAAAATAGGCCAGGCTTTCTCTGGGAGTAGTAAGTTTTCTCTTATTTCAGATATTCAAATAAAGCAGGTGCTAACTTGCCTAGTAGATTGTAGAGGTAATCTCTGTTCAGGTATGAGTTTAACTAGACTGCCACTGAGTCCTTTCCAAATTGGGAATTCTGAGAAAGAAGGCTGTGAGAGAGGGAGAAACAGTGCCTTTCAAGGGACCTTTTGGGGACCTAGCATGAAATAATGACCACAGCTGCTGCTGCCTAATGGGCCTGCCATTGTTTGGAGCCCCAGCTCTTTGCCTTGTCATTCAGCCCTGTCTTGGCTGCTACTAAACATGTAGCCCAATAGGAATAATATTAAAAAACATTCATTGAGTGTGCTAAATGCTTTACACAATCCAACATGCTGTTTGCAGTTTATAAATTAAGCACCATGGGAGAAGGCATTCCATTTATTTTTTGAGGCATTTGATTAGCCAAAGGCAACTAGAAGACTAGGTACTTAGGAAAGGGATGGCTAGCAATTTGTATTCTCAGATTTCATTTGTGTTTCTTTGATTTTCTAATTTTATTGTAAGAATATGTTTACAAATAACCATCCTTTTGCAGTTCCAGTCACCAATTTTTTAAAAAATAGTTTATTTAGTTGAAGAGACAACTGGAGTATTTTTAAATTTGAGACTTGGAAGAATCTCAAGGACTATCTAGCTCAATATATGTACTTGAAAAAACCTGACTACAAACATACCTGACAAAGATCATGAAATCTCTGCACGAAAATTTCCAGTAAGGAGGATTACCACTCCCTTCCCAGATAACCTATTCCACTTACATTCCACTTTTTTCTAATTGAAAATGTCTATTTTCAGTTCCAACTTTTCTCCATCCCTCCAGCCCCTCCTCCACTCATTCAGAAGGCAAGCAATACAATTCCTATTATACATGTGAAGTCATGCAAAAAGAGTTCCATATTAGCCATGTTGGGGGAAAAGGCAAGAAAAATAAAGAAAGTAAAAAAAAAAAGGTGCTTTAATCTGCCTTAATTGTTTCTTAGTTCTCTCTCTTTCTCTCTCTCTCTCTCTCTCTCTCTCTCTCTCTCTCTCTCTCTCTCTCTCGCATTTTTCATCATGAATTCTTTATGAGGAGTTCTGAATGTCAGGAAGTTTTTCTTAACTTCAAACTTAAATTTATTTCTCTATAACTCCCTTTCATTCTGGTCTGGAGCCAAAAAGAACAGGTCTAAGTTCTCTCCTCTAACTGACAAGATACCTATTTTGTTCATTATTTTCCTTTCCTTCTATGAATCTTTTCTCCTCCAGGCTAAACATTCCCAGTCTCTAAATCAATCCTTATAGAATATACATTCAAATAGCAGATAAGACTGGATTGAAAGTTGGTGAAAAATTTAGTAGTTGAACTCTCTACAAATCATTTAACCTCCATTTGCCTAAGACCACTAACTCCCTAGGATTTGTCTCTTAATAATAGAAGTTGTAATCTTCCTTAGTGAGGAAAGAATTGGGACTACCTACACTGAAGCTCACAGGATAATATTTGAGTAATGAGTAGGAAGAGTAAGTATAATCAGTTGTCTTCCTCTCCAGTTAAAAAATAAATGAATAAAATTATATACTGGTGATAGCAGATTAGATATTGAATCTTTTCTGGAGCCATGGTTTTGTCCTCTCATTTGTTCAGCACAGAAATTGATTCAAGAAACTTAAATCTGAATTGATCATTTACAGTTTATTTCAAAACACAAAAAAGAACTTAGGAGAAAAAAATAAGCGAGAAATGACCCCTCCCTCTTCCACCACCATGTAAATGTGTATCTGACACTTTCAATAACTAATCTGGGGATTGTAGTTTCTCTCTAAAACTTAATCAACACAGGAAAATTTTAGTACTAAAGTTTGATTGTCAGTTTTAAACTTTGGTTTTAAAAGACTCTGATTCATAAAACATATAACAAGTATCTTCAATGTATTTTATATTGTATATATATATATATGTATATATATGTGTATTTATACATGCATATGTAGAGAGACAGCATCAGAGAAGTTTAATTCCTTGTATCCTACTTTAAAATGCATATGTACTATTGTGATTCCTGTACTAAGACAGCAAATATATCTTAAAAAATAAAGAAAACAAAAAAAAAATCTTTCAGCATGTAGCATAGTACTTCCATGCACTGGGCATTAGTTGAATTCAGTGAATTGAATCAAATTGACTGTTTCAAAAATTTACATCCACTGTTGCCACCACCAAGAAGAGCCAAAATGATGGGCAAACAGGTTTTAAAGGCAATTCTGAATAAGCTTCCAAACTCAGAATTTCCAAAGGAGGAGCCTACATTTATTAGTGCTAAAAGCCGTCTGTGGGGAAGATGTGAATCCCAAACCTCCTCTTTCCATTGCCAGGTGAGTTGGAGCCAGGATGAGGCTAGCTTTGGCACTCTTTGCCCTCTGAAGTTTGCTTAGCCTGTCACTGAAATAAATTATGTGCGTACAGTATGGTATCATCTGCCAGTTTGGAAGGTCAGCGTACATGAAAGCCAGCCTGTGGGTATAAAACAGACTCTAACCTAGGAGACTGGGACTCTTTGTGAACTGTGTTATGCTATACCGCTCATGGATAACAGGTGGGGGATCTGGGCACCAGTTGTTTGGATTTCTTTTCCATTAGGACCACTTGGAGAGAAGCTCTAAAAAATAGGCACTACTTTTGACTACAGTGATTTCTTATTAGAGATATTAAAATGCAACCATCAATGGGGTGATTGCAATTCATCATCTTTTCTACTGTGTCTACAAACCTAGAAAAAAGTCTTACCATAAATGACAGCATCCTATCTCTGATTAGGACAGAAATACCTAACATTTCTGCGTTATGAAGCTAATAATCACAATATATGGCATTAAAATGTTTTAAATACAATTGTCCTTCAAACATCTGTGAATTCAACAATATGGGTTATCCTTCCAACAACATAGATCATAATTTTCCTTAAGACTTAGCATATGGTCTTCTAAAATCTCTGAGGTCAAAAAAGTTATTTTCCTATGACCAAACTAGTGATAAGTTTCATTGAATTAATTTCAGTTGGTCCACATATCATAAATATCACTAGTGCTTGAGGAGGTCTTTCCAGACTGGCAAGAACTATCAATTTCAGCTCTGTTGGCATAGGTATCAAGTACACAGGATCACATTTATGTCATGATGAAGTATTGGAGGAAGATTTGAATTCTCCTTGAAAACTAATTTAATTTGGAAAATTAATCAGATATACTCTAAAGTATCACATAATCAGGATTTGAAATCACTAGTTCACAGGATCTTAAGTTGAAAAGAACATGGGGTCATCTAATCTTACTCTTATGGGTAAGATGAACAGAGCAATATCTCTGGCAAGGAATGATTCACACTCTACTTAAAGACTTCCTTTGGTGGAAAACATATTGCCTTCCAAGGCAACCATTTCCCTTTGGAAGGCTTTAGAGTGCTTTTGCTTACATTTGCTTAAAATTCTCTTTGATCTGCCCTGGCATCTGTTGTCTTGCTTACTTTGGCTAATTTTGCTGTGGCCTACTTACTGCCCCTTATAACCTGTATAAATGGATAACAACAAGAATAATAGAAAGGAATAAAGATTCATAAATTGTCAGAGTTGGAATCGATTTTAGGTATCATATGACTTATTTCATACTATGTCATTTCTGTGAACCACTCTCCTTTTATTACTGGCCCCCCCTCCCCCCCCCCTTTTTTTTTTAAAGAATTTCTCCCTCTCTGAATTTCTTCATCTCTTCCCTGAAATCAAGAGTACTGGTACATTACATTTGAATGCTTAAAGTAAGAAACACCAATCTTAAATTCTTATAGTCTTTTCCTATATTCTTACTTTTCCACTTTGAAACAACTTTCTATCTTGTGGTATGCTCATATGTTTTCAGAATACTCCTGTTTCAGATTTTAAAATAAAACCAGAACTAAAATGCTGAGGCTTTGGAGTTTTAAAAGGAAAATTGACTCTTTCTGGTAAGAAAATAGTCTTGCCTAGAAGTGCTGAATGGCCCCGATGACAGCTTAAGATCCCATATTAACTCCCGTCTCCCTTTTATGTCTTCTTCATTAATACTTCTGGGTCTATTCTCCTATCTCTGATTTGGAAAAGAGATTGAGAAGTTTTATTTGAGACTATAAATAAATTTTTGAGATTCTTGAAATTTTTTGTTTGTTTTTCATTGTTGAATTTTTTTGTTTTTATTTTTGTTTCTTTATTTGTTTTTTGTTTTTATTCTGGACCTGTGGTTTTATTATCAGGAAATGCCTAGTGAGGAAATTCTGGATACCAGTCTAGAACCAAGCTGTCCCATAGTTTTTTGGTCTTGGATAACTGTCTAGAGCACAGAAATATTTAATGTCATATCCTGGTCACACAGACAATATGTGTCACAGTCACTACCCCCTCCTCATTACAATTGAAGTTTCAATCACCCAAACTTATCTCTTGGATAGAAGTCCAGTAATAACCTCTAGCAAAATTGAATCAGCTCTGAACTCTCACTTCTTCAATATCCTTCTGGCTCTCTAGGAGATCAATCTGATTCAAGAGTAATAAAGGTGGACATCAGAGAATTCCTCCCAGATCCCCCCCTTTAAGGTAAGGACCTCATGAGGCCATATTATCATTTTCCAACTTGGTTGCAGGTGCTCATTTCCCCAATTTATCAGATTCTTTTTATTTTGAATGTTATCTTCTCCAATAAAATTGTGAGATCCTTGAGGGCAAGGATCTTTTGTCTTTTTTTTTTTTTTTTGCAACCTCAATACTTAGTATAGTGCAAGGCACATAGAAAATGCTTAGTAAATGTTAATTGATTGGCTGTTTGACTATATTCTCAACTTTTAGGTCATCCTAGAATCCTTACTCTCATTCACTCCACAAACTGTTGTAAAATCTTGTTTCCTCTCCATTCACAGAGTAAACATAAATCAGATGAGAATATATCCCAGACAATATACAGAGTGAATGAGGTCTTCTACTGGGAGCAAGGTATCTTAGTTCATTCAAAAGAAAAACAGATCTACATCTCACATTAGGGAAATTCCTACAAAGTCTCTAGAAAGAAGGACATGATCAAGGTCTTAGATTCTCTGCATGTGTTTATAATACATGCATAAATATAATTGTATATATTTGTATATGTCTCACAGACATAAGCATACACACATATGTATATGTATACATACATCTACATCTATGCAATTATGACTCCCATGATAATGAATATGTTAGGATAACAATGCTTATCCCCATTCCCCACCACACAGTTACTTCCCTATTTCAGAACCTTCTCCCCTGGACTTTCCAGGCCTGTACTGTTGTAGTTTTCTCTTAATTGGTCTTTTGATTCTAGAATCTTTCCTCTCTATAATCACCAACTATTTTCCTAGGGAATAGGTCTCAACATCACTCCTCTGATAAAAGATCTTCAGTGGTTCACATCACCTCTAGGATAAAATAAAATCTCAGTCTGATCTTCAAGACCCTCTACTATCTAACTACCATCTTCCTTTCCAACATTATTTTATATAACTCTTTTCTTACACTCTAAATTCCAACCAAATTAGCCTATTAGCTACTTGGTGAATCTAACATGGCACCCTATCTCCAAACTGTTGTTCAGGCTTTTGCTTATTCCTGGAACATACTCACTCCATTTCTACCTCCACTTTTTAGGATTGTTATTTCCTTAAAAGTTGAACTCAGCTCCTACAGAAGTATAACTTGATGCTTCCCAGATTTTAATGTTTTTATTCTGCTCAAATTCATGTAGAGGTGATATTGATGAAAAGCTAAGGACAACAAAAAGGATATATATATACAACATGCATATAGATTGTCATTTTTTTTATATTGTGTTCTATATGTATATGAGGAATATCCCAAAAGTTTCCAGCTATTAAAGCTTACAACTACACTAAAACTTTTGAAACACTTTGTATAAAAACCATATGGGGATGGGAGAGACTAAAAGAGGGAATTGGATTGTCCCAGGTGATTGGAACAGTGTTAACCAACAATAAATCAAGACTCAATTCAGCTTTTACTTTTTCTTTCTAGAAGAGATATCTGTCATATTGAAAGAATACAACAAAAATTGTAAATCAGGAGTTGATATCCAAGTTAAATAAAAGGAATGACTCTCGGCTATTTCATGTTGTTTTTTTTTTTTTTAATCAATAATTAAGTAAAGGCACAAATAGAATGATTATTATGTTTTCAGATGACCAAGAACTGGGAAGATAGTTAACACACTAGACAAAAGAGTCAAAAAACACAAAGTTCTTTATAGGCCAAATCTTCCTTATATCAAATATAATAAAATGAAATTTAGTAGAAATAAATATAAATCCTTATGCTGGAGATTCTTTTAAAAACTACTTCACATGAATAAATATAGAGAAGCCATGGTTAGACATCATAGATCAAGAAGATGTGTGTTCTGGTTGCACCTCTGATACTAGAGCTATGACCATGACAATATCACTCAACCTCAAGCAATTTTTTAAATTCATACACCAGTTAGAGACCATATGCTACTAGGAAGTAATAGATATAATTTCAATATTGGTGAATAATATGTAAAAACTTTATTTATCTATCAATCTATCTAATTATTTACTTGTCAGTCTCTCTATCATCTATCTTTCATCTTTCTGTCTATCTATCTAATCATCTACTTCTCTATATGTCTGATTATCTATCTCTTAAATACATAGTTACGTGTTAGGACTAAATCTAAGATATAATATAACATTATTTTGTTACATGAGAAGACTAACATGTCATATCATACAAGTTTTAATATCTTAGATGACATACTATAATTAATATAATATCTATTATATCATATTATATAACACATGTGGCATCTTATGTAATATAATAGGATTAATACATATAGTGTATCATCACATCATGTAGTATACAATATATGACCCTTCCTTCCTTCCTTTCTTTCTTTTTTCTTTCTTTCTTTCTTTCTTTCTTTCTTTCTTTCTTTCTTTCTTTCTTTCTTTTTTCTTTCTTTCTTTCTTTCTTGACTGTTTGAGTTTGAGCTGCCTATGTAGTATCCAGATGTTCAATAAGTGGTTGTCATTGAGAACGGGCAGGAGTTAAAAGAGATTAATGCTTAATTTGAGGAGTCAGATGTATAGAGATAATAAGTTAGCCCACGAGATGAGTTAATCAGGAAAGAAGAGAAGAGAAAAAAAAAGAAAGAGAAGAGCAGAGGATCGACACATTCACTTATATATTACAGATAGTAATATTCAATATAGACCATAAGAATCAATGAGAGATAGAAAAAAGGCAGTTGTAAGAGGAGAACAGAGAGCTTTGTCATGAAAATTGTCAGTGGAAGAAAGGGTCAGCAGGTTGCTAACAAATTCAAATGCTGTAGATAAGCAAGGAGAATAAGACTGGAAAGAGAGATTGCTGAAATTCATAGTGAATAAATCATTGGAAAACTTGGAGAAGAAGTATTAGTTCATTGGTAGCATTAGAAACCAGTATCTAAGGGGTTAAGAAGTGAATGGGAGGTGAAGAAATAGAAGCTAAGAATATATGTGACTCTGGGATTTAGTTTGGAAAGGAAAGAATAGATAACAGATGATACCTTGGAAGAGTTGCAAAATAAAACAGCAATTTGTTGTTACTTTAAGAATGGACAAAATAGGAGATAGTGAATTAGGAGAGATTGAAGAGAAAAGAAAGAATAGAGTCTAACTTCTTGATGGTGCAGGAGGGAATGAAGTGACTGGAATATACTGGAAGAGAGACAATGAAAGATTGACTTTGACAAAAAAGAAATATTCTTTCTTCCTCAAATATTATTATAAAGGAGACAAGAATGAGTGATTTTGTAAAGAAATTTTGAGATATGGTGTCTGAAAAGAAACAGAAGTAATGGAAAATGGCTTCTATTTTTTTCAATAAAATTATTCACACATTTTGATTAGATGACTCCTTGTGATTTACTTCTCATGAGATATTAGAATGGCACTGACATTATTTATTTCTTCACTTATTCATTCAACAGTGTTTATTGAGTCTTCCACCTAACAAGACAAATTTAGTGTCAAAGTTTCTGAAAAAAATTTAGAAGATAAATAAACAAGTTTATTTTGTTATTGAGAGTGTGTCTTCTACATATTGTCTCTTTTATTCTTTCCCTTGATTAGAAAGCTCTCTTTTCCAGAACAAGAAACATTGCTACTGTTTAGAGTTTATTATTACCAGCAATGGCCTGAGGCATAAATTGCTTTGGGTTAAGGGGCTTATTATTTTATAGTGAAACAGTACATTCAAAATTTCTTTTAGTTTTATTGAAATCTTTGGTTTTTAAATTACATTCTTTTTCACATATATACTACCCTCAAACAAACATACATTCACACCCATACTCACATACCCTCTCCACAGAAACTTTCTCTTACAATAAAGAAAAGGAATTAAGGCAAACACAACCATGTCTGACATCACATGCAACATCACTTATCCATAGTCTCCATCTCTATAACTAGATAAAATAGGATGATAGATTTCCTCATCTCTTTTCTGAGTCCAAGGTCATCCATAATAACTAAACAGCAAAAGAGTACATTAAAAAAAAACAGCTCTGAATTTAATTTATCAATTGCTTTTTACTAATTTTTTATTTTATTTATATCTTGATTTTCAAAGTTTATATAGTTAGGGGGGTTTATTGCTTTTTTAGGATTTTTTTCCAGTTTCATGTCCCATTTATTTGTGTGTTCTTTCTCTCTCATGTTGATCAAAGTGTTTAGACACATAAATTTCTTCTAATGGTTGCTTTGGCTGCACTCCAAAAGCTTTGGCATAATGTCTCACTGCCATAATTGTTTGATGCAATCATCTATTGTTTCTATGTTCTCTGACCCACATATTCTTTATCATTATATTATTTATACTCCATTTAAATTTGAAGGTTTTCTTCAGATGCACTTTATTTTTTTTATATTTATTAATGCTTTGTAAAGATTTGCTTAACATTTCTACTTTTTTTTTGCATTTGATTGTGAGAATTTTATGCCCTAACACAGGGTCAATTTTGTAGAGATATAATATACAGCTAATATATAAGAATATTCCTTTCATATTCTATTTAATAATCACCAGAGATAAATCATATCTAATTTTTCTAAATTTTCTATTCCAATACTTAATTTATTTCTTAATTATCCTTTATGTTAGACTGGTCCAGGTCTGAAAAAGGGATATTGAGGTCTTTAACTATTATAGTTTTTGTCTGTGTCTTTCTCTTTTTGTATTTCAATGTATACGCACTTACACATTCATACAGACACACACACGCACACTCACATACACACAGGTAATCCTATATAATTGTGTATGTATATTTGTATACATACACATATATACAAATAGTCCCAAAAGTCTTAGTGCAGTTTTCAGCTATTAAACCTGATAGTTTCAAGGTATCAAAGCTTAAAATTTCATTGAACTTTTGGTATCTTCTCTCTTTCTCTTTCTCTTTTTCTGTCTCTGTCTCTGTTTGCCTCTCTCTCTCTCTCTCTCTGTCTCTGTCTTTCTGTCACTATCTCTGTCTCTCTCTCTCTCTTCTCCCTCTCCCTGTCCACTTGTCTCTATCTCTGTCTCTCTCTGTCTGTCTGTCTCCTGTTCCCTCTCTCTGTTTCTGTCTCTGTTTTCTTTCTGCTTCTGTCTCTCTGTCTTTCTTTCTCTATCGTTTTCTGCCTTCATATATATGTGTGTTTATACATTTATATTGAAATAGACATTACTTCAATATTTGTGACTCCTTTGAGAATAAATGAATTTCATTGTTTTAAATATATCACGTTACTATTGCATTGAATGAGATGATCATGATGACTATTCCTTGTTTTTTGGTACTTACTTGAGATAGCAGAATGAATTAGAATACAGAATTCATTGATTTGCATATTGCATATGAAGAATAAAATTTTACACAGTTAAAATTAAGAGTGGAAGCTGAATTTTTTATGTTTTCTATTTTATAGATGAGTTTATTCCATTCACAAAATAGTTACAAATATTTTTCCTCCCAAAATTGCTCTTATAATTTTTCTTTATTCTCCCCATCTCACTCTTTTAAAAAACCAAATTGATATTGAAAGAAAAAGCATATGAACAATCTCACTAAACCATTATTGAAATGGTCTAATTGAATTTCACTGTCCTTCTCTTCACCTGTCCCATATCTTCAATACAACTTCTTGCTTTTTTCTTTCTTCATCTTGTGACTATCCTCCTGATAACTCTGACTCATCTCTCTTAGATCTTTACAAGACTGTTGATAGGAGACCTAAAATCCTCTATATAATTTCATGTCATCACCTTAATATAAAAGATACATTTTAAATAGAGATTTTGAAGTTAAATTGAAATCACAACCAATTTCATCTCATTGGGTTTTACCAAACATCTTTTAAAGTCCCTAGATAAAGAGTTGAAACCAGCATCCCTGGGCCCTATTTTGACTCTGCTACTTTTTGAAATAGAACTAGCTATGGCTATGATGAACTAATATTCAGCAAAAGACAATGGTATAGATCAAGAACAAACAAGGGATTTTACTTCTGCATCTTCTTCCTACCCCTAATGCCAATCATAGATGAAGGAAATTGTCCATAGTTAATAAGGAAAAAATACAGTAAATTGACTCTTCTTGTTCTTAGAGCAATCAAAATCCAGTAAAGTTTGGTATTCATTAGAAAAATGTCAATAGGACTTAAATCTATGTGAAAGTCATTAATAATATCCCTTTTAACATAGAAACAAACAAACCCATCATTTTATGATGATGATGTCCTTGAACCCTTAATAGAATGTGAATTTTTTAACGATAGAGACTATTTTGGCTTTGCCTTTGTATCCCCAGTGCCTAGCATAGTCTTGCATAAAACAGATGTTTAATAGATGCTTGTTGTATTTAATTTAATTCAATATAATATATAATAGAAAATTATTAAGTAGGCAAGATAAAAAATGAAACATAACTTCTCCTGAGTCCTCAAACTTGAATTATATAACTGTGATTTAATTCCAATTGAATGGGTTAATCAAAATAGAAACTATATTAATCTGAATAAAAATCTGCTTTCCAAAATGTAATGCTGAATTGTGCATTCCTCTGTACAGGAAGATAATACTGAAGACCCAGAAAAGAGAGTTCTCAATGTTTTTCTTTCATTCTCATCATTTAAGGAATCCCCTCCAATTCTGCATATTTCAATCTATCCATGTCTATACACCCTATTTGGATCTTGGTCATATCATCTCAAAATTTTACCACTGAGGGTTCACTTCATATGCCAGAGATTTTCTGTTATTTCTTATGACATCATGAGGATAATAGTGACATACTACGGCTACCTTCTTGTCATCCCTTGATCTTGGGCATGGTTATCATCCCATCTTCTCTTTCTGACATACAATTTCTTGATGAAGTCTTTTGCTCTTGTTTGTCTTCAGAATTCCTTATTCATTATGTATTGTGGCCCACTCAAAACTACCATGTTCTTCTCCAAAGACCTGTATGTGATATACATTTTTAATTCTTCAGAGGCAATGGTGTTCCCCACCTCATTATCACATGGCAACCAAGATTGGTTATCTTTAACCAATCTTTCACAAGATTATGAGTAATCATATCTACCAACTTTTCTACTTCCTCTGTGCTGGATAGTTTACCCAATTCATATTGGCAGATAAACTTTCATAATTCACTCTATCAATCAGGGTACTAGGAATAATTGTTGTTAATTGATATATGTCTGCTATTCACAACCACAGCTCTTGAGTCTTTGACAAAATGTTTCCCATTTAGACAACCAGCCAATATAACAACATTAAATTTTTTTTATGGATGCAAAAATCTTTTTTTTAATAATTTTTTATTGACAGAACCCATGCCAGGATAATTTTTTACAACATTATCCCTTGCACTCACTTCTGTTCCGTTTTTCCCCTCTCTCCCTCCACCCCCTCCCCCAGATGGCAAGCAGTCCTATAATGTTAAATAGGTTACAATATATCCTATATACAATATATGTGTGCAGAACCAACTTTTGTTGCACAGGGAGAATTGGATTCAGAAGGTATAAATAACCCAGGAAGAAAAACAAAAATGCAAGCAGTTTATATTCATTTCCCAGTGTTCTTTCTTTGGGTGTAGCTGCTTCTGTCCATCTTTGATCAATTGAAACTGAGTTAGATCTCTTTGTCAAAGAAATCCACTTCCATCAGAATACATCCTCATACAGTATCGTTGTTGAGGTATATAATGATCTCCTGGTTCTGCTCATTTCACTCAGCATCAGTTCATGTAAGTCTCTCCAAGCCTCTCTGAATTCATCCTGCTTGTCATTTCTTACAGAACAATAATATTCCATAACATTCATATACCACAATTTACCCAACCATTCTCCAATTGATGGGCATCCATTCCTTTTTCCAGCTTCTAGCCACTACAAACAGGGCTGCCACAAACATTTTGGCACATACAGGTCCCTTCCCTTCTTTAGTATATCTTTGGGGTATAAGCCCAGAAGTAACACTACTGGATCAAAAGGTATGCATAGTTTGATAACTTTTTGAGCATAGTTCCAAATTGCTATCCAGAATGGCTGGATGTGTTCACAATTCCACCAACAATGTATCAGTGTCCCTGTTTTCCCACATCCCTTCCAACATTCTGCATTATCTCTTCCTGTCATTCTAGCCAATCTGACAGGTGGGTAGTGGTATTTCAGAGTTGTCTTAATTTGCATTTCTCTGATTAATAATGATTTGGAGCATATTTTCATATGGCTAGAAATAGTTTCAATTTCTTCATCTGAGAATTGTCTGTTCATATCCTTTGACCATTTATCAATTGGAGAATGGCTTGATTTATTATAAATTAGAATCAATTCTCTATATATTTTGGAAATGAGGCCTTTATCAGAACCTTTAACTGTAAAAATGTTTTCCCAGTTTATTGTTTCCCTTCGAATCTTGTCTGCATTAGTTTTGTTTGTACAAAAACTTTTCAATTTGATATAATCAAAATTTTCTATTTTGTGGTCAATAGTGATCTCTAGTTCTTCTTTGGTCATAAATTCCTTCCTCTTCCACAGGTCTGAGAGGTAAACTATCCTATGCTCTTCCAATTTATTTATAATCTCATTGTTTATGCCTAGGTCATGAACCCATTTTGACCTTATCTTGGTGTACGGTGTTAAGTGTGGGTCAATGCCTAGTTTCTGCCATACTAATTTCCAATTTTCACAGCAATTTTTTGTCAAATCATGCATTCTTATCCCAAAAACTGGGGTCTTTGAGTTTGTCAAACACTAGATTATTAAAGTTATTGGCTGTTTTGTCTTTTGAACCTAATCTATTCCATTGATCAACTAGTGTATTTCTTAGCCAATACCAGATGGTTTTAGTAACTGCTGCTTTATAATATAATTTTAGATCTGGTACAGCTAGGCCACCTTCATTTGATTTTTTTTCATTAATTCCCTTGAAATTCTTGACCTTTTGTTTTTCCATATGAACTTTGTTGTTTTTTTTCCTAGGTCATCAAAATATTTTTTTGGGAGTCTGATTGGTATAGCACTAAATAAATAGATTAGTTTAGGTAGTATTGTCATCTTTATGATATTTGCTCTCCCAATCCAAGAGCATTTAATATTTTTCCAGTTGGTTAGATCAGACTTAATTTGTGGGTAAAGTGTTTTGTAGTTTTGATCATAAAGTTTCTGATTTTCCCTTGGCAGATAGATTTCTAAATATTTTATACAATCAGTAGTTACTTTCAATAGAATTTCTCTTTGTAACTCTGTTGGGTTTTGTTAGTGATATATAAGAATGCTGATGACTTTTGTGGGTTTATTTTGTATCCTGCAACTTTGCTAAAGGTGTGGATTGTTTCAAATAACTTTTTATTAGAATCTCTGGGGTTTTATAAGTATACCATCACATCATCAGCAAAGAGTGATAATTTGGTTTCCTCATTGCCTACTCTAATTCCTTTAATCTCTTTCTCAACTCTTATTGCCAAAGCTAGCATTTCTAACACAATATTAAATAGTAAGGGTGATAGTGGGCAACCTTGTTTCACTCCTGATCTTATTGGGAATGGTTGCAATTTGTCCCTATTACATATGATGCTTACTGATGGTTTTAAATAGATGCTACTGATTATTTTAAAGAAAAGTCCATTTATTCCTATACTCTCAAGTGTTTTTAATAGGAATGGATGGTGGATTTTATCAAATGCTTTTTCTGCATTTATTGAGATGATCATATGGTTTTTGTTAATTTGGTTATTAATATGACCAATTATCTGATAGTTTTCCTAATATTGAATCAGCCCTGCATTTCTGGTATAAATCCTACTTGATTGTGTTGTATTATCCTGGGGATGATTTTCTGTAGTCTTTTTGCTAATATCTTATTTGAGATTTTGGCATCAATATTCATTAGAGAGATTGGTCTATAATTTTCTTTCTCTGTTTTCAACCTACCTGGTTTAGGTATCAGTACCATGTCTGTGTCATAAAAGGAATTTGGTAGGATTCCTTCATTCCCTACTTTTTCAAATAGTTTATATAGCATTGGGGCTAATTGTTATTTGAATGTTTGGTAGAATTCACATGTAAATCCATCTGGTCCTGGGGAGTTGATTAATAGCTTGTTCTATTTCTTTTTCTGAAATGGGACTATTTAAGCAATTTACTTCCTCCTCTGTTAATCTGGGAAGCCTATATTTTTGGAGGTAGTCTTCCATTTTGCTTAGGTTATCAAATTTATTGGCATAAAGTTGGGCAAAGTAGTCCCTTATTATTTCTTTAATTTCCTCTTCATTGGTGGAAAGTTCTCCCTTTTCATTTGTAAGACTACTAATTTGATTTTCCTCTCTCCTTTTTCTAATCAAATTTACCAAAGCTTTATCAATTTTATTGGTTTTTTCATAAAACCAAGTCTTAGTTTTATTTATTAGTTCAATAGTTTTTTTTTTTTTACTTTCAATATTATTAATTTCTCCTTTTAATTTTAGAATTTCAAGTTTAGTAATTGATTGGGGGTTTTTAATTTGGTCTTTTTCTACTTTTTTTAAGTTGCAAGCCCAATTCATTGATATTCTCTTTCTCTATTTTATTCAAGTAAGCCTCTAAGGATATAAAATTTCCCCTTATTACCGCTTTGGCTGCATCCCACAAATTTTGGTATGATATCTCATTGTTGTCATTATCTTGAGTGAAATTATTAAGTGCGTCTATAATTTGCTGTTTTACCCAATCATTCTTTTAGATGAGATTATTTAGTTTCCAATTACTTTTTGGTCTATTTACACCTAACTTTACCATTAATTCTTAATAATGAAATATTTACTGAACAGAAAGCAAAGCAGGAATAATCATAATATAGTCATTCATCTATAAAGCTTGGGTTATATTCTCTAAGTAATTTACAAAGTGGATATGGAAAGAATGGGCACAATCTTATAGAAATTATTAAGGAGGTACAAGGGTAAGGAAATTTAAATATCCTATTCAGCTCATAACTATGGACTGCACACCTTGAAGTCATTGGTGTCGTTAGGGAACAGACAACACCACAAGTCCCTGCTGTGTGGCCTTTCATCACCGAATTTTTGACTCAAATCACTCTTTGGCAGAACTCTTGGGTTGTATTATATTATTTTAGCAAAAGAAGTAACTTTAAGGCTGCTGTCTGCAGAGCTATTTGGTCTACTCTCTTGGCTGAGATCTGAAAGTTTGTTATCATTTTTTTTTCTTTCTCTAGACATTGGCAACAGTAAAGATCAAAGAAGACAAGGCTCAGAGGGCTTCTCTTCTCAATCCATAGAAGTTAGTAAAGAGAAATCCCCCCTCCCTCTCCTTTTCCCAGCCATCTCTGTTAGGTAGCAGAAATTCTTGTCCCTCCAATCAACTATCAGTAGCTATGTTTTTCTTCCAATCAGAGCTTTCAGTAAATAAAACGGCTCTCCCAATCAGCTCAGATTCCTCTCTCCCTCTATCTGCCCAACGGAGGCAAATCCTGTCTTAGTCTGGGCATCTCAGCACAACCCTTTTCAGCTTTCATTTTGATCATTTTTCTGTGAGCCATCAATCTCACTGGGCTCAAGTTCCTTTAAAGTAGCAGAGGAAATCTCAGTTCTATGTTTTCCACTTCTCTAGGTTCAAGTGGGCTTAACTCTTCCCCACTCAGCTTCTTTCAAGCTGTAGGATGCACTCTGCTTTGTTTTGGGCTTATTCCTCTTCCTTCTTTTTACCCACCTGATTTTCTCCTGTCTCAGGTTCTTCCCTAGAGAAATAACTCACCTCTATCTTAGGGTAAGAACTCCAAATTTATATTTCTTTCAGATGAGTCACAAATAGGCAATATACAAATGTCCCATTTTACCAAAAGTTCTAATTATGAGTTTTCCAATTATCAACTTAAGATCCTCATAACTGGTTATATGTTACCTAATGAGATATAAGATACTTTAGCCATTTTTTGTGTTCAGTAAAGATTTGTTATTTGAGGACAGCTTTTTTTCCCCCTCAGGTCTTATCAAAATTCTCTCTGTTTCTAAATACTTTTCTTTAAGGAGCTCCTATCTCAGAAATTCTCTCATTTCTTACAAATAGCACTGGCCAATTCAAAAAAGATTTCATTTGAAGCTTAGGAGTAAAAAAGATATGTGATTTCCCAAAAGTAAACTAGCACATTCCTTTTCACATTTTCAACTGTAAGCCCAATTCATTGTCTACTTGTATAGCTTGTTCCAGAAAAGCATACTCTGGACATCCAAATTCATGTTGAAATCTAGGCAATATACTATATTCAATTATTCAATAAACAAACATTTATTAAGCACATACTAGGTACTCAGAATTGTGGTAAGTTATTTATCTACTTGGGTTTTCCTGTTTATAGACAGAACAGACTTCTTTTTATAATAGTTGATCTTTTCCAGAAGAATTTATAATGTCCTAGAGCTTAGTACAATCAATGATAACATTGTTTATCATCAAATAGCAGAACCTGGAGAATGCAGAGATAGATACAGAACCATGACAAGCATAGGGCAACCAAAATTTTAGTCAAGGGTACTTAACAACACTCAAAAGATGCATTTGTTTCCCATTATGTTTACTTACCTGTACAATCTACATCAGAATTTTTTTTTTTTTGCATCTTCATTTCAAATAATTCTGCTTTCTTGTTTAGTCCTGGCTTCTGATCTTGAGGAGCCCATTACTGTAGTAACTGTTTCTTAAATTCCACCTTTCCTCCACTGTCTTTTCTACCAAGGGCCACCTCTCATAACTTTCTCTACCCAGGACCTAAGAAAAAGATGTTACTGGCTTATATTGTCCATGATTGGACTCCTTCCCTTTCCTCAAATGAATTTGCACTAGGTCACCAAATTTTCTAATTGATTAGAAAGGATCTCAAGAGTACTTTTGTTGAAGTTGTGGATCCTGTCTATAAGATACCTGTTAAGGTTTTATTTACCTCAATATTGAAAATCAATTCAAAATATTCAATATATTATCCCCAGCCATCCATGCTCACTAACTCTCTTATATTGTTATTGGTGCTCCATATATGAGAATTGGTTAGAGCTAAGACTCTAGTCCCTAAGTAAGGTTTAACTTTGGAAAAAAAGTTAACTAGCTTATCAAGGGATAGACTCTGATTTTGGCCCTATTGGCACTATGCCTTGATAATTTTTCTTATCTATAAAGTGGAAACTATTTTCTATCCTCATTAATGAATAAAATGAGAATCTCTGTCTCAAATATTTCATGAAGACTTATTTGTAATTATTATGCTCCTTTATTTAGGACATAATTTCATAGTCCCTAAATTTTCCAAACTTTTGAAAATATTTTAAATATTTGATATATAATCTGATATATAATTTGATATATAATCTATTTTTGCTTTTGGCACCTATACTTCTCATGCTATGTAAAGGTTTTAGAGTGAAATAATTTAGGAAGATCTTTTTCTTGTGACATATGAACTTGTAATGACAACAATAAAAAGCCTCTACTCTAGTGATCATTTGCCCTTCCAAATCTTACATACATTTAGAATAAATGGAATCTGCAGAAATGTGTGATTTTGCTAACAAACACCATGTGTGTTTCCCTTTAGGAGTTTTAAGATGCACTGGCGGGGCAACATGAAGCAAAATGTATATTTCAGATGTAGCATCTCATCCAAGTGGATGGCACAAAGTTTAGAGTCAAGAAGAGAAGTCAAAAATTAAGTGGGTGGGTATATAGAGATGGGAAAAAATGAAGTCTTTAATTGATAGAGAATGAGAACTGTAATTCCACCCCTAAGGGATTACTTACTACTCTTGACCCTGAATCTTCCTTGTTTTCTCAGAGTTCTTGAAGCCAGGTCTCTGGTGAGTTGAGGCTGTCACTGATGGCTTAGTGAGAAACTGGACAGACATCCAAAAGGGAAAGAAATGAGACCACCCAACTAACTCACATTTATGGCTATAGAAGAAATTTTTTTTCTTTCACATGGGGAACAAATTATGCTCATTCTTAAGAATGTGCTTTTAACTAATTAAAGCAACCACATGTTCTCATTAAATCAGAGTTTGCCACTGGATTGGGATGAATATACTCAATTACTAAATGGGAGTTTGGGAATGGTGGTGGAAGGGAGGTATAACTTAAAGGCAATTTAACCCTATCACTAAAGTAATTTGAGCTAAAAGTGCCTTGAGATGAACTTATCAGGATCTATGAGCAATGACTTTCGGTCCCTTAAAATATTGCCAATACCTTTTTACTATTATCATCATTGTTCTTATTGTTGTTCAAGATAATTATGTACTCTACTACAATGTACTATACCATTGAAAAATATAAGAATGAGGGAATAATAATAATAAAACAAACACTAATAATAACAGCAAACTTGCTGTGGAGTTTGAGATTCGGATTCTATTTGTGTCACTTCTTGTGTGTTCATGGGTACTTCAGTTTACTCATCTGTAAAACGAAGGGGATGGTTTCTAATGTCCTTTCAAGTCCTAAATTCACAATCCTCTAATCCTATTGGTTTCTTGGAAAGTTTATGTCTGAAAAATGATTTATATTTTCATTCCAGCTGTGCAGGAGTTGCCGTGAAGGATTACAAGCAGCAAACCTTTTGCTTCCTCCCAGTGCCAAGGAACACGGCATCCAAAGGACAATGACAACCAAGAAGCCTCAGCCAGATTTTGCATTTTCCCTGAAAAGAACTAGGTCCTGAGATTTGAAAGTGTTTTTTTCCCTTCTTCTTCTTTTAATACTCTACCTCCCTCTGCTGTTATTACCGGGAATTTTTTTTTTTTAACAACAATGAGAAATCATGTACTAGTAGCATCGATTTCAGTGCTCTCCCTGCTGGCAATTATGGGAGATACAGACAGCAAAATGGACAGTGCCTTCATGTTGGATTCGGACCCTGGGCGCTGCATGAGACATCATTATGTGGATTCTATCAGTCACCCTTTGTACAAATGCAGCTCAAAGGTGAGTGAGTCACGAGTTTACTTCTGCAAGAGAATTCATATTTTCATTCCAGCTGGGCAGGGATTGCTGTGAAGGATTATAATCAGCAAACTCTTTTGGTGGTATGGTCTAAATTAGTGGAGTTGATCCATTAGATATAGAGTCAATGCTTTTGCGTTATCACATTAAGTCAGAGGCATATCAGACCAGCAAAACTCTTCAGTGGGGCTGGAACCCATCCTAAATGTTTAACAAAATAGATAAAAATACAACACAACATAGATAATCTTAATTGCTGAGTTTTAAGTCAATATGCAGCTAGCAGGAGTCCATTTCTATTTTGAGTTTAAGCATTTGGTGTAAGCAACTAATACTCGTAGTATGTCATGATAAAAATGCAGATATTTTCAAAGAATTGATTATGTATTCCATTTATCATTGTTACTGCTTCATCTATTCATTCATTCACTCAGAGGCCATTTATTTAAGAATTTACTATATACAAAATAGTAAATTGGGCACTGAGAACTGTATTGCTCATTAAAAAGGGAAGATAGTGTAATAGAAAGCTTATTTTGTAGAACCCAGAAACCTCCCTTCAAGTTTTAACTTTGACTATGATGATGAACTCAACTTCAGGTCAGTCCTAGTTTTGGAAGAGGAGAAACAATACATGCATCATCTACCTCACATTTTGGGGCCGGGGAAGTGCTTTATCACTTTAAGCTTTCTCTATTGATGTAATTATGGACTACATCATCTTATTATAAAAACTTAGTCTATTATACATCCTCTTTTACTCGATCTCATGGAAAAGTTTGCAAGGGGGAAGATCTTAGTGAAATGGCTTTGACACCTGGGAAGTCATATATGTTATACAGAAGGAAGGAGGGAGAAGGAGGAAGAAGCCACAGCAGTTAAAACTTGGTTTTCAGAAATTGTGATTTTGGTTTCACTTCAGACTCTCTGCCACTAAATTCATGTAGCTGTACCTCTGTTCTTTCAATAATGAAAATAAGAGTTATTCTGGCTAAATTTAGAGATATTAAATTTTAGCTATTGTCAACCACATATTCTCCAATAACCATGGAAAATATTTTTAGAAATTACCATTTTAATGATAATATGTGCCTGATATCAACCATTAAAAGTATGATCAAATTGATTTCTGTAAAGCATTCATATTTTTTAATGGCTTATCCAGTTTTTCTGATTAGAATTTTAACTTTCCAAATGATTTAGTAAAATAAGGTAACATTTTTTATTTTTGGTGAGGCCAGATTCTGAGCTAAGATACTTTGGCCATTATATTATTGAGCTATGTGGCTGTGGGAAAAGATACACATTTTCCACTCTAAGAAAAGCTCTCTGATTTTTATTTGTATTTGAGAGACTCAAAAATAGTTCCTGGAGGAACAAAATTAAAATTTTGCATGGCCACAATCCTTGTTAGGAAATCTAACTAGAAGAAAGTGACAATAAGATAGAAAGGCATTTTTACAACAGTAATGGTTCAAAAATGACTGGTCTGAATATGTCACTTGAGTATTTTATTTGCTAGTTTTTCCCATCACCCTTGCTGAGGCAGACAGCCAAACTATTTGAACTTTATCTTTTGCTTAAATTATTTTGATAAGATCATTGAGAATAGACAAGACTTTATTTATCTTTACAAATAGCAGGTGTCCAATGGATATTCAATAAGAATTAAATTACATCTGGGGAACTGTATTCCATAAAGACCCTCAGAAAATCTGCCCTAGATTTGAAATAATCAATGTGTCAGCATCCATTGTAGCTAAAAAAGCCTCCTCTAATACGTTTACTTTTAGCAATAAACTATAGGACACATTTACTTCAAAACAGAAAACATTTGGATAAACAGCATGGCAAATAAATTAATTTTTAAAATCCTTCCATGTATATGTAGGGTTAATCTCCCACAGATAAGGGAAGATACATGAATAGAACACACATATATATACCCATGGCCAAGGATGGCACATATATAAAATGAACATGTGTGTATATATGCACACATACATATATACCATGCATATATTGCACATGTGTATATGTATATTTATTTGTATCTATCTACTTATAATCTATCATATACACATCACATATATAAAATCTATCATATTCTGAGTGTGTGTATGTGTGTGTGTGTGACTTCAAGCTTCTCTATTAATGTGAGTATGGATTATGACATCTTTTTAAAAGGACTTAGTCTACCACACTTTCTACTTTACTCAATCTCATAGAAGAGTTTGTAAGGGGAACCTTGGTCAAAATGGTCTCTGGGAAGTCAAATATGCTATACAGAAGGGAGGAAGGGTGAGAAAGCATGAATGGATAGATATTTACAATAAGAGAGAGAGAAAGAAAGAGAGAGAGAGAGGAAAAGAGAGAGAGAGAGAGGGAGAGAGGGAGGGAGAGAGAAAGAGGAAGAAAGAGAGAGAGGGAGAGAGAGAGAGAGAGGAAAAGAGAGAGAGAGGAAGAGAGAGAGAGAGGAAAAGAGAGAGGGAGAGAGAGAGAGAGAGAGGAAGAGAGAGAGAGAGGGAGAGAGAGAGAGAAAAGGAGAGAGAGAGAGAGAGGGAGAGAGAGAGAGAAAAGGAGAGAGAGAGAGGAGAGAGAGAGAGAAAAGGACAGAGAGAGAGAGAGGGAGAGAGAGAGAGAAAGGGAGAGAGAGAGGGAGAGAAAGAGAGAGAGAGAGAGGGAGAGAGAGAAAGAGAGAGAGATAGAGAGAGAGGGAGAGAGAGGGAGAGATAGAGAGAGAGGGAGAAATAGAGAGGGAGAGAGAGATTATAGATATAGTCTAGATAAATAACTATAAACCCAGTGTGAAGGGATACATGGCATAAATCCATGTAACTAGGGGCCCATGTGTAAAAGTCATGAATATAGGAGACATGTTGACCAGGTCAATTCATACTCAAAGTGGTTCAGGGATTTTGATGTCCTTCAGTGATATCATCATGTTGCTCTCAGCTAAGCATCTCATCTCTATTCTATGTATGGTATTCACATTCTTCAGTGGGTGTTTTTTTAACAGTATCTCTGGTCTGGTGGGTTTCTCTTTGCTATCATTTTATGAGTTTTGATAGCTCAGAATATCTCTTTGAGCAAATGCATCTAATACTTCCTTAGGTCACAGTAGAATACCTAGCTAAGGACAATAGACAAAAACCAGAATGAGGATTAAGATAAAGAGATTAAGGGAGGCAGCTAGATGGTGCAATGGAGAGAGTATCAGCCCTGAAGTCAGGAGGACTTCAAATCCAAGCTCAGACACTTAATACTTCCTAGCTGTCTGACCCTGGGTAAGTTATTTAACCCCAACCCCCGGGGGGAAGGGAGGGGTAGGGGAGGGAATGAGAGAGAGAGAGAGAGAGAAAGAAAGAGAGAGAGAGAGAGAGAGAGAGAGAGAGAGAGAGAGATTAATTCTGTTCTTTTGACTTCCTATTTCAGTTCCTAATTCAAAACCCATGATGCCAGATGACTAGCTGACAGGGTGAGAAATTTCTCGTAATTACATTTAAAGATTCTTAAATCTTAAATCATAGTTTGGGAATTCTAATATGGTTGTTATCATTCAATTGGTTTCAGTCTTGTCTGAATATCTGGAAAAGATATTGGAGTAGTTTGACATTCCTTTGGCCAAACATTATGTTTGACATTCTTTCTATGTCATTTTATAGATGAGAAAACTGGGGAAAACAGGGTTAAGTGACTTATCTAGGGTCATATAGCTAGTAAGTGTCTGAGTCCAGATTTGAACTAAGAAAACTCATCTTCTTGACTCTAGGCTCTGCATTCTAACCACTGTACCACCTAGTTGCCTTTCTAATATATAAACCAAACCAAATCAATCACAATATTATGAGAACTGAGTGAAAGCTGAGTCTCCAAAACACACTTTGCCCCTAAGACTCTCCCAAAATGGCATAAAAATGGAATAGGTCAAGAAAAAAAGCTAAGCAAAAGTAAGGTCATTGACCCTCCCCCCCCCCCCCCACTCCTCATTTAAATTCTTGGTTTTATTTGGTATGTTTTCTAACAACAAAATTTTTGATTCTATTATATTCCGAACAATTTAGAAATTAACAGAAAAAAACTCAGAATATTCTGCTGTTATATTCAGCACAAAACTTTGTTGTCCTCTACCCCATTCATTTTCTTCTTTCCTTCCTTCCTTTTTTCCTTCCTGCCTTCTTTCTTTCCTGCCTTCTTTCTTTCCTTCCTTCCTTCCTTCCTTCCTTCCTTCCTTCCTTCCTTCCTTCCTTCCTGCCTGCCTTCCTTCCTTCCTGCCTTCCTTCCTTTCTGCCTTCCTTCCTTCCTTCTTTCCTTCCTTCCTGTAAAAAAAAGCATCAATCCAACGCTAAAATAGTGAAGAGAAATATGAGACTGAGGTAGAAGCATTTGGAAAATTAAGGGAAATGGAAAAGCAAGAAAAGCAATTAGATGAATGGCATATAGTTGTAACAGAAAAATACAATAAAAGCTCATTAATTCAAATTTATAAGTAATAATCATTTGTAAAGAAGCTAGGCTAAAGTTTGGCAAATTATTCTCTGAATAGATATTGCAAATGTGTAAATCAATATATGATCTTATCAGAATGTTATCCAGTAATACAGATTATAACCCATCCATGCTTGTCTATCTTGTGTGATTCTTGTTCATGATATCCCACTATTTTACCATAAGAGCTTCACCCAATTTCCAAAGTGGCTTCTTAATTTCTCTTGACATTTCCAAGATACAATAAGTTTTGCCTTAGTTAACTCTTGCTTTTGTCAATTGACCCATCTCCTCTTTCATTCAGCCATTTCTCTGATGCATTATTTCCACTGCTTCTCCATAATTTCTTGTTTGTAAAATTTGGAAGCCTCTGTGCCCACCATGCATTTGTCAGTTGCTGTCTGGATGATACTCATTATCAATTCCTCAGAAATTGTAGGGTGTTTAGTATTTGCAGCTATTTAAATACATCAGAATAGACTGATATGCAGACATATATTATCCACCATTTGTTCCAGGAGTCTTTTAAAAAACTTATTTACTTTGACTTGTCAGTGACTACATTTCCTTCTTTAGTATTCTCTTTAGTCTTCCTGAGCCTGTTCTTCCTCTTTCACATCTCTCATAGAGAAACACACAGAATCTGAAACTGAAGATTATTCTACTTCAAATTTTCCTCAATTTCTCCCAAATGTGTGAATTTCCCCCAAATTCAATTTTTAGCCTTCTTCACCAGTCCTAATTCTTCTAGAATATCTGACAATTTTCTTTTCCTTCTTATCCAATTCAAGACCTTTTCCTATTACTACTCCTACAATCCTCTTTTTTCCCACAAAAGCCAGCAATAGAATATCATACAATTTACAGCCATATAAAATCACTGGAAGAATGTTGGCTTTTTTTTAAATGGACATTTATTTTGGAGAAAAACTTGGAATCATTAAAATAAGCTTATAATTTAAAATCTTAACCCAACTCATAACTATTTTAGTGCCTGCTAAAGATAGACAGACAGACAGAGATGAATGGCTGGGTAATACATTTAGGTAGATAGATTGATCATATATAGGTTAATAGATAATTAGATTAGAGAGATAATACAGAGGTAGGTAGATAAGTACATGGATAGATTGATAGTTGGCTATATAGATAATATGAGGATATGTGGAGAGATAGATTGATGATACTTCAATAGATGGTTAGAGAGATAATACATAGGTAGGTGGGCAGATAGAGAAATAGACTGGACCTTCTTTAACATACCCCAGCTCTTTATTCTGAAGCCTCATTCATTCCTCCTGACCAGGATTGGTGCTCTATTTACTGCACCATATAGTTGCTGTCTTCCCCTCCCTCCCCCCACCCTTTTTTTTTTTTTTTTTGATCTTCACTTTCTGGATGTAACAGAAAAGGACTGTCCCAGTCTGACAGTTTTGAAAGATAGAGCCTGTTCTAGCTATTAGTCAACTCTAATTTAAAATGTAAATTCCTCTATTTGACACTTAAAACTGAAGACAATTTAAAATTGGGAGAACATAGAAAGAAGGTGCTTCAAACTCCAGTGATCTGGACATATTCTGAGAATCTTATCATACACAAGTGTGTGTATGTACATGTGTGTATTCTCTATCAATGTTATCCATTATTGTTATTATTGATTTTCTTTACAGTATCTCTCATAGTCTTGCATTTGCCTTTACTGGTCATGTCTTCCCCCTGAATCAACCCCTTATCATTTCTTATTTGGACTATCTCCTGTTTTGGTCTTTCTGTCTCAAGCCTTTCCATTTCTTAATTTACTGCTCAAAAAGTTTAAATGACTTCCTGTTTACTTTAGAATAAAATATACATTCCTCTATTTAAGGTATTTCACAATTTGACACGAACTTACTCGTAGATTCTTTTACATTCTTCTCCTTCACACATTTCCTTATTGTTGTCTATTCCTCATTTCTGTGTTATTTGCTTATACCAAAAGTTGCCCCCTCATCATCTCTACCTTTTAGAGCTGCTATCTTCCTTCAAAACTTATTTTAGGTATCATCTCCTAAATCAGAATTTTTCTGTTCTTCTAATCTGCTAATGCCCCCAGTCACCCTGAAATTAAATTATATTCATTTAGTATATATTTTGCATTTAGTTATATGTCAGGCAGTCACTCAGTTAATAAACATTTATTAACCATGTATTATGTGCCAGGCAATGTACTAAGCACTGGGGATACACAGAAATGAATACTCTGCCTTCAAGGAACTCATAGTCTAGTAGTGGCGACAACATGTAAACAACTATGTACAAACTATATATAGGATAAATACAAAATAATCAACATAGGGAAAGCTCCAGAATAAAATGAATCCAAGAGAGGGCTTCCTGTAGACAGAAAAGTTTTATCTGGTGCTTAAAAAAAAAAAAAAAACAAGGAAGCCAGGAGGTGAAGATGAGGAGGGGAATATTTAATGTTTCAGGACAGTCATTGAAAATACTCATAAATAAAATACTCAGAGTTGGGAGATGGAGTATCTTTTTGAAAGCAAGGACTACTAATTTTTTTTTTTTCTTTTAATGCCCAGTGCCTAGAACAGTACCTGGCATATAGCTGGTATTAATAAAGAATTACCTTTATAAGTAATTGAGTTCCTACAGTTTTATTCCTATTTATTGGTCACTGAACAAAAGAATTAACATTTAAGGTATCAATGATTACATTAATATTTATATAAGGTATTAAAACCATATTATTTTCATTACTCTCCACCCACTTTTCTGCAACTCTGCCACCATCACTGGAGAAATTGAAAAAGGCTACACAGAATAGAAGGCTATTTTGTATTTTTCCTTTTTTCATAGGTTCCCATTATGAAATATTTCATCACTAAGGGATCAGCCTATTACTGATAAATCTTTCCATACTTAGCTAAGTTGCCAGGAAAACAGATTTGATCTATTCTTCACGGTGGTGTCTGCCAGAGTTGTGTTCTGCTTACATAGTCCTCAAGTGGGTACTTATATTGTCGTATGATATGCCATACTACAATGACATGTTTAATTTGGTAGGACCTTTTCCACTCTGTGTAAATAGTACAAGTCAAAATCATTTAAAAATGAGAAAGTGGGACAATGTTTGAAATTCTTAAAAAGACCAAATTATTTTCAAACCTTGTTTCCTAGGAATGTTGGTAGAATAATACTTTTATGAAAATTATGCTATTACTTGTAAATGATTCATATCTAATGATTAAAGCAGAATTTTGAGAACATCTTTTAAATAATGACATATTTCTATATGTGCTAATCTTAGAAGTATTCGAATACTTTTTTATTTTTAAAATAGATGGTAATTCAGGCTTTTCTTTTTTTTACTAAGTCTGTTCAACCTTCTTTCAGTTTAATGAATTTATCGAATTGATGAAGTTTTGTTTCTTTGTTTTTTAAATAGAGTTGGGGCTGCATGCATGCCTTATCTAGAAAAAAGCAATATGTTTTACCAGGAATCAACTAACAGATGTCCTGGAGAGGTAGATAGAAGCATCTTAAAACTTCCATTGGTTTTCCCAAAACAAAATGTTTTTTCCAATTATCTTGTTCAAGGAAAATTCATTACACACATCCATGGTTGGCAATCAGTTTGTTAGGTTCACTGTCTTATCTTGATCACCATGTTCTTCTCCAAGAAAATGAAAAATTCAAGAAAAGAAAAGAAAAATTATAACCAGTCTTAAGAAATGGGATGATTACTTGCTCAGATGAAGACATCAGTGCATGAACTTTTTACTATGATTTACTAAAAGTTTAATTTTATGTTTATTTCTTTTTCTAACAAGGAGAAATAAAATGCTCATGAGATTCCACATATGACCACAAAGAACACATGCTAACTTAATAATAGATCCTCATAAAGGTTAAGTAGAAAACAACAGAATAGATTTATTCTCTTGTCAGTTAAATAAATTAATAATATTAATAACATTGTATATAATAATAATAATATGTAGCATTTACATAGTACTTCCTAGATTCTAGTAGCTAGGTAGAATAGCTGGGCAGAGAGTCAGAACTGAAATCAGGAAGGACAGAGTTCAGATCCAACTTCAGATGCTATTTGCTCTGAGCAAGTCAATTAACTTCCATTTGACTCACTTTCCTCACCTGTAAAAATAAAAATAATAATAGCACCTACCTCAGTATTGTTGTGAAGAACAAATGAGAAATAATAACCATAAAGTGCTTATCCTAATGCTTGGCATATTATAGCCATTATATAAATATTTAACAACAATTAATATTTTAATAATAATAATTAATATTATTGTAAATAGTGTCTCATGTGATCCTATAACATTATTACATTTTTAACCCTTTTCACTAGGCAAGTCTAAAGTTCAGTGGTTAGAACATAGAAATTAGAGTTCAAGAAGATATGGATTCAAATCCTATCTTAAATACTAATAGTGTGATCCTGGCTAAGCCATTTAAATTCTCTTTGTATCAGTTTTTTCAACTGAAAAGTAAGGATAATAATAGCACCTACCTCATAGGATTTGTTATGAGGATCATGAGTTAACATATATGAAGCACTTTGGACATCTCAAATCAATGTATAGATGCTCATTATCATCTTCATCATCATTTTTTACTACAGGCCCTTTATCCTGATATTCAAGACCCTCCTCAATTTGGACATAATTAATTTCCCATTACTTCCTTATACATACTTTATGTTGCATTCTAACTGGGCTGCTATTTCTTCAGTCTTCTCCTGCCTTCTTCAATCTAAATGAACTTTGTCAAGCCATCCTTCATATGCAGAACCTTCTGGTTTAATGGGTCAGAGCCTGCATAAACTTTGTTTCCTTTAGGAATTCATTCATATCTCTTAGTTATAAATCTTCAATATCATCAATACTCAAAAAAAAAAGGCTCCCAGGACCTAGAACATAGTGGTGGTAGTGATTTTTAATCACTTTCTGTTCATGTTTGATTCTTGGTGACTCATTTGAGGTTTTCTTGGCAAAGATATGAACATGGTTTGCTATTTCTTTTTCCAACTCATTTTAGAAATGAGAAAATTGAGGTAAAGAGGGTTAAGTGCCTTGTCCAGAGTCACATAAGTGTCTGAGATCATATTTGAACTCAAAGCTCCCTGACTCCAGACCTGACTCTATATCCTCTGTGCATAGGAGATACTTAATAAATGTTTGTTTTGAATGGATCCAAGATTGAGGCACATTCTTCAACTAAATTGAAAGATCCCCTATGATATTCACATTTACTCTGGTCACAGACAAAGTGACCCCAACATTGTCTGTTAAAGGAATTGATATCTAAATCCTTAGAGCAGGGGTCCTCAAACTACGGCCCACGGGCCAGATGCGGCAGCTGAGGAAATTTATCCCCCTCACCCAGGGCTAAGAAGTTTCTTTATTTAAAAGCCCACAAAACAAAGTTTTTGTTTTTACTATAGTCCGACTCTCCAGCAGTCTGAGGGGCAGTGAACTGGCCCCCTGTTTAAAAAGTTTGAGGACCCCTGCCTTAGAGGGAGCATCTATACCTCTGAAATCAAGGGATCCTCAGTGTAAAGTAAATCTAGAGGGAATTCTGATATTTAAGTTCAGGGTTCTAGCAAAGAACTTGATACTTTTGAGACACTTAATAAATTTTTATAGATTGATTGACTCATCCATTTTCAACGATGTTATAATTTGCATCCTCTTTGATTTACTTTCCTGAGTCCTTATGCCCTTCCCCTCTAGGCACATTGTAAATGCCCCACCCAGAGTACAAGCCACCTAATTTATATCCCCACTATGTCCAAGTGACTAGTATAGGTGATCAAGGAAGACTAGTACTTCTGGTATGAGAGCTTGCCAAGCTTACTAAGCTCTTTTTAGTCCTGCTCACCCAATTTTGGTGTCTATTTGTCATCCAGATCTCACCTGTGATTCCAAGTAGTATGCACAGGAGCCAAACTATCACAGCAGACCAGTTAACCCAGATTTAATGTGGTTCATAAACCTCAAGTCCTAGTGAGTTGGGGAAATGACCATCAGTGGAATGGGCAGATGAGAATAATTTATCAGTGACTATGAAGTCAGCTGAAGCAGGCACTGTAGAGCACTTAGAGCTTGGTCAGACACCAAAATTATCCACAGTATCCTGAGCCATCTTCAGTCATCTTGGCTTTTCCCTATTCACTGGATTTTAATGACTCCAGAAAAGAGACCAAGGTTGATGACTTTGGATAACTCTGCATCACTTAAATCCAACTTACGCACAAATCAAGATGGCATCCCATGATGTCACTAGTCTTCTTCAAAAAATGAAGGACAAACAATGAAAATAATATTATTCAAGTAAATATTAGTTAATTCACAACTTTTTTTCTTCTGTTTTATTCTTTATTAAGACAAGGGATTGATCCCTCAGTGGGGGAGTCTAGAAGTGTATATCTGAAAACAAAGATAATGGAAAGATGTTTTTCAATGTAAATAAAACCAAATCTTGGATGCAACTCTGAATCTAGTTTTTCATCCACCTAACATAACCTGGATGAGATATTGAAAACCTTTCAAATGTAATGTGTCAATTTAGTGGTTCCTCTTTTGATATACCAAGAGTTGTAGAAACTAGGGTGATCACCTTACATTGACTTTTCTGAGTAGGTAATAGGGAGGAATTATCATGACAGCTTTTGCAACAGGAAGTGGTAGAAGACCATGGTTCTCACAAACATTGATGCATTGAGTAGTCATAACATAAGCAGATTCTGCAAGCTTTGGCACACATGCTATATAGCTGACAAGCTCTGGTAAAGATGCATTAAGATCTGTTAAGGGGCTTCCTGTAGGGTCAGATGAACTAGTGACCTGTAGGGTCAGATGAACTAGTCAGATGAATAAATAAAACATTTATTTAGTCTAGCATTTAGAAAGAGAAGGACAATAGGAGAGCACAAAAGGCAGGAAGAAATTAACTGCAATTTTCAACATAGCAGGGGGAGGATGGGGTAGGGAATGCATAAAGATTCTTTGACAAATTCACCCAGAATTTATTACATTGTTATAAAAATCTCTGTTTCTCCTGGATTTGATGGGTAGGGCTTCTACATTACTGGAAACTCCAGGCATCTCTCTTTCTCTTCCCCACCTCCTCAGCTTTATAAATGCTGAAAAGAGTAGGTGTTTTATAAACATTTGGTGAAGTCTTGCTCTGGTCTAACAGATTTTCTGCCCCAACCACCAAAGTTGCCTGGGAATGGAAGTTTGCAGCCCAGAAGATTATGGAAAAGAAAGTGGATATTGGAGGGGGGGATGAGACAGAGGTAAAAGGCAGCTTTGTGAGAGATGATAGGTTTGAAAAACCATGGTACTTTATCAAGATAGAACAGAGTGAAAAAGCCAGATTAAAATGAAGATAGTTTTCATAGCTTATTTTTGCTATTATTATGACATGTTGTGTTATTATTGTGTGTTATTCTCCTATATAGGAGAAATAAATTAAATTGGCCTGTCATCATTTCTTCTTCACAATTATTGTGGTTGAGTTCTAGTATCTTCTTTTTTTAATGTGGTTGCTAAGTGATTGCTTGATTCTTTGTGTTGTCTTCCAGATAATAGTGTTAATGTTATGCAATTACTATGGTTGTATTATTATCCAGAGGAAATATAAAGAGGGGAGGACAGTTAAAGGAGGTTATTAAGGACTGTGACTAAGTGAAGCTCATGGTACTAACTGAAATTTCTCTTATTTAAGATACGGAGGGGGATGGTACAAAGGTAGAAGATTCATGAACAGGTAGAAGTCAAAATTATAAGACAAATAAGGCAAGATCTCGAACCAGATAGATGAATGAGAGCTATTATAAAACTGAAAGAACTAGAGTTAGATCTTTTAAGTCTCTACTAAAATTCCATCTTCTCCAGGAAGTCTTTCTGGACTGCTTTCAAATCTGTTCCTTCCCTTTCTTATTTATTTCTTATGTATCTTATTTATAGCACATTTGTTTGCTTGTCTTGCCCACTTGATTGGATCTCCATTTTTTTGCCTCTTTTGTATCCCCCAGCCTTAGCCCTAGCACCTAGTAAGTACTTAATAAATGCTTATTGATTTACTGATAAATGAAATGTTAAATACTTTAAGTTAAGTAAAGTAAGTTAAAGTAAAATTAAATAAAGTAGAGGTAAAGTCAAAATTAGTTCACAATTTGATCAAAGAAGGTACTTCAGGCAGCAATAGTTTGGTATCAAGCAAATAATAGTTTGAATGAAAGGACTCAATTTCATTAGACAAGCATTTATTAAGTGCCTACTATGTACCAAGTACATTGCACACAGAGACAAAAATGAAAACTTGCTGCTTGGATATAATTTATAATCTTCTAGGAGAGGGGGACAATGTGCTCACAGAAAAGTATATTTAAAATATATACAAAAAATTATGAGATGGGAAAGGAAGGCAGAAATAAGAGGAACAGAAAATGCTTAGTGTGGGGTTGAGGTTTGAATAGATTTAGGGATTCCAGGAAGCAGAGGTGAGAGAACTCTGCAAGAATTAGGGACATGTATAAAAAATAAGTCATCCCAATTTACATCCCAATTTGTTTGGTCTGTGAACTTAAGCAGGCAGTCAGCCCATTCTCCCTTTCTTCTGGAGTCTTTACGGTTGGAGCGCTCCTGCCAAGGTTGCCATTGGGCTTCCTAGCAACATCCATCTTCTACATTTTCTAGATAAACATGTTGTTTTCCCTTTTCCAATCTTCCAACATTAATCTTGTTCTCCTAGACTGTCTTTAAAATAACAATTTAAAAGATAATTATAACACCTATACTCTTCGATTCAGAGCTCCCAATGCTAGGCATGTGACCCAAGAAGAAAAAAAAAATCAAACAAAAACAAATGGAAGAAAAGAAAGAAAAAGAAAATCTTCATGGACTACTTATTGTGGTAGCAAAGAATTGGAAACAAAGTAGGTACTCACTGATTGGGGAATGGCTATACAAAATGTGGGCTATGAGTGTGGTGAGATTTTATTACATCATAACAAACAGTGAATGTGAAGAATTCCTTGGGAAGAGTTCTATGACCTGATACAATGTAAAGTAAGCAGAGTGGGGGGGGGGAATACATAATGAAAACAATGTATACTGATTGAACAGTGCACAGTTGTAACAATTAAAATTGGCCTGGTATAGAAGGGAAAGCATCATTCTCCTTTCACCTTAAAAATGAGAGACCATAAATATGAAATATTGCATGTGCTGTCAGCCAATGTTTTATTAGGTTTTGTTGAACTGTTCTATCCATCCCCCCAACTTTAATTTTTTGTAAAAACGGATATTTGAATGGTCATATGGGAGAGACATAATATAAAAGGCATTAGTAAAAAAAAAAAGAATAAAATATAACAGCTACTGACTGTCTAGTGGGCTCTGTTAATTCTATTATTATTTTCAGGCGTGTGTCCTTAAAGTTGTGTTGATTTAGATATTTCCACTTTTGTCTAGGGTCTCTCTCCTTTTCTGTCTGGTTAGAAACACTAATGTAAAACATAGTGTGTGTGAATGTGCACAATCTCTTTGGGGAAAATAAACTTATAGTGGTTGATTTTAACATTTTGTTGCGTTGTTTTTTCAGTCTTGTCTAATCCTTTGAAACTATTTGGGGTTTTCTTGGCAAAGATACTTGAGTAGTTTGTCTTTTCCTTTTCCGGCTCCTTTTATAGATGAGGAAACTGAGGCAAATAGGGTTAAGAGACTTGTGCATAGTCACACAAGTAGCAAGTATTCCAAAACTCTTTTTTTTTTAAGTCTTGCTAATTACATGTACTGCAGATGCAAAAAGATGGAAATTTTGGCAAACTAGGTTGACTACTTTCTTTTCTCTCTTTCAGATGGTGCTGTTGGCAAGGTGTGAGGGGCATTGCAGCCAGCCCTCCCGTTCAGAGCCTCTTGTCTCCTTCAGCACCGTCCTGAAGCAGCCCTTCCGCTCTACCTGTCATTGTTGCCGACCTCAGACCTCCAAACTGAAGGCCCTGAGGCTTCGTTGCTCTGGGGGCATGAGACTCACAGCTACCTACCGGTACATCCTTTCCTGCCACTGTGAAGAGTGCAGTTCCTAAGACTTGCCCATTGGAGGCACTCTAAGACTGGCTGGCATCGTGGCTGCCGCTGTGGGATTCTTGAATCCCCAAAGGACAGATAGCTGCTCGACTCAGCAGGATAATTTCCCTCACTTGAGGCACCGGGGATAGAAAGGGAATAGAGAGAAGCAGGGAAGAAGTAACATTTATGATGTGATTGATTCACGTTCTACTAATAGACATCATGTGTTTGGTCAAGAGGAAAACACGGGGGATCAGTTTCCTGGTTTGCTCCTCCCTTTCCTACTCTACCTCCCCTTGGACCAAGTTCTTTAAGTAGTTTTAAGATTTATCTTTTCCTCACTTTGCTCTGAATGCTCTCCGCCCCTGAGCACTAGTGGGGAAAGAAGGCAGACAAATGATAAGTTGTCACTCATCAGAAGATCCCTTGGAAGAAATGACATTGGGCACAAGGAGTCCCAGATTTGTCTATGGAGTCCTTTTCTATTGTTGACCTTTCATCTCCATGTTACATTGTTCTTGATTATGATTGCTGCTGCTGCTGCTGCTAAAAATTGTCCTTTGTCTATTCCAAACACCAAGAATGTGGACATGCTTGACCAAGTTTAGCTGGCATTAAAAATAATTAACAAGAAAACTCAGGCTCTCTTTTGGAATGCTGGAATATCTAGACCATGACAACAACCTGGCTCATTTAGGAATGGCTTAGGGCAATGCAATGATATATATTGGGGCATTTACATATAGGATATCTTAAATAAATTTTGACTATCATCAGTCAAATGAGTTTAAGGGAAGAATTTCAGACCTGTACAGATGCATGTGGAATAGTTATATTCATGTATTCAGATGCTGCAATTTTAGCTATCAACCAATATGTATATGCATTATGGCATAAGCAGCTATATTTGTATGTTCTTCTAATCTCCTTTGTCTATGTGAGATCTAGTATCTCTACCAGAGGCCAAACTGGAGGCCTAATTCAGTTATTATTTCAGCTTTTGAACCCACAGATGTTTTTGATCCTCCAGGCAATTATTTCAGCCAACTAGGGTTACTATCAGATCTGTTAAATCATAAATGCTTAATTTAAGGAAAAATAAACTCACTTAGGATTGATAACTGGAAGAAAAAAAAGTTTTAATATGTAATATTAACCAAATACCTCATTTTACAGATGAAGAAGCTGAGATTCACAGATACTAAGTATTTGCCCAAGGCTATGTAGTGGATGACTAACTAAAGCAGGATTCATACCCAGGTCATTGACTACTTTCATGGTGTTCTTTCTCTATAAAACAATCTTCCACAATAGTTTCTATAGTCAAACTCTTATAGAGTTAGTATTTCATTCAAGTTTGATATTTAAAATGCAGTAAGTCCTTGATGGACCACTAAACCTATTTTAAAATACTTTACTAATTTAATAATTGAAATAACACAGTTTAAAAGGTTAAAATAAAACATTATTTCTTCTCCTGCAAAATCAACACAGCAAATAAACCAGAAGGCATTCCCTGACGACTAAAACCCCTAAAATGAAGCTATCACCATTTCTCTCCCCACAAGATCTTTTATTATTTCAAGCTCTTGGAAAACCCTGACCTTCTTAGGGAGTCATTTTAGATCACCTGCCAATTACAGGGGTTCTTAATCTTTTTGTTGCATCATAAAATGTTTTTAAATGCATAAAATAAAACTGTAAGATCATAAAACAAATCAAAGTAAAGGTGAAAATAAAGATTATATATATATATATTAAATCCATTTAAGTTCACAGAGTCCCTGACATCTCTCTATGGATTCTTTGGCAAGTCTGTGAACTCCACGTTAAGAACCCCTGCTAGAAAAACTGGGTGAGAAAGCCTATGAAAAAGGGAAATGGAAGTGAGGACAGAGGAGAAAAGAAGGGCTGCCCAGAAATAGCCCTACAGGCTGCAGATAGAAACAGAAGCCCACTCTCAGAAATCCCTATGTAAAACAAGTTCATCGCCTCTTCCCAAAGATATTCCTTTAGCCCAATATCACCCGTCACTCTAAACATACATATAAAACCAGTATAGGCCCTATCACTCAATCCTATTTTCCACTCAATGATCTGTCATAATGTGTTCCATAATATCTAATGCACTTACTTGCTTGACATAGATACTGGCTATTCTTATTTGTCTTTCATTCTCAAAAAAGACCATGACATCATTGAGGTGATACCATGACACGAAAGTGAATTGGATTCAAATGAGAGAGGAC
Source organism: Antechinus flavipes (assembly GCF_016432865.1). Taxonomy (NCBI): domain Eukaryota; kingdom Metazoa; phylum Chordata; class Mammalia; order Dasyuromorphia; family Dasyuridae; genus Antechinus; species Antechinus flavipes. The sequence continues at coordinate 259,027,281 of NC_067400.1, forward strand.
TATGCAAAGCCACCAGCTTCACTTTCCCCTCCGGACCCATCTGCTGCCAGTGGCAAGATATAGATAAGGACAGCTGGAGATGGCCCTGAATGCAATGGGAGATAACTTTTTTCTTAATAAACTAAAGTCTTTAATAATTCTAAGTGTGACTGAGGCAATGTCCAATCAGTGATTAAGACTAGCTAAGAAATGAGGCAGAGAATGGCTTCTTTCATCTAGTCAAAAAAAAAAAAATTTATTTATTTATTTATTTATTTATTTATTTATTTTTATTTAATGATTACTTTATAATGACAACATTATTTCTTGCACTCGTTCTTTTCCGATAAAAAAAAAATCTTGAAGGGGAAGACTCTCAGGGTTTCTATCTGAAACAGAATCAATTTCTATTTATATTCACGCTCCTTTGCCAATTAGCTGGTTGTGAATGAAACTTCAAGCTTGTGTTTTCATTTCTCTTATCAAACATCCAGGGAAGCATTTTTCAATCCATGAAAAGAGAGAAGTGGGGTAGCTAGGTGGCACAGTGGATAAAACATCAGCCCTTAATTCAGGAGGGCCTGAGTTCAAATTTGCTCTCAGGCACTTAACACTTCCTAGCTGTGTTACCTTGAGCAAGTCACTTAACCTCAATTGCCTCAAGGGAAAAAAAAAGAAAAGAGGGAAGAAGGGTATACTAGGACACACAGTAGAATTATTTCTGAGATTAACAGTTTGTGTGTATGTGTGTTTATAGGGATAGGGGTTGATAGACTTGCAAAGTTTTGCTTTGGGGTTAGAAATGAATGTGAATGAGGATAGTTTTCAAAATGAGAAGGGTTGTAGGATTTTCAAGATTAGAACTGATGTCTTTTCAGTTCACTATAGTTCACACTCCAAGAAACCTTTAAACTTTAGGGAATGCTTTCTTTACAATAGTCTTGTTAAATCAGGTAATGAAGAAACTTTCTTCTTCTCTCCCCACCTCTCCTCTTTTCATATCAGATGTCAAATTAAGGATTAGAATCTTAGTTTCCTGACACTAACACTAATGCTTTTACTACTTTAAATAATACTAACAATAATAATAACTTATATTTACAAAACGCTTTCAAGTTTGCAAAGTTCTTTAGACACATTTCCTTTGATATTCACAATGAGTCTGAGATGAGTACTATTATTAATCTTAAACTAAATCTCAGAGAAGTAAAGGGGCTCACAGCTACGCATCTAATAGTATTTAGGAAAAACTTAAATCAAGCCTTCCTAACTTCAACTGCAGGATGCTATCCTTTATGCCATTCTGCTTGTATACAGGGTATTGTGCTGCTTCTCGATTCCTCTTCATTCATGGATATGTGCATTTCAAGAACTATCTGAATAGCTACCAGGGCAGTTGAAACACAAAAGTTAATGGTCCTTAGAAGAGGATTCAGTAATATTGCTCAGCACTATCAGAAGCAACCCTATTCAAAATGATTCGTACAGGTACTAACTCCTTGAACCTTTCAAATGACTTATCAACAAAATTCCAAAGTGTGCTGCATCACATATACAGACACGCCTTTCAAGTAGTGATGTCACATATACAGAAGAAAATGATTATATTTTGAACTTAAAATTTTCCAGTTATAAATCAACAAAGTTAATATATATTTTTCCTTTGAGCAGGTCCCAGAGTATAATCTGGTAGGAGTTGTGACTGTAGTGTTTCAGTGGTGTTGACCAAAGCATCCTATGAGTGGGAAAGATGAGCAGGAAAAGAAATTTCATATAAGAAATTCAGTCAAAGAAAAGTCAAAGAAAAAAGAGGTTAAAAATGAAGGATTTGGTACTATATGAAGGACAAAAAAAAAAAAAAACTCTCTTGAGGAGAAAAGAACCTTCCATACTATCTGATGTCAGGATGTCTTAAGATTCCATAAGGAATTCTACTACCAGATTTTTAGATTTGGACTTAATCAAACATGAGGGAATTTGAAAATATTTGCATTAAATATTAATGAGCATGGAAACATAGCCCTTTCGAATCTATTGATTGGGGTCATGTAGCAGATAGGACATAAATAGCCAATAAGCATTTATTCAACATCTACTTTGTGCCAGGCATTGTGCTGAGTAAGCTCAGGGGATACAAAGAAAATCAAAAGACAATCCCTTCTCTCAGAAATCTAATGGAGGAAGAAGTGAAATGGAAGGAGAAATGGGAGAAGGATAGTACATAGCGCCAGGCCTGATGAAGTTCTATAGACAGATGGGAAATTATGGGAAAGCTGCCTCTACTCCTTTTCTTAAATGGAGGATATGGTAGAAGTTTTCAAAGGTCCACTCTTTACCCCCTTGTATCAGAGAAAAAGAAGTCCGGGGTCAAAGTGAGTTTTCAGAGTTGATACAATCTTAAAGGAAGATGAGTTATGAAGATTAAGATGAAGTTCTGAAGAACAGTCAACTATGAAATTATGAATTGACTACCCTGGACTAGCTCAGACTCTACTTATGATTTAAACATTCATGATGATTTTTATACAAATGACATCAATATTTTTACCACAACACATTTTAGGGAAAGCAGAGGAAAGCACATTACATTTAGATCAAAAATTTCTGGGTTCACACCCTGTAATGCTACTTTCCCCTTATTTGGTTTTAGGCAAATCATTGGACTCCATGAGCCTCCATTTCCTTATTAATAAAATGAATATAATAACATTTTTACAGCCTTTCTAAAAGAGTCACAGAAATTAGAGTTTTGTATATTATGAAGTACGTAAATGTGAGTCTTTTTATATAAAATTAACCAGGCATATTCCTTCCTTAAAATGATTTGTAAACTGAACTCTATTTGTACATTAAGCAATAACACTAATTTGTTTACAAAATATTCCGTTCAGACTGTGGTCCACTAAGAATAGTACATCTTTTTTATTGGTAAGACAAAATCCTCAGGTTCTGATGTTAGTTTTACCATGAATCATTTATGTGAACTTGGGAGAGTCCCTTAAACTCTCTAGATTACTAGATTACCAGATTATTTAGCAATAATCGTGTTTCAGATAAATCTCATAGACTACAATATTGTCATTATGCAAAGCTTAACTTACATCTTCCAAAAAACTTTGCAGCCTCTGAAATGTACATACTCCTGGCCATGTCTGATCAAATAGAAACAAGCTATATAAGCTAGTTCCTTATTTAGTTCCTACATTTAAGGACTTATGCTGATGATTCATGATTAACTTTAAATTCAAGACCCTTCAGATAAAAACTGGAGGCATGTGGTTCACAATAATAACATTGTATTAACATATATTTAGTATTTAGTGTAGATTGTATTTGAACAATAGCATACTGCCCAAACTAACCACTTCCCTTGTGTTATCATTGGAAGAAAATGGCTAAAATAAGAAAAGATTAGTGTTCAAGTGACCTCCCAGAAAACAAGCATCATTTAGCTTGACTGCATAAGTCAAAGCATCTAACGTAGTTCAAAGATTTATATAAGATTCTTGAAAATTCATGGAGAGACAAATTTCCCAAAGAACAAAAATGACCAAATTTTTAGAAATGATTGAAAAGTCTCTGCAAATGAGAGGTCAGCTAGAGCTTAAATTTGATGCCTGGAAAGATACGAGATAAATTGTCAATTGTCAAATTGTCAATTTATATATATTGTCAGCTTAAAGAGTTTAACCTACTAGTTGCCAACATGATATTGTGGAGAATAGACAGCTTCATTTCAAAATACAGTGGAAAGAATACTGCACTCTCAACCTAGGCAGTAGTCTAGTATCTTTAGATCGGACTCTGCCATTAATTTAATATGTGAGTAAGGTGAGTCTCTTAATTTATCAGTTTCATTAACTATGAAAGGGGGGTGAGTGACTGGATGATCTTTAATGTTTCAGTCCTAACATGCTATGAAACTCTCTATATAAACATAAACATGCATTTATATTTTTGTTCATGTACGTCAACATATGTAATAATAGTAATGAGTGCTTTAAGGTATACAAAGTCTCTTCCTCCCAAAAATCCCATGAGGTATATAATGCAAAAAATTTTATAGATAAGAAAGCAATTAATTTGCCTGATATAATACAGAGACAGGACAGCAAAGTGGCACCATAGTGCAGACAATGCTAGGCTAAGAAGTCTCATTAAGAGTCAGGAAGACTCCTTTTTCTGAATTCAAATCCAGTTTTATTTACTAGTTGTGTGACTCTGGGCAAGTCACTTAACCCAGTTTCCCTCGGTTTCCTCATCTATAAAATGAGCTGGAGAAGGAAATGGCAAATCACTCCAGTATCTTTGCTAAGAAAACCCAAATGGGGTCACAGATTGTCAGACATACCTGAACAATAATAAGAACAAATATAGTAGCAGAGCCAGTAATACAACATTGGGCTTTTGAAGCTAAGATAATGCTCTTATACTAGGTTTCCAAGCATATAGATAGATAGATACAGATACAGATATAGATATAGATATAGATATAGATATAGATATAGATATATAGATGTTTTAGAGGTCTTATCCTATGTTTTCAAACATATAGATATAGATATATCTAATATATCTATAGATATATCTAATATATCTATAGATATATAGATATTTTAAAGCTCTTAAACTAGGTTTCTAAACACACACACACACATATATATATACATATATATATATGTGTGTGTGTGTGTATATATTATATATATATATATATATATATATATATATAAATGATATTTTAGAACTGAAACCTTAGAGGTTATTAAGTCTATTCTTCTTTTACAGATGAGTAATCTGACATCCAAAAAGGTAAAATTATACCCAAAATACTAGCAAAGTTAGTCCTTAACAGAATTAACATTTTAACCCAATTTCTTTGATTTATAAATATAGGATTCTTTCAATGGAATGCTCTCTTATGTATCAATTTTTGTGCTTGAGGTGAGCTATAAATTCTTTGAAAGACTTCTTTTTATTTATTCAATTGGTTCAACCAATATACAGAACCCTTTTACCCTTTTCCTCCTGATAGTTACTCTTCACTCTTTTTTCAAGAGCTCTTTCATATTTGGGAAAAGAAATAAGCATTTATATAGCACTTATTATGTGCCAGACACTCTGCTAAACACTTTACAAATATTATCTCATTTTATACAATAACCGTACAAGATAGACATTGTCATTGTCACTATTTTCAGTTGAGAAAACATGCCCAGAGTTAGAAAGCTAGTGAGACCAGATTTGAACTCAATTCTTTTTTATTTCAGACTCAGGGCTTTATCCATTGTTCTGCCTAGCTGCATCTAATATTAATGACTTGAATTGGAGGCAAAGAATCAGAGATTGTTTTTGCCAAATTATAAACATGTGAGATATAGCAGCACTTTATCAAAATGAGTTTTTATTAGAAAAATCTATTTTTTAAGTTGCTATATTCCACCTCAAATTTATAAATGTGCTTCCTTTTCATTTAGTTCCATCTTCCTCTTTCATTCTCTTCCATATTAGAAAAATTCTCAGATAACAGATGGACACACATCTTTGTTGTGGCTATTGAGTGGATGAAAGTCATTCCTTTTGTTATCTACCCTGAGACTTTGTCTCCCGCTCAGAGGTTTTATGAAACACATGGCGAATAAACACTTGTAGGCAGATTATTCATCTTAAATTAAATAACTTTGGTTTTGTTCCAGGAAAGAGAGAAATCACACATCTGAACTGTAAAAGAAATGCAGAGATTCTTCTGCTGCATTCAGGCTTCTTATCTCTGTAAAAGATGCAACCAGTGATCTAGCAGCATCCAGCATGGATGAAAAAGCAAGATATTTTGAGAAGAAAAGGCTCCAGTCAGGGCTGCTTGTTAGATGAGTCTGGGAGGAAAACATGGAGCATTCATATGAGATCTATGTTTATTCTAGTCTTCAACCATCTTCTCCTTGCTGTCTTTAGCAGCATGCAAACTTTTCCATCTGGTTGCCTTGCTTTTCAGTTCTAGAACAATGATCAAACCAATACTGATTTTCTGTATTGAAATACCTCACCAAAGCCACCACTCCTATTTTCTTTTTGGGAGCAAGTCTTAGTTGCTGTATCCCAAGATTTAGCACAGTGTTCGGCACAGAAAGAACTCAATGTTTTTTTATTCATTCATCCTTAGTCTATCAGCAGAAGCCATACAAAGACAGGAAAGTACTTTAAGTGTTAATGTGTGTTTTATTAATGATCCATCAGTACAGCTTGTCTCAAAGGTAAGAAAGGAGAGAGAAAAAAGGCAGACAAGGACCCTAAAAATGATCCTACCATCAAAAGTAATCAGAATCTTTGCCCTTTCCTCCAATTCTTCAGGATTATCAAACTGTCTAATATACCCAATTCAATTCAGTCTCATTTCATTTCAATATTATTGAATTGAATTCTGCAGGGAACATCAAATCCTTTATAGGATACACATTTCTAAGAAAGAATGCCCATTGCTCTTTATCCTAAAGCTGCCATACTTCCAAAGAAAGGAGACACCCCACAGATATTGACTATGGATGTTTGCTACATTAAGGGGTTCAAATACCTGTATTGAGTAAAAATGGAATCAATGTTTAGCTTTTAGGATTGTGGAAAGAAGGAGGAAGAAATTCTGTCTATGCTTATTCCATAGTTGCTCTGTAGTTTATAATCTTAAACAGTTATGTGTGACACTGGGAAGTGTCCCAGTGACTTGCCCAGTATCACAATATGTGACTGAAGCCAGGTCTTCCAGGGTATCCTATCCAAGAAAGGCTCTTGCTACAATGTGAACTCAATGAGAACCATCTAGGATTATAAAAGAGAAGAAATTAAGGAGTTCGTCCCTGCCTAGAGGTTTGTAAGTGAGGACCTGGAGTCAGGAAGGCAAATTCAAATCTAGCCTAAATAACTATTTAATAAATGCTTATTGCTTCCAGGTTCTGTGCTAAACTCTGGACAACAACAGTCCTTGCTCTCTAGGATCTCCCTTTCTAATAGACTGGAGGACCCACTGAGGGGAAATTATTGGCCAAGGTTAGTCAGTCAATAAAAACGCAGCTCTAAAAAGCTGTAGCACAAACAGTACACACATTATCTGGACAGACTAAAACAGGTAGAAGGTAACTGACAAGCCTCAACCTGTTGGTGATTTAAAGGGAAATATACCCTAAGCATGTAAATAATTCTCCTGGGGGGAATGGGCAGATGAGAACAATTTGTTCCAACAGCTTTGAAGGCAGCTGAAGGAAGTGCTGAGTTTTGTCAGATATGAAGATATTAAAGTCAGTCAGTGCATCCTGGACCATCTCCAACCAACTCAATTTTTATCCTATACTGGACTTTAAGAGAATGATGCTAACAAATTTGTGCAATTCTGCCTTACTTAAATCCAATTCACATGCAAGTCAAGACATCATCCACGATGTCATTAGTTCTCTTTGAAAACAAAAGATGAACAACAGATACCTATTTGCTATGTCACCTCTGGAACTTAAGAATTCTTAAAGACTCAATATCCCTTTCTGAAAAATAGGGATAATGTTTTTTATTCCAAGCCTATGTTACTACATTCATATGCACTGAAGGGAAGAGAATTTAAAGATTCTGATGTCCAGCCTTTATTTTTCAGATAAAGAAGCTGAGCACCATAGGAAAAATGATGTAATCAAGTTAGATAGAGATGTGTGTAGGTACATATGTGTATATAAGTATGTCGATATATATTTTCATGTGTGTACACATACATATACACATGTGTGTATATGTGTGCAGTAATCTAGCATCTGTCCCTTTTGTTGATTTTTTTTCCTCTGAAAAGAACATGGAGGAAATCATGTTTTTTTCTATGTCTTTCTCCTATATTTCTCTAGGCAGTGATTTTTAAATAGAGATATTCCCATCGATAATATAAACTTCAATCTTTCTTTGCTGCAGTAATTTATTACACAAGATTGAGAAAGATACCCATACCAAAAAAAATACTGTATTTCTGGAAGACAAAGACCCATGGACAGACATTTTACAAGGGATTTGTACTAAATGAAAGCTGGTGTACAAAAAAGAAATGCCTACTTCTCTACGGGGAAACATTATAAAATTAACCCATAGGGTCTACCTTTAAATTTTAATAGTGAGGAAGAGCACATTCAGCTAGCAGGATATTAATTGCCAATTGATTCTTATCACTCCAGCAGGATAGAATTTCATCAGGCTGCACTCTTTCATTATACAGATGGAGGATTTGTATAAAGCCTTTAGGTGGTGCTAATGTATCACTGAATTTAATAACAGCACTCCAGAAATAAATAAATACATGCATGAAAAGGCTACAAGGGGTCTCAAATCCATATCCAATCCCTCTGAGAAACATAATTAAAGCATCCCATATCTCCCAAGCTCCTTTTGTATCCCAACCCCGCTCGCGTGCACATACACACACACACACACACACACACACACACACACACACACACACACCCATCATTAGAAAAATATCGAGGCTATACAGTAGCCATGACCATCTGTTTTGTTAATGATGAAATAACAAATAACCCCAGGGAGGGAGTAGTTTTCTTTCTATCAATACTGTTCCTATAACTGTCAATTATCAGAATTCTGAATCACTTTCTCCCTTCATCCACAAGCTGAACCCTGGCTTGATTCTCTTTTGTGATTAGCTTGTTTAATGATGATGTTGGAAAGGCAAGGTGATGCAGCCAGGTTTCTTCACTTACATTTCTCTGGGGAACCATAAATGGAGGCAGGGTTTATTTATTTAAGAAAAACCTATTTAATCACATCATCCCTAGACTCTTTCCTCTTCTGAATTGTCCTCTTAACTCTTTACCTTCAAATAATTATACCTGAGGCTGCAAAGGAAAAACTGGGTATCTCCCTTCACCATTCACCAAAGAAATGCCTGCCATCAGAAGCTAATTGCCCAATTATTTGTCATGGTAGGTTTGTTGATGGTGATATATAGATGGTGATTATCTCACTGGCTTTTCTCTTGTAATATTTTATCTTTTGTTTTATTTGGTAATGTTTCCCATTATTTCTAAAGTGGTTTTCTTTGGAGCAGGGCATGGATGACCGTAATTGCTGGTATCTACTTTTTCCCAACCACATGAAATATCCTGTCAGTGCATGATTTGGCATAGGTTTTCTAAAATAGATGAGCGCACATAAAAATAAAAGGAGAGGAGACCACATGCCAGTCTTCATGATTTTGCTGATGTATATCCTGAATAAGCAAACATAGCAAAATATTAATCCAGGGATAGAAATTCTTTAGCATTTTTCAATAACTATATAAAAAAGAAGTGAAGCATGGATCTAACAGATATAGATATTTCTCTAAATGAGATAGGAAGGTGGGGGCACAAGAAAAAAGTCCATAATATTAGTTTTGAAATGCATTGACAGTTGTATTCTAATATAATTGGATTCTTTTATAACTTTGTGTATTTTATTTTCTTCATTTAAAAACATTCTTCTCCAGGGCTAGAGGGAGTTCCAAATATTTAAGGAACAATTAATTCTAACACTATGCAAACTATTTGGAAAAATAGAGAAAAAAGGAGTTCTACCAAATTCTTTTTATGGCACAGATAGGGTGCTGATACCTAACATAGGTAGGGTCAAAACAGAGAAAGAAAATTATTCCCTAATGAATTTCCCTAATGAATATTAATGCAAAAACTTTTTATTATAGCTTTTTATTTTCAAAATATATACATGGATAATTTTTGATAATTTGATAATTAACCCCTCCAAAACCCTGTGTTCTCATTTTTTCCTTCCCTTACCTCCCTCCTTCAGTTGGCAAGTGATCTATGTTAAACATGTGTAGTTCCTCTATACATTTTTCCACAACTATTATACTGCACAAGAAAAATTAGATCCAGAAGGAAAAAATGAGAAAAAAAAACAAAATGCAAGCAAACAACAACAAAATGAGTGAAAATATTATGTTGTGGTGCACATTCAGTTCCCATTGTCCTCTTTGGATGTAGATAGCTCTCTTCATGACAAGACCATTGGAAGTGGTCTGAAACATCTCATTGTTGAAGAGAGCCCCATACATCAGAATTGATCATCGTATAATCTTGTTGCTGTGTGCAATGATCTCCTGGTTCTACACATTTCATTTAGCATCAGTTCATGTAAGTCTCTCCAGGCCTCTCTGAAATCATCCTGCTGATTGTTTCTTATAAAACAATAATATTCCATAACATTTATATACCATAACTTGTTGAGCTATTCTCCAATTGATGGATGTCCACTGAGTTTCCAGTTTCTTATCACTACAAAAAGGGCTGCCACGAACATGACGCAAAAATCTTAAATAAATTATTACCAAAGAGATTATAGCAAGTTATCACCGTGATAATACATCATGATCAAATAGGATTTATACCAGGAATGCATGGCTGGTTCAATATTAGGGAAAAAAATCATATGATTATCTAAATAGATGCAGAAAAATATTTGACAAAATCCAACACCCATTTCTATTAAAAACACCAAGACTATAGGAATTAATGCAGTTTTTCTTAGAATGTTCAGTAGCATGTATCTAAATATCAGCAAGCATCATATATAATGAGAATAAATTAGAACCATTCCAATAAGATCAGGGGGAAACAAGATTGTCCCCTATGACCATTTATACTCAATATTATATTTTAGAATATTTTAATAGTGTGAAATTAGTTATATTTTAGAAGCATATTATATTATTATACATTATATCATATATATATTAAATATCAGATTAAATCTTCTGCAACTACAGTATCAAAAATCCGATAGCAAATTTCCTGCTCCACTTCATTTCTGACATTATAAGACTTGATAAAGCATTCCAAGCAGGGGTATTCTCCAATTTTTTTCCCTGGAGGACAAAGCATGTACATGATCATTTCCATATTTTTCCGAAGGTCATCACTATTCAGAATCTCTGATGCAGGAATTTGAAAAAAATTTTCACTGTCCATTAGGTACACTTTCAAGTTTCCTGTTCCATCATCAAGAGTAAATGTCATAACAAATATATACTGGAGTGGTACAATGCCCAGTGCTTGGGCAATGCAAGCAGGTGTCCATGATGCTTCTTTGATAATAGAATTCAGATTCTGAATTGTCTTCAATTTAGAACATGTTTGCACCCATAGTCCATGCTTTCCCTTGTATGAGAAATGGTACTGCTAGATCTATATAATAATAAGGTCTTCTTGGCTAGATTTCACAGGAATAACACCTTTAAACTTTTTTGAGAGTTGATAAATTTCACTCAGTATTCCTCTTTCTATCATGATCAAAGTATCTTCTGGGGTTTGGAGAATTCCATCATTTTTTACAAAGTGAATAACTATTTTTCTTTCTTGCTGGTTTTGGGTAGTCCACACTTCTGAATTATACAATGATGTATTTTGAAGTTTGGGATCTGGATATTCAGTTGCAACCTCTTGCAAAACTAACTCAAGGTCACTTTCACATGGAACTTCTTGCAGCATATGCCATTTAGGACAATGTAGTTTAATGGATTGATAAAGTTTCTGGAGTTCATAGTTCCTCAATTTTGCTCTAATGCGATACTGTTGAGGGGCATCATGTTTCAAAATATCACTCAATGGAGTTGTCTCCAAATACTGGTGATCTGTAAGTACTGTGGCAGATAGCTGTTGACATCTTTCTAGATCACATGGTGATACAAAATCTTGGGAGGAAAAATTACTTGAGATGTCAAATTCCAAATCACAGCTATTCTCCAAATGCTGATATTCAGCTGGGTTCACAAAATCTAAAAACCTTTTCAGTTCTTTAATATCACAGTTATTTTCTGGCAGGACTTTAATTCCTCGACCATAGCAGGTACCTCCATGAAGATGAAATTCTAAATGTGGAATATTTGACAGCTTCTTAGGAGTCACTGGCTGAATTTTTGTGTGTAAACTATAAATCCTGAGAAAGGTTCCAACCTTTAGACATTTGGCCAACACAGCATGGTTATCATAAACGAGGATGTCTACTATCAGATTCTGCAATTGATTAATACGACCTATATCCCCTTCAAGAGCTCCATCTTCAAATAAGACCTTCCAGGATGGAAATGGAGGTTTTGTACCATCCCACACCTTTAGAAGAACTGAAGATCCATCTACTTCTGCTTTCCCTACAAGTTGACAAATCAAATCAAAATACTGCATTGCCTTCACATCAGACAATTTTATCAACGTCCCAGAGGAAGAAATATGATTAGCTGCTCAAATACGCAATGTTTCTACTGTTTTCTGGTCTTCTGTCGTGAAAGTATATATTTTCTTGAAGTACGAGGAATTGTTGGAGTTCCCAAAGTCCCCTCAAATGTAAGAGATGAAAATCCATCAGTAGTAACACCTTGAATTTCATTTTTATATTGCTGTATCTTCAATCTATGAAAATGAACAATCTCTCCAATTTTGTAGATTACTGGAAGTGTATCAAGATTTACACTGAAAAGCATACAGGTTAACTTGACATTGGACTGATCCATGATAGTTACAACTGAGCAATAATCGGTTCCTCTGCTTTGATAAGGCGGTTTGAAGAACTTCACTGCACCAAATATATTGACTATAGACCCATGCTTAAGTTGATTCAGAGGTGTGTATGTATACTTAGGTGTCACACTCAAACATATAGGTTCCTCAGAAATAACTGTGTCATATTTAACATAAATATAAGCAGTAGATTCATTTGGAGACATTTTCAATTGCAAGCAATTTGTATTATGTTCACTTGAAGAGGAAGTCTCCTCCAAAACAAATCCAGTCACTACAATAGTGTCTTTAGTGATTTGGAGTCTGAAGACCAGCTCAAATTGAAGTTTTGTCACTTAACTTGCTGAAGAACCAGGTTCTCAGTTCATCCCTTGACACACAACTTTTGCACACTGCTCAGCTAAATTTTCAAAGAATAATATACTGATTGTGTTGATTTCTGGATGAAATTTCTCTCTCTCTTGTAACATTATCTTCAAAAAGGCTGTTCCATCTTCAAGCAGAGTTAAAGAGTAGATGAGTGAAACTGTCCCTTGAATAAATTTGTTGGAATAATCACAACCAAGTTGTAGAGTTCTTAAATCCACTTCTTCTAAGTGGCTTGGTAATTGAACTTCAGGCACTCCATTGACTTCTTTTATTAGGTGAACTAGCATATTTGCATTTAAAACCAACTTCAATTAGATTACTTTGTGATTGACAGTATTTTTCCGGGCAGCGGCCCACAAACTCCGGAAGACTACTCAATATTATATTAAGAATGTTAATTTTAGCAAAAAGAAAAGAAAAAGAAATGAAAGGAATTAAAGTAAGTAATGAGGAGACCAAATTATCACTTTTTTCAGATGATATGATAATATACTGAGAATCCTAGCGAATCAACTAAAAAATACTAGAAACAATTAACAGCTTTTAAAAGTTGCATAATACAAAATAAAATCACATAAATCATTAGTATTTCTATATGTTATTATAGAAATGAGTATTTCTATAAAGTCCAGCAGCAAGAAATACAAAGAAATTCCATTTAAAGTAACTGTAGATAATATAAAATATTTGGGAGTCTACTTGGCAAGACAAAGTCAGGAACTATATGAACACCATTACAAAACACTTTCTACATAAATAAAGTCACATCTAATTAACTGGAAGAATATCAAGTTCATGGGTAGGCCAAGTTCATATCATAAGAGTGACAATTCTCCCTAAATTAACCTCCTTATTCAGTACTATATCAATTAAAATTCCAAGAAATTATTTTATGCATTTAGAAAAAAATAATAACAAAGTTCACCTGGAAGAATAAAAGCTCAAGAATTTCAAGAGCATTAATGAAAAAAATGCAAAAAGGCATTTTTGGCCTAGCTATACCAGACCTAAAACTATATTATAAAGCAGCTATAGTAATTCTAGTGTTTGATTAGCCCCAAAACACTAGTTTCTGGGAAAAGAGCTTACTATTTGACAAAAATTGCTGGAAAAATTGAATATTATCATCACAAAAACTAGGTATTAACCCATACTTAACACCCTATGCCAAGATAAGGTGGAAATGGGTTCATAATTTAGATATAAAGAGTGATACTATAAACAAATTAGAAGAAAAAGAACAGTCTATTTCTCAGATCATGGAGAAGGAAGGAATTTGTGACCAAAGAAGAACTAGAGTACATTATGGAATACAAAAGAAATAATTTTGATTATATCAAGTTAAAAAGTTTTGTACAAACAAAATCAAGGCAGACAAGATTGAAAGAGAAGCAGTGAACTGGAAAAAAAAGTTTGTGATAAAGGCCTTATTTCTAAAATATAGAAAGACTCAAATATATAAGAATACCTTGCCATTTTCAAATTGATAAATGATCAAAGGATATGAACAATTTTAAGATGGAGAAATTAAAATAATTTCCAGTCAAACAAAAAAAATCTCTAACTTAGTATTGATCAGTGAATTGCAAATTAAGAGCACTCTTAGGTACCATCTCATAGCGCTCAGATTGGCTAAAATGATAAGAAAAGGTAATGATGAATGTTGGAGGGGATGCGGGAAAATTGGGACACTAATACATAATTGGTGGAGTTGTGAATGAGATTCTGGAGAGCAATTTGGAACTATGCCCAAAGGACTATAAAACTGTGCATACCCTTTGATCCAGCAGTGTCTGTCCTGGGACTATATCCCAAAGAGAACATAACAAAGGGAAAAGAACCCACATGTGTTAAAATGTTTGTGGTAGCTTTTTTTGTAGTAGCAAGAAACTGGAAACTGAGTGGATGCCCATCAGTTAAGCAATGGCTGGATAAGTTATGATGCATGAATGTTATGGAATATTATTGTTCTATAAGAAATGATAGGCAGGATAATTTCAGAGAGGCCCGGAGAGACTTACATGAACTTTTGCTAAGTGAAGTGAGCAGAACCAAGAGAATATTGTACACAGCAACAAGAAGATTATACAGCGATCAATTCTGATGGATGTGACTCTTTTCAACAGTGAGATAGTTCCAGGTAGTTCCAATGATCTTATGATGAAGAGAGCTATTTGTATCAAGAGAGAGGGCTATAGCAACTGAGTATGGATCACAACATAGTATTTTCACTCTTTCATTATTGTTTATTTGCATTTTGTTTTCTTTCTCATTTTTTTCCTTTTGGATCTGATTTTTCTTGTGCAGCATATTTGTGGAAATATGTATAGAGGAATTGCACATGTTTAACATATATTGGATTGCTTGCCCGTCTGGGGCTGTGAGGGGAAGGGAGGGAGAAAAAAATTGGAACACAAGGTTTTGCAAGAGTGAATATTTTGCATATATTTTGAAAACAAAAAATTTTATAAAATAATACAAATATAAATAAAAACATTATTCTAAGAAGGCTTTCTCAAACTTCCAAAAGGGTTTATTGGGAGAAAAAAAGATTAAGACTTCTTGCCTAAGCAGAAGAAAGTTAGACAATTTCAATGGAGTATTAGAAATAGGCTACAGTATCAGCTGAACTTTTTGTGTCAAAATTTCAGAGATCAGGAGTGACCTACTTACTAAGAAATACTACCCAAAGTCCCTGGGCCCCTAAAAATACAACAAGATTTTATAGTAGAGTGTCTTCTACTCAATAAAGGAAATACTAGTGGCTTTTAGTGACCCAATGAGGAAAAGTGGGAACAAATAATGTATAAAATCATTAAAATGAATTTGAGCTCCCCAAATAGTCTATTTTCTCATTCCTCCAAAGTAACCAGTTATGTCAGGAAAGAACTCTAAAATTATGATTTTATTTTTCAAAGGTAAAGGGAAGAGAACAAATATTTATTAAGCATTTACTACACACTGGGTCTCAGATGTGCACTAGTTGTGTCACCTTGGCAAATAGCTTAACCCTGTTTGATTCAGTTTCCTCATCTGTAAAATGAACTGGAGAAGAAAATGGAAAACCACTTCAGCATCTTTGCCAGGAAAACCCCAGAACAGCATGGGTTTGTTGTGGTCCACAGGGTCACAAAAAGTTGAACATGACTGAACAACAACAGATGTTCTAGGCACTGTGCTAAATACTTTATATACAACATTCCATTGTTCCTTATAACAAAACTAGAAGATAGGTGCATTTTATAGTTGAAGAAATTGAGACAAAGATGAAATAACTTAAATAGAGTCACACACATATTAAGGTAAAATTTGAATTCAAATACTCCTGACTCCAGGCCCAGTCCTCTATCTACTGTGTCACCTAGCTTCCTAGCCAGATTAAATGGATGAAATTATTCCTTGATTTTAAGCAAAGTGAAAAGTCGTGTTTGTAGCTGTTTCTGGTAACAACAATCAATAAGCCTTGGGTAGAAAATTCCATATCTCTTCCTTATAGGAAAAATCAAATGCCTCCTTGCCTTGTAAATCACCTATGATTCAAGCCAAAGTTTTTCTTTGATTTTGCTCTTGAGGTGATTATCAATATCCTTTCACAATGATGGAAGATTTAATCAATTTAAAGTTGTTTGACCAGCAGTAGAGATTAAATAAATGTAGCCACATGGATACCTGTGGTATCATTTCCACTCACCCCTATCTCACCCCTATTTGTCACCTAATATTGTTATAAAAGGCCTTTAGATTGTTAAGGTTTATATCCTATGTTCAAGTATGAGATGGCTTTTACTCAAGAATATTCCTTACTGAAGACTTAGATCAATTACTTCCAAGAATCCTTGAACTTTGGCTTCTTTATCAGCCACTGGACATGTATCTAATAAATCTCTGTTATGTACTCAGATTTCCACAAAAGTTTCCCAGGGGTGATTTGTTATGGCAAAGAAGTGAATGTTTATTTGCCAAGGCTATATCAGTGGGGTATCAGTTCTCATAAGTACTTTCAATTTGGAAAGAAAGGCTTTGGAGATGGGCCAAGGAACTTGCTATATATATATATCTTCTGTTTAACATTGTGAGCCAGTGAAAATCCAGTCGACTAGTACAGCCCCTAATATGCATGTATGTCAAGGTTCAACTGAGTGAGATACTAACCTTTATTACCCCCTTCTCAGTCATTTGCTTTCTGTGACACAGAGTTGAGTTCCTTAGAATCCTGCCCCTCATTCTCATTCTTTATTAGGCAACTCAGAAAGCACCTTGTTTTTAGTGGTCTAGGTGATACTCTGCTGTCCCCTATGGATAAGGGGCAGATTTGTAATAAAGTCACATCTGTTCTTCGTCTAAAACTTATTGGCTAGGGGTCAATGCAAAATGATGTGTGATCAAGCAACTAGACTCTCTGCAGAGTAAGGAAATTTAGGATATTCCCTCTGCTCCTCTTCCTTGATACATATCCTTGTTCCATGGCTGCCAACCCAGTATAGTAATGTTGATCTCTGGGAACAGTTTGCTTCATGTTTGCCCTACAGAGCTCAATGTAGGCAAGTATAGAAAGACTCATCAGTAGAAAGTAGGTCACTAGGGGAGAATTTTTTTTTCTAGCTAACAATCCAGGAAATAGACAAATTTTATATGGGCTTCATTCCTATATAGCTCTTTCAATTTCCACAGTTATGATAGCAAAAATTAATGTGAAAATACATCATGTGTATTAAGAAAAACAAAACTATGAATACTGATGAATACTGATTTAATGATTGATAATTTAAATAAATAATCCTTGTTCTATGAGTAATAATAAACTGATATGCCACAAAAGGAACTGAATTATATTGATGATAATTTTTATTAAATCAGAAAACACAAAGAAGTTAAATAGAAGTACTGCCATCTGGTTCTCCTCCAAAAAACATGTAAAAGTGTGAGTAGATTTTATCCTGACCCAGAAAATAATAAGAAATATAATTTCCTGATGCATCACATTATGAATCATCTACTTGCATAATCATCACAATCACAATAATCATAATAATCACAATAAGAATAATAAATGAGGATACAAAACAATCAAGTTGCTGTTGTAATTCAGTTAATCAGTTCTGTTCAAATCTTTGTTGACTCCATTTGAATATTTTGAGTTTTTGTTTTTTTTTAAGAAAAGTTACTGGAGTTGTTTGCCATTTTCTTCTCAGGTATTCCTAATTCTTGGTCTAGCTCTCTATCCACTGTCATTTAGAGCTGTTCAAAATTGAAATGGACTATCTCAAGAGATGGTGGTCTTCCCCTTCCTTGAGACTTTTAAGCAGAGGATTAATCAATACTTGTCAGCTATGTTATAGAAGTAGATAGAGCTCTGGTACTGAAGTCATGGAGATCTGATTTCAGGTCCTGTCTGAGAAAGGATTTGTCTCAAACAATTACTAGCTGCGTGACTCTAGGCGGATCACTTAATTCCAAATTTTCTCAGTTCCTCATCTATATAATGGGGACACACTGGAAAGCAAAATGACAAACCACTTCAGTGTCTTTGCCAAGAAAACCTCATGGATGTGAAATCACCAAAAATTGAACACAATTGAATGAATGAACAATCATCCTCATCATTTATTAAGTACTTACCACATATCAGGCATCATATTAAGTGCTGGAAATTCAAAGAAGGCTCTACCCTTCTACCCCACTAACCTACAGTAACATCAACTTCTCTTCATAATTTTCTAGGATCCTTCAAATTAAGTTAACATATACTTATTTTATTTTTTGTTTTTATAATGTCTTTTGTTGTTTTATATCACCATTATTTTTACAAGCATTCTTTCCTTTTACAGAAAAGTCAACAATATAATGACTATTTTAAAGAGAAAAAATAATTTGAAAAAAAGGAAAAAATTACTATAATTGATCAATACTCCAAAAAAAAATGAAAATGTATGTAGCAGATTACAATTTGGACCTCCTACCTCTATAGAGGGGAGAGAGGATCTTATCATATTTCTTATTTTGAGCCATGCTTGCTCTCTGTAATTTAATATTGTTAATTGTTTTACAATTACAATTACAATTAATTGTAATAATAAAGTAAAGCATTTACTTTAAACAATCTTGTGGTTGTTCTTTCTGTTTGAATTATTGTAGTCATTGTATGTATTGTTTTCTTGTCTTTGTTTACTTCCTTCTTTATTAGGTTAATATATATATTTCCTTATTTCTCTATATTCATCACACACATCATTTCTTGTAGCACAGTACATTAGGCTTAGCTATTCCCCAATCAGTGTACATCTGGTTTATTTCCAAATTTTTTAATCACAAAAAAGTGTTTTCAATATTTTGGTATATGAACAGATTTTCTTCTTCAAAGTTTCTGGATACACAAACACAAAAATGAAATATATGTGTGTATCCATATATATAATAAAATTATAGCTGCATAGCTATAATTCCATTTATATGTATGTGTCCATAAATTACTCACTAATACGTATACTATATTCATCAAATTCTGGTTTCTAATCCATTCTACTTTCACTTCCATTTCATAGGTGAGTTTATCCCATTCACATTCACAGTTATGAAGTATAAATTGGATATAAGTAATGCATCAAAATTCTGCACTCAGTGTCAACAAAGAGTTCCCTGTGATCTTTCTGACCAAATAATCTGTCCCCCTTACTGTCTCTGTAGAGAGCTCCCAAAGCTGTTGCCCTTGTTGTAGCAACCTCCAAGATCCACTGTCAGTGTTGCTGTGCTGCGTCCTAAATACAGCGCATCTCCTACCTTGTTCTGCCAACATATTAGGCTATCTTGAACTAGAAAAAATGTCTTAGCCAACCTTCTGCTGGTTCTCTTGCTGCAGAATTCTATTAAAAACAGTATTTTAAAGTTGTTTGGAGAGCAATATTGTGAGAGTTCATCTGAGTTGCTACCTGTACTCTGTCTGTCATCTTGGCTCCCAATTCCTCTATTTTATTAATTCATGTTTACAGGAATATAATTTTCTTCTGAAAACTGTATTAGCTACATCCCAGAAATTTTGGTATTTTTTATCATTGTTATTTTCTTTCACATAATTATTGTTTCTATCACTTATTATTTAAGCTACTCATTATTTATAATTCCTTTTTTTTTTAAATGCCATTAGATCTGTGTCTTTTATTTGTTCTCCCTGAATCAAATAGAATTTTTATTATATATATTTAAGGATGAATTTTTGGCTTTTAAATGTTTTAAATAAAAGTTCCATTTGGTACTCAGAATATGTATATTATTTATCAGTCTGGTTTAGAAGATACCCAAAGTCTTTTTCTTCTAGTTTTTCCAGAAATATGTTCAATTATATATTTTCATTTTTGTTTATTTTTCTGATTTGTACAAAACTAAGCAGCATTGTCATATTTTTGCCAGAAATTTTTTGCCATGCTATATCTTCTGGCAATTTAGTTATTTTTATCTTTATATATTTAGATGCTAAGCTTTTAGAGTATATTATAGACATTAGCACAATGTTTAGCAAATAGTAGGCACTCAGTAAATGTTTATGCATTGATTGATTAATACTGAATTGTTGCTCCTAGGTTGCCTTTCAGCATACTATAATTGTTTTATCCCTTTTTACATTTTGAATTTTACATTTTGTCTGAAGATGACAGACAGAGTACAGGTAGCAACTCAGATGAACTCTCACAATATTGCTCTCCAAACAACTTTAAAATACTGCTTTTAATAGAATTCTGCAGCAAGAGAACCAGCAGAAGGTTGGCTAAGACATTTTTTCTAGTTCAAGATAGCCTAATATGTTGGCAGAACATTTTGCTTTGTCATGATTACAATGTCTGTATTTTTAAAAATTTAACTAATACATAATAAATTTTGTTCTAATCCTTCTTTTATTTTATATATATCTCCGATTTTTCTTCTTTTTTTTTTAAGCAACAGATTATGAAGTTCTGTTTTCTTAATCAATTTGTCTCTCTTTTTCATTGGATTGCATTGTTTAATCTATTTGTATCTGAAATTATGAGGGTTATATTCATATTTTTGTTCATTTCTCTCTAATATTGTTTTCCCCCAAGTTAGGATTATGCCTCCCCTTTCTCTTTGAAGATAATACTTTGTTTCTTAAGTTAGTTTATCTTAATGTACTTTGAGGTAACCCTTCTCTCATTAGCTTTCTTCCCCTTATTTGCAAGACTACTTATTAATTTTTTATGATTTCTTACTTTTACTTATCTATTTAATTTCTATTTTCCTTTTCTCCTCTCAGTTATTTATTTATTTATTTTTTTAAAAAAATTTTTATTTAATAATTACATTATATTGACACTCGTTTCTGTTCCGATTTTTTTTTCCCCTCCTTCCCTCCACCCCCTCCCCTAGATGGCAAGCAGTCCTTTATATGTTGGATATGTTGCAGTATATCCTAGATACAATATATGTTTGCAGAACCGAACAGTTCTCTTGTTGCGTAGGGAGAATTGGATTCAGAAGGTATAAATAATCCGGGAAGAAAAACAAAAATGCAGATAGTTTACATTCGTTTCCAGTGTTCTTTCTTTGGGTGTAGCTGCTTTTGTCCATCATTTATCAATTGAAACTCAAGTCTCTTTGTCAAAGAAATCCACTTCCATCAAAATATGTCCTCATACAATATCGTTGTCGAAGTGTATAAGGATCTCCTGGTTCTGCTCATTTCACTTAGCATCAGTTCGTGTAAGTCTCGCCAGTCCTCTCTGTATTCATCCTGCTGGTCATTTCTTATAGAACAATAATATTCCATAACATTCATATACCACAATTTACCCAGCCATCCATTCATTTTCCAGTTTCTAGCCACTACAAACAGGGCTGCTACAAACATTTTGGCACATACAGGTCCCTTTCCCTTCTTTAGTATTTCTTTGGGATATAAGCCCAATAGAAACACTGCTGGATCAAAGGGTATGCACAATTTGATAATTTTTTGGGCATAATTCCAGATTGCTCTCCAGAATGGTTGGATTCGTTCACAACTCCACCAACAATGCATTAGTGTCCCAGTTTTCCCGCATCCCTCCAACATTCATCATTATTTTTTCCTGTCATCTTAGCCAATCTGACAGGTGTGTAGTGGTATCTCAGAGTTGTCTTAATTTGCATTTCTCTGATCAATAATGATTTGGAACACTCTTTCATATGAGTGGTAATAGTTTCAATCTCATCCTCTGAAAATTGTCTGTTCATATCCTTTGACCATTTATCAATTGGAGAATGGCTTGATTTCTTATAAATTTGAGTCAGTTCTCTATATATTTTGGAAATGAGGCCTTTATCAGAACCTTTAACTGTGAAAATGTTTTCCCAGTTTGTTGCTTCCCTTCTAATCTTGTTTGCATTAGTTTTATTTGTACAAAGGTCCTCTCAGTTATTTAGTCAAGTCCTCCTTCCTTTTCTTTCCTTCAATATGCTTTCTTTGTGAGTTTTAAATTTTATTTTTTCTAAAAAAAAAGATTTTGCTTCTCTTCATTCTTTATCTTCCTTTTCTCTTCTAGACTTTTGTTCTTTCATTGATAACCTTTATGCTTATTTATTCCTTTTTTAATCTTTACTTCTTTATGGAAATCAAAGCCAAAAATTATTCATTTTGGGTTCTCTCTTCTAAACAGTTTTATGTTATTACCTTGTAAATCATAACTCCTGACTCAATTTTTTCTGTTATGTCTTAGCTTTGAAAATAGAAAAGATAGAACTATAGTCCACAATAGGTATTTTCTTTTATCAAAATTAGAACATGTAAGAGACTATTTAAAAATTGGCTAGGGAAACAAGTCAAGGAGATAGAAATTAAAAATTATCAGACTCTGAAAACCTAGACCAAACAAAAAGTCTGGAGACCATATTTAAAATTAACCATCTCTTTAGAAACAGAGGACAAAGTGAAAATAGATTCCATCAGAAAGTCTACATTGAATATGAAAAAAGCTCTATTTGTCTGGGTCATGCCATATTGAACTAAGTTTGTCTAGTCAGCTGTGCTCAGATTCCCAGATGATTCCCTAGGGTGAAAAAAGGAAGCCCAGAATTTACACAAGGAAATGCTTTCATCTTTACCCTTTTTGTCACTAATGGAATTAGAGATACATAACTCCTCAGCTTTTTCGACTCTCAACTCATACCTAATATTCTCAACACAGTGGACTCATTTAGATTTCTGATCTCAAGCTGCTTAGTTGCTGTAAAAATGGAATTGATAGAGGGGAGAAGGAAGTGAAAAGAATAAGCTTTTACATAGTGTACTATTATGTGCCTGTCACTGAGTTCAGAATTTTTTACAAATATTATCCCATTTGATGAAGGCAGTTGGAATGTGGCAGCTATCAGTTAGAGTCTAGTTTCTCACACTCACTTTACTCTGAGTGGGTAATTTAGAGATTTAACCAAATGAATCCAAGTATATTAAAAACAAAATTTAGAATTCCATAGGGAAGATTATCAAACTTTACCAACTTCCTGGTAAAAGGAAGGAAACAGGTCTTGAAATAATTGAATATAAATTGAAATAATTCAGTTTACTTTTCAAAGAGGAAAGAAGAAATGTACAATTTCAGCAAGGATAATACAGTATCACTATCACAACTGATTTCTCAAGATTACTACTTCACCCAAGTAACATTTTCTTCTCACTATAGTTTGATTCAGAAATATTTTAATAAATATTCTCTAAATGAAATCTTCCAGAAGTATACCAATTGTGTTCACAGCACTATGTTGGAACTAATGATAATAGAAAGCAGAGCTCAAATCCATTCCTCAATAGGTAAAAGGATATAATACTCAAAGTCAAATAGTCAGTAGTCAAAGGATATAAATATTTTGAAATAATTGCTAATTATAAATATCCTTAATTGCTATTTGGAAAATTCTCCAAATCAATAATAATAAGAGAAATACAGATCAAAACAAGTCTAAGTTTTCTCCTCTCACCTAAAAATTGATCAAGATAATAAAAATGGGAATATTCAATGTTGGAAAGCATATGAGAAGAAAGGAACTCTATTATACTGTTGGCAGAGCCATGGATTGGTCCAACCCTTTTGAGTCTCCATTTGAAATTTTGAAAAAATACCCCCCCAAAATTTATTTATACTTTTTGACTCAATAGACAAAAACCAAAGTCACATCAAAACTCTTTATGATAGCAAAATGGAAAATAAGTAAACTGTGGTATATGTGTGCAATAGTTGTTTTTTTTTTTTGGCAGTAAATTAAGAGGAATCCTGAGAAACTTGGAAAAATTTTTATAAGCTCACAGAGAGTACAATAAACAGAATGAGAGCATGTACGATGAGTACTACAACTGAAAGTAAAAGATCATGAGAAGAAACCTGAGATCAAAATTACTGAAAAAGCAGATAAAGGAACATATCTATCTCCTTTTGACAGAGGTAGGGAATAGAATGTTGCATACATTGTCAGATATAGTGACTATGAGCTAATTTTGCTTAATTGTTTTTCTTTGTTACAAAAAATGATTCAATGGGTGGCTGAGGGTGGGAGTAAGAGGTGGTTTGCAGGACCAGGTCAGTGGCAAATACTTAGAAATAACTACAATGTAACAATAAAAGGCATCAGTAAAAACATTTTTGAAATCTGAGAAAGAGAGAGAGAAAGAGATAGAGAAAAAGAGAGAGATAAAGAGAGAGAGAGAGAGAGACAGAGAAACAGAGAAAAAGACTCAACAAGTCACCTCCTGAAAGATGCCCCAAACTGAAAACACCAGAAATTTCACAGCCAAAATTTAGTTAGGGAGAAAAATATAGCATCTTAAAAATTTGAGCATAAGCCAACATGGGGGAAATGGATTTTTAGGAGAATAGAAGACTTTCAACTATTCCTTATGAAAGGACCATAGTTGAGTAGAATCTTTTTTTTTTTTTTTTTTTTTTTTTTTTTTTTTTTTTTTTTTTTTTAATTAAATTTTTTTATTTAATAATTACATTATATTTACACTCATTTCTGTTCCGATTTTTTTTCCCCTCCCTCCCTCCACCCCCTCCCCTAGATGGCAAGCAGTCCTTTATATGTTGGATATGTTGCAGTATATCCTAGATACAATATATGTTTGCAGAACCGAACAGTTCTCTTGTTGCATAGGGAGAATTGGATTCAGAAGATATAAATAATCCGGGAAGAGAAACAAAAATGCAGATAGTTCACATTCGTTTCCCAGTGTTCTTTCTTTGGGTGTAGCTGCTTTTGTCCGTCATTTATCAATTGAAACTCAGGTCTCTTTGTCAAAGAAATCCACTTCCATCAAAATATGTCCTCATACAATATCGTTGTCGAAGTGTATAATGATCTCCTGGTTCTGCTCATTTCACTTAGCATCAGTTCATGTAGGTCTCTCCAAGCCTCTCTGTATTCATCCTGCTGGTCATTTCTTACAGAACAATAATATTCCATAACATTCATATACCACAATTTACCCAGCCATTCTCCAATTGATGGGCATCCATTCATTTTCCAGTTTCTAGCCACTACAAACAGGGCTGCTACAAACATTTTGGCACATACAGGTCCCTTTCCCTTCTTTAGTATTTCTTTGGGATATAAGCCCAATAGAAACACTGCTGGATCAAAGGATATGCACAATTTGATAATTTTTTGGGCATAATTCCAGATTGCTCTCCAGAATGGTTGGATTCGTTCACAACTCCACCAACAATGCATTAGTGTCCCAGTTTTCCCGCATCCCCTCCAACATTCATCATTATTTTTTCCTGTCATCTTAGCCAATCTGACAGGTGTGTAGTGGTATCTCAGAGTTGTCTTAATTTGCATTTCTCTGATCAATAATGATTTGGAACACTCTTTCATATGAGTGGTAATAGTTTCAATCTCATCCTCTGAAAATTGTCTGTTCATATCCTTTGACCATTTATCAATTGGAGAATGGCTTGATTTCTTATAAATTTGAGTCAGTTCTCTATATATTTTGGAAATGAGGCCTTTATCAGAACCTTTAACTGTGAAAATGTTTTCCCAGTTTGTCGCTTCCCTTCTAATCTTGTTTGCATTAGTTTTATTTGTACAAAGGCTTTTTAATTTGATGTAATCGAAATTTTCTATTCTGTGATCAGTAATGGTCTCTAGTTCATCTTTGGTCACAAATTTCTTTCTCCTCCACAAGTCTGAGAGATAAACTATTCTATGTTCCTCTAATTTATTTATAATCTCGTTCTTTATGCCTAGGTCATAGACCCATTTTGATCTTATCTTGGTATATGGTGTTAAGTGTGGGTCCATGCCTAATTTCTGCCATACTAATTTCCAATTATCCCAGCAGTTTTTATCAAATAATGAATTCTTTTCCCAGAAGTTAGGGGCTTTGGGTTTGTCAAACACTAGATTGCTATAGTTGACTATTCTGTCTTGTGAGCCTAGCCTTTTCCACTGATCCACTAATCTATTTCTTAGCCAATACCAAATGGTTTTGGTGACTGCTGCTTTATAATATAATTTTAGATCAGGTACAGCTAGGCCACCTTCATTTGATTTTTTTTTCATTAATTCCCTTGAGATTCTCGACTTTTTATTGTTCCATATGAATTTTGTTGTTATTTTTTCTAGATCAATAAAATATTTTCTTGGAAGTCTGATTGGTATAGCACTAAATAAATAGATTAGTTTAGGGAGTATTGTCATCTTTATTATGTTCGCTCGGCCGATCCAAGAGCACTTAATATTTTTCCAATTATTTAAGTCTGACTTTATTTGTGTGGAGACTTTTTTATAATTTTGCTCATATAATTCCTGACTTTCCTTTGGTAGATAGATTCCCAAATATTTTATGGTATCAACAGTTATTCTGAATGGAATTTCTCTTTGTATCTCTTGCTGTTGGGTTTTGTTGGTGATGTATAAAAATGCTGAGGATTTATGGGGATTTATTTTGTAGCCAGCTACTTTGCTAAAATTATGAATTATTTCCAATAGCTTTTTGGTAGAATCTCTGGGGTTCTCTAGGTATACCATCATATCATCTGCAAAGAGTGATAGTTTGGTTTCCTCATTGCCTACTCTAATTCCTTTTATATCTTTCTCGACTCTTATTGCCGAGGCTAGTGTTTCTAATACGATATTAAATAATAATGGTGATAGTGGGCAACCTTGCTTCACTCCAGATCTTACTGGGAAAGGTTCCAGTTTTTCCCCATTGCATATGATGCTTACTGATGGTTTTAAATATATGCTCCTGACTATTTTAAGGAAAAGTCCATTTATTCCTATGCTCTCAAGTGTTTTTATTAGGAATGGATGTTGGATTTTATCAAATGCTTTTTCTGCATCTATTGAGATGATCATGTGGTTTTTGTTTGTTTGGTTATTGATATAGTCAATTATGCTAATAGTTTTCCTAATATTGAACCAGCCCTGCATTCCTGGTATAAATCCTACTTGGTCATAGTGTATTATCCTGGTGACAATTTTCTGTAATCTTTTTGCTAATATTTTATTTAAGATTTTAGCATCAATATTCATTAGGGAGATTGGTCTATAATTTTCTTTCTCTGTTTTCAGCCTACCTGGTTTAGGTATCAGTACCATATCTGTGTCATAAAAGGAGTTTGGTAGGACTCCTTCAATCCCTATTTTTTCAAATAGTTTATATAACATTGGAGTTAATTGTTCTTTAAATGTTTGGTAGAATTCACATGTAAATCCATCTGGTCCTGGGGATTTTTTCTTAGGGAGTTGATTGATAGTTTGTTCTATTTCTTTTTCTGAGATGGGACTGTTTAGGATATTTACTTCTTCCTCTGTTAGTTTGGGCAAGCTGTATTTTTGGAGGTATTTTTCTATTTCATTTAAGTTGTCGAATTTATTGGCATAAAGTTGGGCAAAGTAACTCCTAATTATTGCTCTAATTTCCTCTTCGTTAGTGGTGAGTTCTCCCTTTTCATTTTTAAGACTAACAATTTGATTTTCCTCTTTCCTTTTTTTAATCAGATTTACTAAGGGTTTGTCTATTTTGTTGGTTTTTTCATAGAACCAACTCTTAGTTTTATTAATCAATTCAATAGTTTTTTTACTTTCAATTTTATTGATCTCACCTTTTACTTTTAGAATTTCAAGTTTAGTGTTTGACTGGGGGTTTTTAATTTGTTCCTTTTCTAGCATTTTTAATTGCAAACCCAATTCATTGACCTTCTCTTTCTCTATTTTATACAAATAGGCCTCTAGAGATATGAAATTTCCCCTTATTACCGCTTTGGCTGCATCCCATACATTTTGGTATGATGTCTCATTATTATCGTTTTCTTGGGTGAAGTTATTAATTATGTCTATGATTTGCTGTTTTACCCAATCATTCTTTAGTATGAGATTATTTAGTTTCCAATTATTTTTTGGTCTACTTCCCCCTGCTTTTTTGTTGAATGTAATTTTCATTGCATCGTGGTCTGAAAAGGATGCATTTACTATTTCTGCCTTACTACATTTGAGTTTGAGGTTTTTATGTCCTAATATATGGTCAATTTTTGTATAGGTTCCATGAACTGCTGAAAAGAAAGTGTATTCCTTTCTGTCTCCATTACATTTTCTCCAGAGATCTATCATATCTAGCTTTTCTAGTATTCTGTTTACCTCTTTGACTTCTTTCTTATTTATTTTCTGGTTTGATTTATCTAATTCTGAGAGTGCAAGGTTAAGATCTCCCACTATTATAGTTTTACTGTCTATTTCTTCTTGCAGCTCTCTTAGTTTCTCTTTTAAGAATTTAGATGCTACCCCACTTGGTGCATATATGTTTAATATAGATAGTGCTTCATTATCCATGCTACCCTTTAGCAAGATATAGTGTCCTTCCTTATCTCTTTTAATTAGGTCAATTTTTGCTTTAGCTTGATCTGAGATCAGGATGGCTACCCCTGCTTTTTTGACTTCACCTGAAGCATAGTAGATTTTGCTCCAACCTTTTACCTTTAACCTGCATGTATCTCCCCGCTTCAGGTGTGTTTCCTGTAAACAACATATTGTAGGATTCTGGCTTTTAATCCATTCTGCTAACCGCTTCCTCTTTATGGGGGAGTTTACCCCGTTCACGTTTATGGTTAGAATGACCAATTCTGTATTACTTGCCATCTTGTTAACCCGGTTTATGCTTTCCTCCCTTCTTTCCCCTTTCCCCCCCTTCCAAGTATTAAGCTTGTGAGCACCCCTTGCTTCTCACAGCCCTCCCTTTTTAGTATCCCTCCCCCCTCCTTAGAGTTCCTCCCCCTATCTTACCCCTTTCCCTCCCAGTTCCCGTATTCCCTTCCGCTTAGCTTATTCCTTCCCTTTCCACTTTTCCCTTCTCACTTTTCAATGAGATGGGAGAAGTTTCACCATAGATTGAATATGTCTTAAGATTTTTCACTTAAAGCCAATTCTGAAGGCAGTAAGATACCCACTATATTCATCCCCCTCCATTCTTTCTCTCAGATATAATAGGTTTCCTATGCCTCTTCATGAGATGTACTACCCCCACTTTACCCTTTTTCTGGTACAATGTCCTTTCCACATCAATTTCTAGAACAAGGTATACATGTATTCTTTATACATCTATATAGTCAAAATATAGTTCCCAAGATTAATCTTTACCTTTTTAGATTTCTCTTGAGTTCTATATTTGTAGATCAAACTTTTTGTTAAGTTCTGGTTTTTTCATCAGAAATAGATGAAATTCGCTTACTTCGTTGAATGTCCATCTTCTTCCCTGGAAAAAGATGCTCATTCTCGCTGGGTAAGTTATTTTTGGTTGCATACCAAGTTCCTTAGCTTTTCGGAATATCATATTCCAGGCCCTTCGATCTTTTAATGTGGATGCTGCCAGATCCTGGGTGATCCTTATTGTGGCTCCTTGATACTTGAATTGGGTTTTTCTAGCCGCTTGCAATATTTTTTCTTTCACCTGAGGGTTCTGGCATTTGGCCACTATATTCCTTGGTGTTTTGATTTTAGGATCCCTTTCAGTGGGTGATCGATGAATCCTTTCAATGTTTATTTTTTCCTCTGTTCCTATGACTTCTGGGCAGTTCTCTTTGATAATTTCCTGGAAGACAGTGTCCAGGCTTTTTTTTTCATCATGTTTTTCTGGGAGTCCAATGATTCTCAGATTGTCTCTCCTGGATCTGTTTTCCAGGTCTGTTGTCTTCCCCAGAAGGTATTTCACATTTTTCTCCATTGTTTGATTTTTTTGGATTTGCTTGACTGATTCTTCTTGTCTCCTCGAGTCATTCAATTCCACTTGTTCAATTCTGATTTTCAGTGAAGTATTCTCTTCACTCACTTTTTTAAAATCTTTCTCTAATTGTCCAATTGAGTTCTTTTGTTCTGTGGAATTTTTTTCCATTTCGCCAATTTTGTTTTTTAGAGAGCTGTTTTCTGTTTCCAGTTCACTAATCCTATTTTTCAAGGATTTTACTTCTTTATCCACTCTCTCTTTAACTTTCTCCAGACTCTTTTCCCATTTTTCTTCTAGCTCCCTTGTGAGAGCCTTTTTAATCACTTCTATGAGGTTCATCTGTGCTGAGGAACAGCCGATCTCCTCCTTTGGGGAATCACCTGGGGACTGCCTGTTTTTAGTCTCCTCAGGATTTAGAGTCTGCTCTCTATCTGTATAGAAGCTGTCAAGGGTTAAAGTCCTCTTCAGCTTCTTGCTCATTCTGTCTATTAATCAGAGATAAACTACCAAAGAAAAACAGAAAAAAACTGGAGTCTTTCTTTGGGGGAGGGGCTGGGTGTGTTATCGAGCTTCCTCTACAGACTGCAGGTGGCAGCAGTGAGGCACTAGCAGGACTGTGCTGCGCCTGCTCTCTGAGATCCCAGAGCGTGCTGAGTCACTGAGGGGGGGGGAAGGGGGGGGGGCCAGGTCCTGAGAGACTTCAGCTGTTTGCGGTTGTATTCTTCAGCCCCGGTGTTTTTAGCTTCTCTGCTGGGCTGTTGACTTGCTGCCGGAGGAAATTATCCAAACCTGTAGCGAAGCTCTCCCCGCAGAAACGGCTACGATCACTCTCCACCCCCTCTCCAGTCTGCTCCCGTGCTCTCACTGCCGCTGCCCGCCGCCTGCGCCCGATCTAAAACCGCCCCAGCCCTCCAGTAAAGACAGACCTTTCTTGGCGGATCTCAAGGATGGCTTCTCTTGGTAACTATTTGTGGGTTTTTTTCAGTCAAGCATTGATTCAGAGGCTTGTAATGAAGTGGATAGTGAGAGAAAGCGCGGAGCTTATGCAACTGTGAGCCTCCTCTCCGCCATCTTAACCCGAGTAGAATCTTTTGAAGTAAATAAAAAGGAAAAAAATATTCCACTAATCACCTTCTGAAAAATACCCCAAATGGAAAACACCAGTAATGTCACAGCCTAGAAATAGTGAGGGGAGAGGATGGGAAAAGAACATCTTTAAAATTTAAGTATAATCCAACAGAAGGAAAATGGATTTTTATTAGAATAGAAGACTTTTAAGTATTCCTGATGAAAGGACCAGACTTAAATAGAGTCTTTGAAATGCAAACATAAGAGATGAGAAAAACCTTTAAAGTAACTGGAAAAAGATTAATGATGATAAGATCCTTATATATTGCAAAAGAGGGAGAAGAAATGAGTGTCCTTTTAGAATCCTACTGTCTCCAATATTTCTTTATAGTTGTTTTACATAAAATATAATATAGGAATCAATATCAATTTTCATTTCAAAAAGTCCTTCAGTTTCTTTGTCTACTTTTTTATATAGAAGACAGAATCAACTGAGTGAAATGAGTTTAATAAGAAAACAATTGTTAAGTATCTTTTCTATGTCTTAACAGAAAACAGACAAGTAAAATAGGCACAAGGATTATACTATTCTTCTACCCATTTGGGATTTTCTGGGGTTTATTCATTGGTTTTAAACCTAGCCAAAAAAAAAAGCTGGAGCTAAACTTCATAAATAAAGCATCTTGGATTGTGGAGTATCAACACAACAAATATGCATCTAGATTATTACTCCGGGTTTTTCTTTATCTTACATTATATAAAATAAGGGAGGTGGAGTTCTTTATGATAATATAAAAGTAACTCTGAGTCCTTAGGCTACAAGAGCAAAGGTTTGTTTATTCAGTAAAAGCAAACAATATTAAATGTTACATTCACAAAGGAAAGATATAGCAGGTGGCTAGGATCCCTTAGTCATTATCATTTTAATGAAGTGGTGTATGTGTGTGTGTGTGTGTGTGTGTGTGTGTGTGTGTGTGTGTGTGGTGTTCTTATCAGACTGCATCTCACTCTTTTAATAATCTATCTTTCTGACAAAGCACTTTTTCTGACTAGCCCTGGATTCTGAGAACATGCCAGAGCCTCAGAAAGAGGTGCCAGAACTAGGTATAAGTCTACACTTTGGTAACACTAAAAGCTTGCAGGTCCCCAGCTTGAATTGTTTCTGAGACCCTGGAAATGCAGAACATTCAGTATCCCTAAGAAAACAGCAAAAGAACTAGTCAAATGTTCCCTTCCCAAGCACATAGAAATAGGGTAAAAGAATGAACACACAAATAAATAAATAATATGACTACAAAGAGATATATAGTAATAAGGATGCTGTCAAAATATTTTGAAGATATCCTATTTTCCAAAGTTGAAGCCCAGCAAGCAGGCTATGCCCTGAGTTAGGCATAAAAATAATCATTTGCACCCTAGAATGATTTTACCCACTGACAAAGTGTCACTAAGGAATTCAGCTCTCCTTATTTCCCAGGACCATCCATCATATATTCATAATCCCTGATCTTTATTACTGACAGATAATACACTTCTATATGTGTCACAGAATTCTGGTTCTGTGCCCTACAGGGTGGCCATGCACCCTAAAATTTGAGATAATGATTGTTCCCATAGGACTCAATTATTCCCCCAAAATGCTAACCATGAGAATTCTCTCAGGATCTACGAATGATTATGTTGTCCGTCAACCCCTTTCATGTATTTAAGTGCCCCTAGCATAAGAAGTGTTAAGCTCTCCTTCTTGAGAGGGAAGGCTTTCTTTTGCAAACATCATTTTCTTCACTCTGAAATTAATTAAACTTCTGTTTGTGAACTGGATCTCCTCTCTGTAGCTTGCTCTGTTTGCTTGGCTCTGGCCACCCACAAGTTAGTGATTCCTGTCTTGTTGGAAATACAAATATATAAGAGAAGGATTCAAAAAATATATGAGAAAGCCTTCAAAGAAAAATACATTGTGGGTACAAATTCAACTTGAATTCTTGGAAGAGAAAAAAAAGTTTCTTTTTTAAAGTTTAAAATGATTTTATCAATGAAATGAGAATTTCATTGTGTAGAAGAAAAATAGAATAGAGGAGAAATGGGAAAGAAATGGCAGCTACGGAGGAAAGAACTGGGAAGAAGATTAAAAGCTTGGCATAAGAGGTACAAAAACTTGCTCAAGCAACAAACTCCCTAAATGCTAGAAAAGATCAAATAAATGACTGTATGAGATCAGAAATATTAAAATAGTTAAAAGAATTGAAAAACAGAGAAAAATATAAAGTATCTCATAGCAAAAGCAAATGATCTATAAAATGGATTGAGGAGGAAAAAATCAACAGATTACCTAAATATCATAACCAAAGTGAAAACAGAATTCATTGGTCAGCACCTAAAATTCCAAAATGAAAACTTTCAGGAACATTATAACCAATATTTCCAAATCAAAGCAAAAATATTTCAAGCAGCCAAAAAGAAAGAATTAATTAAAGTACCAAGAATCCATAGTCAGGGATATATATATATATATATTATATATATATATATATAATATATATATATATATATTATATATATATATATATCAGAGAGCTTGGAATGTGATATTCCTCCAGTAAAAAGGATAGGCTTACTGCCAAGAATAACTTACTCAGAAAAATTGAGTATAATCTTACAGGGAGGTGGAGGATGAGGAGGAAAAAAAAATAGTGGACTTCCAAGCATAGCAAAGGAAAAGACCAAAACTGCATAGAAACTTTGAAGTTCAAACACAGAAATAAAGAGAAACATAAATAGGGAAATACAAATAAACCATGATTGACTAAATAAGGATTAGCTGCCTATATCTTGATTAAGGATACATGTATCTTGTCTGAACCATGCTATTATTAGGGGTCTTAAGTGGAGTCTATTTGGACAAAAGATTTCAGAGGCACTCTGAAGAATGAAAAGGGAGAAGATAAATACATTGTGGAAAGTAAAGGAAAGTTAAGGTAAAATATCTCATGTAATCAAAATATGCAAGTAGGAGTCTATACAAAAAAGGAAGAAGGAATGGTTGGACCAGTTGACACTTGAACCTTATCTGAACTGGTCAAAAAAGAAAAGAATACTAATGCATGAGCATACACATACACAAATACAACCTGATTCTGGATTCTAGGTTCAGTTTGAAATCTCATATATGGGTTTCGGAGTTGACTTTTTCTAAATTGCTGCCTGCTGCATATGTTAAATTTGCATGGGATTGAAAGACTGTCTTATCCAAGACAGAAAAACTTGTAGGAATGTAATGTGTTCTCCATCACAAAGTGGCCCAGGAGCAAGAGAAGGAACTTTTGCCTAATTTTCACTTCTTCTCATGATGTCAAGTTGTTGCTATTTTATTCTAGGAATTTTTTGATAATAATAGAAACTGCCTCAATAAGTATCAAGTTGACCATTGCTAGAAATCATAGGATTATATAGACAGAATAACTTATCTTGTTTAATTCCTTACTTTTTCAGATAATACAATAAGTCTAGAAAAGCTAAGTGACCTACACAAAATCATAGGATAACAATTGATATAGCTACAATTTTTCAGACCTTCTGACTCTGTTGCTACCATGCTGCTGCCTCTCAAACAGAATTTGAATGTTGAAGAAGAGACTTTATTTTAATGCTGGGTTTTTTTTTTTTTTTTTTGGTGTAAACATCACATGATTGTTAGTTCTATTTCTGCTGAGATATATCTGTTCAATTTAATATCTAAGTACCTCAATCAAAGTCACTAAAGAGATTATCTGCTGCTAGTCAGTAATTAACTATTTGGATATAGGCTAAATTATATGATCTCTGAGATTATTTCTATACCTTAATTGCTATGATTTTTTTGAATGAATTGAAGGTTAAATACACATAAAATCAAGCCTAAATTTAGAAACATAGAAAGGTTAACAATTACTTTTTTCAATAATCTCGAATCACTTATGTTGTGTTCTATTTTATTCTTCTTATGTTCTTTACTTCTGCATTTTATTATATTTTTCCTTATTATTTCCTCTATCAAGCAGAAAATCCTCTAGCAAGCTTAAAGGACCATCATAACCTGCCTTCTTCCTACCTTTCCATTTTTCTTATATCCCACACCTTATCATGCAGTCTTTGATCTGGTTGTATAGACTTTTTTGCTGTTTTTCAGACAAGACAATTCATCTCCTGGCTCTGACTTTTTTTTATTGACTGTCCTCTATGCCTTGAATCTGGGACTTCTCATATTTATCTCCTGTTTTCGCTGGTTTCCTTTGAGTCGCAGCCAAATTCTTAACTTTTTTATGAAAGCTTTCTCTATCCCCTTAATATTACTGACATTTCTCTCTTGATCAGCTTGTCAGTTGTTGCTGTTAGTCCTTTGTTCTTGAAGAGGACCATGATATCATGGAGGTGATACTATGACATGCAAATGATTTGGATTTAAGTGAGGCAGGAATGTACAAGGTCACCTATCTCACTTTCCCCTCAACAATCATCTGGGTCCAATGATAAGATATAGATCACAATGACTGAAGGACTCTGGATGCAGTGGGAGACTGTGTTATTTGTGCATAGATGTTTGCATAGTGTTTCCCCATTAGACTAGGAACTTCCCAAGAACAGAACCCTTTTTTTTTTGTTTTTCTTTATATTCTTAGCATGTATCTTTTATCATCTGGCACAAAGTGGGCACTTGCAAACTTGATTTCAATATGTATGAATTAAAGTTAAAATAACATTTCTTAGCAAATAAAAACATCTTTAAAACAATCATGACAGGGATAGGTGGGTGGGAAGTGACTCTAGAATTGTCAGACAGAGTTTCACAATTCTTTATATATTGGTATTTTTCTGTCAAATATATCGGTGAAGCTTATCACTTCTCAGTGAGTTACAGGATGTTATGGTAGTTTTTTCACTTGCTTTGTAACAAAGAATAATTTGAAACTAACTTTTTTGTATTTTATTGATTATAATAATTGTTACTACACATTGAAAGAAAATGCTAATGTGTACGTTACGCAGACTAGAATCTTAGAATTTCAGGCTTAGAAATGATTTAACAGAGAAATTTAATTTTACACCCTTTTGTTTTAAATATGAAAGAAAAGAGACCCAGAAAAGTGATTAGTCAAAAGTCATATAATTAATTATAATAACCTCAACTCAAATTTATATAAGCTTCTGCAGTATACATGGGTACATTATTTAAACAGTGACAAGGATGCTTCTATCTATGAAGTCACAGATCTATTAAAGTATTTTTGTATTCCATGGAGTTTTTTCCAAATAATCTTGAAATATTTATAGCAGTTCTGTTTGTGATAGCAAAGAAGTGGAAATTGCATGGATTTGCATTAACTGAGGAAGGGCTGGACAAGTTGTAGCATATGGCTATGATGGAATACTATTGTCCTATGAAAAATTATGAGCTCAATGGTTTTAGGAAAACATACAAAAGCTTGGATGAAATAATGAAGATAGAAAAGAATAAAACCAATGAAACACTGTATACAATAACAGCAATATTGTTTTAAGAATGATTTTGGGTGGGAGGGGAAGGAGCCAAAATGGCAGAGTGAAGCCAGGAAACTGAGTTCTTCCAATTTACCTTTAAAATCACATGAAATCAAGTCTCTGAACAGAGTCTGACAGAATGAAACCTCTCTCCAGCTCAAGATAGGTGGAAAAACTTCAATAAAGATCAGTCTCACTGGAATGAAAAGGGTGTTCAGCCCAGCTCAGAGAATGTCTTGGAAAGCCAATGAGAAAGTTTTAATCACAGCAAATCAGTAACTGAGACCCTCAATTCTAGTTCAATAGAGGGGCAGAGTGGTGGGGCAGCTTTCTGTCCCAGCTCAGACGGCACACTATGGGAAAACAGGTGTTTCCTGAAAAGAGCAGGCAAAGCTACTCCCTGCAAACACAAAACCTGTGCTCACTTAGAAGTGCATAGGAATTTATAAATATTTATAAATAAAAATGAGTGGGCCAAACAACAAATCAGAATCCATCCACAATTTCATCCAAGTGAATGACAATAATGAGACAACATACCAAAATCTATGGGATGCAGCCAAAGCAGTGCTTAGGAGAAATTTTATATCTGAATTGGGCATGCACCTAAAAAAGTTAGAAAAACAACAATTTGAAAACCCCCAATTGAATACCAAATGAGAAATTCTAAAACTCAAAGGAGAGATTAATAAAATTAAAACTAAGAAAACTATTGAACTAATTACTAAAACTAAGAGTTGATTTTATGGGAAAAAATAACAAAATAGATAAACCTTTGGTTAATTTGATTAGAAAAAGGAAAGAAAAAACCAAACCACTATCATCAAAAATGTATAGGATGAACTTGCCACCAATAATTAGGAACAATTTTGCTGAACTGTATAGCAGCAAATCCAACAACCTAACCAAAATGAATGAATATTTACAAAAATACAAATTGCCCAGATTAACAGAAGAGGAAATAAATTACTTAAATAGCCCTATTTTAGAAAAAGAAATTAAACAAGCCATTAATGAACTCTATAAGAAAAAATCTCCAGGGCCAGATGGATTCACTAATGAATTCTGCTAAGCAATCAAAAAACAATTAATTCTAATGCCATGTACATTTGCTAAAATAGGTAAAGAAAAAGTCTTGCCAAATTCCTTATTTGATATAAATATGGCACTGATACCTCAACCAGGAAGAACCAAAACAGAGAAAGAAAATTATAACCTAGTAAATATTGATGAAAAATCTAAAATAAAATATTAGCAAGGAGATTACAGAAAGTTATCATTATGATAATATATCATGATCAAGTAGGATTTATATCAGAAATACAGTGCTGGTTCAATATCAAGAAAACTATTGCTATAATCGACTATATCAATAACAAAATCAAAAGAAATCATATGATAATTTCAATGCATGCAGAAATAGCTTTTGACAAAATACAACAACCATTACTATTCAAAAATATTAGGGAAGATGGGCATAAAGGGGGCTTTTCATAAAATAATAAGCAGTATCTATCTAAAATAGCAAACATTATTTGTAATAGAAAGAAGTTGTATGCATTCCTAATAAGATCAGGAGTGAAACAAGGATGCCCATTATCACTACTATTATTCAACATAGTACTAGAAATGTTGACTTTAGCAATAAGAAAAGAATAAAGGAATCAGAATAGGCAATTACTCTTTGTGGATGATATGATATACTTAGAAGATCCTAGAAAATCATCCAAAAACCTTCTGGAAATAATACACAATTTTAGCAAAATTGCAGAACATAAAATAAACACATAAACATCATTAGCATTTCTACAAATTGCTGATAAAACCCATCAGTAAGAGATAGAAAGAGAAATTCCATTTAAAATAACTATAGACAAAAAAAAATATTTGGGTGTCTACCTGCCAGGACAAACCCAAGAACTATAAGAATATAATTATAAAACACTTCTCACACAAATTAACACAGATGTAAAGAGTTGGAAAAATATCAATTGCTCATGGGTTGGCCAAGCTAATACAATAAAAATGACAATTCTGCCTAAATTGATCTACTTGTTCAGTGTCGCCCCAATCAAAGTACAAAAAATATTTTATAGAGCTAGAAATAATAATAACAAACTCATCTGGAAAAACAAAAAGTCAAGCATATCAAAGGAATTAATGAAAAAATACAAAGAATGTGGCTTAGCAGTACCAAATCTAAAACTATATTATAAAGCAGCAGTCATCAAAAGTACTTGGTAATGGCTAAGAAAGAGAATGGTGGATTAGTGGAAAAGATTAGATACACACTTCACAACAAACAAGTCCTATAGTAATCTAGTATTTGAGAAAACCTCAAACTCCATCTTCTGAAATAAGAATATTATTTGGCAAATATTGATAGGAAAAACTGTAAAATAAAGTCAGAAACACAGTATGGCCCTACATCTCACACCCCATACCAAAATAAGATCAAAATGGGTACATGATTTGGGCATAAAAAATGATACCATAAACAAATTAGGAAAGCAAGAGATAATTTACCAATCAGAGTTTGAAAAAGGGAGTAATTTATGACTAAAGAATAACTAGAGAAAATTATGAAAAGTAAAATGGACAACTTTAATTATATTAAATTAAAAAGGTTTTGAATAAACAAAACCAAAAGAAACAAGATTAAAAGGGAAGTACAAAATATTTACAGTCAGTGTTTCTGATAAGGTCTCATTTCTTTTATATATATATAATATATATATATATATTATACACACACACACACACACACACACACACACACACACACATATATATATATATATATATATATATATATATATATATATATATTCTCTGTTAAATTTATAAGGACAAAAGTTATTCCCCAATTTATGAATGGTCAAAGGATATGAACAAATCAATTTCAGATAATGAAATTAAAGCCATATATAGTCATATGAAAAAATGCAATCACTATTGATTAGAGAAATGCAAATTAAAACAGCACTGAACTACCACCTCACACCTCTCAGATTGGCTAAAATGACAGGAAAAGATAATGATAAATTGGAGGGATTGTGGAAAACTAAACTCATGCATTGTTGATAGAGTTGTGAAATGATCCAACCATTCTGGAGAATAATCTGGAACTATGCCAAGAGCTATAAAACTTTGCATACTCTTTGACCCACCAGAGCCACTTTTGGGTTTGTATCCCAAGAAAATCATTAAAAAGGAAAAAGGACTCATATGTGCAAAAATGTTTGTACACACTCTTTTTGTGGTAATAAAGAATTGGAATATGAATGGATGCCCATCAATTGGGTAATGGCTGAATAAGCTGTGGTATATGAAGGTAATGGAATATTATTGTTCTCTAAAAAATGATGAACAAGCTGTTTTTAGAAAGGACTGGGGAGATTTATATAGAACTGATGCTGAGAAAAACAAGCAGAACTAGGAATATATTGTACACAATAACAGCCAAGAATGTGCAATGATCAACTATGGAAGACTTGGTTCTTCTCAGTAGTTCAGTGATCCAAAGCAATTCTAATGGAATTTGGACAGAAATGCATTTGTATCCAGAAGAACTATAAATATTGAATGTAAATGAACACATACTATGTTCATTTCTTTTTTCTGTTTTTTTTTTCCCTCTCCTATTATGGTCCAGAACTCTGAACTTCTTGAAACAAGGATTCTTACAAGGTGATAAGTCAATAGGAATAATAAAGACAATGGTTATCTAGTTTAGCATGGTGCTTAATAGTTCTCTAGTTCAGTACATGTACTTAGTACTTACTACAATTCTACAAGATTCATACCTATGATAATATAATTATAAGAGAGCATATAAGCTGGGAGCCTCAGCCAGAGTCAGAACCAGAGAAGACAGGCAGACTGGAGGTGGGAGCTCAAGCTCTTGGAGCCAAGAAGAGACAGATTCATTTCCATCTTCATCAGCCTTATGGTGGCTGGCCTGTCCTCCTGCATTTTCTCCACTGAAACCAAAGCCCCTCTGAAGGCCATGAGAAAGTTAGCTGAGCACCAGGCAAAGCAAACAATAAAAGATTTGGACTTTAACTAAACCTGGCTATTCTTGTGGTGATTACTTTGACTTAAAAGAAGGCTACTCCCAAGACCTCCAGAAAACCAAATAAGAACATTACATTACACTCTCCCATGCTTTTTCTTTTTCGTTCTGGCTTTTCTCTCCCAACATGATTCATAAAGCAAAATGGAATAAAATAAATAAATATATAAAATTTTAAAAATCCAACAAAAAAAGGATAATTTTGAATGCATGAGTTATTTTAATCTTTATAAACACCCAAATTAATTTAAAAAGATATATAAAGACATCCAGAGAAAGATCTGATAAATAGAAATATATAGAGAATAATTTCACATATATAAATATATATATATATCTACATATATACACCTATTTGTGTCTAATGACAGCTATCTAGAGAGTGGGGGGAGAGTGAAGGGGAAAAAAGAATCTTATTTAATAATTTTATTATATATTTGAAAGGAATAAACAAATCATGCAAAGTTTATTTACATTTTATTTGCAGTTTATATGTTTGTTGTACTATGTTATGGAAATACTTGCTTTATTCCACAAATTAAAAATAAAACTTAATAATGATTAACAAAGAAAATAATGTTAGCAAAAATCCATTCCATTCAATGAACATATATTTCAGTTAATACCTCAGTTTGGCCTCAGTTTCACTATTTGTTATAGTGTACTGAGTATTTGTTTAAATTGTTAAAAATATTTTAGGGACAACTTTGAGGGAGTTTTCTACCTTTCCTGGTCATCTAAAAGGATCCTGCTGTGTTCTCTTCCCTTGCTTTGTACCCTATCTTTTCCCTATTAAAACAGGATAAATCACAGTCAAGTACCCTAATGCAGGGATTATTTGTTGTGAAGCCCTTTCAAGAACACTTTTTTCCATCATACTAATCAACACTTTTCCTGCTAGCCAAGACTTGACCTGCTTTTATTTTCTTCCCATTTGAGCAGAAGTTCTGCTTCTCACCTCTCTCTCCTGATCAATAGTGTAACTGAATGTCTGGAAAAATAAAACTGTAACTCAATTATTTTTTATAGCAACCACTCAGATCCATCATCCCTCTGATATAAATTGCCTTTATATTTAAATTATCACTTTCTAACTGCAACTATTTAAAAATCTTACACAAAACTTTATGGGCAACTTAAGGGGTTTTCAGGAGCAAATTGGACTATTGAGGATTTGTCTGATGTGCTAATTTTAGAATCTAACTCTCAACTAAGAAATATTCTACAATAATTTCACTCTCTAATTTGGCTATAGTTTGACCACCGCATTTAGGCAAGTCTGATTTCAGTAGCTTTTAAGTGAATAACAGAGTATTAAAAAGATCAGGAAAGTACTAAAGCAATGAACTATGAAGGAATAAAGTCTGTGTATGTTTGAATTCCTAAAAAAAATAAAGGAAGCAGCAAAAAGTATCAGAGTAATGTTGAAGAGGAAGATTACTATCTTTTAAAACTTTCAGTCTTTTACTTGTTTAAGTTGTGGGCATAATTTTATTCTGACCATATGTGTCAGATGTAGATAGAGATACATAGCATATATACATGTATGTATGTAAGTATATATGGTCAGCTATGTGGTGTATTGGATAGAGTTTCAGGCCTGAAATCAGGAAGACCTAAATTCAAATCCAGTCTTTGACAAGTATCAGCTTTGTGACTCTGCTCCATTTTCTCATTTGTAAAAATGAATTGGAGAAGCAAATGGCCAACTATTCCAGTATCTTGACCAAGAAAATCCCAAATCAGATTACAAAGTGTCAGACACAGAAAAAAATAACTGAACAACACATACATATGTATATTTATAACATTTAAAAAAATAATAATTTGCCATAATGCCCTAAGGGAAAGATCTGTAGACTTTTCTATATGTAATAGCCCTTAACTCCAATTAATGTAACTTGTAAGAAGCTTTAGACATTGACACTTTTATCAAAGAAGACTGCCTTTTTCATTGACTTATAGATTTAATTAATCAATCAAAGATGTGAACCGGGTATGAACAATCCATAGGCACCTTTGTTTAAACCAAGTACAAATTGAATTGAATGCAAGTAGATGACTACACAGGAAGCTTCATGTTATTAATTGAAAAAACTAACTTCCCCACCCCAATTTGGATAAAATTTATCAATCGTTTGTCAAATAGTAGCTGCAGTTTTCTGAGAAGTAATCACTAAGTGGAGGAAGAGAGAATCTTTGTCTTCTCTCATGCACTCCCAAATAAAGAATGACCTGGTAATGTCAGAGTCAAATAAATGGATTTACCACAGCACTTGATAGGGATATGTGAAGAGCAGCAATGGACTGAAGAAAAATTAGACACATGTAGATGAAGCAGCTTTTGTACTCTACATGAGAATTTATCCTCAAAGTCCAGTAAATGTGATATATCTAAGAGGAACTTTAGGACCTCTCTATGAAGAAAACAAAAAAAATTCATTTAGCCAGAAATTACTATGAATTATTCCTTTGTCAAAGATGCTCTCTAAGTCAAAGCCCACTTCTCCAGATACTATACATATTTGTGGAAGATAGTGTTCTTGACTTTGAGTGGGGTTGAGGGAAGATATTTGGAGATATTGTGTATCATGCTATACTATACTACCTAACTTTTCTTACCTTAATAAATACTTGTTACTATGCCACTGATTCCAAAAACTAATAAACTCTGACTGGCTAATGAATAATCAAATGTAAACACAGCAGTGAGAACATATGAATAATTGTAATAATAATTTTTAAAAACAAAACAAAATAAAAATCCCCCCCAATTCAGGGTAGGAATTCCTAAAAGGAGAAGTAGTTAGTCTCTGGGATTCAGGCCACCATTTTGAATTGAAGATGAGACATAAATT
Source organism: Antechinus flavipes (assembly GCF_016432865.1). Classification (NCBI taxonomy): domain Eukaryota; kingdom Metazoa; phylum Chordata; class Mammalia; order Dasyuromorphia; family Dasyuridae; genus Antechinus; species Antechinus flavipes. The sequence goes on from NC_067400.1 coordinate 259,070,892, forward strand.
TAGGAGAGATGTTCCATTTAGATAAGCAGGGAAGGAAGTATAAACAAACACACACAAACACACACACATACAGAGAGAGAGAGAGAGAGAGAGAGAGAGAGAGAGAGAGAGAGAGAGAGAGAGAGAGAGAGAGAGAGAGAAGAGAGACAGAGACAGATTTTTTTTCCCATAGGTGGAAATGGAAGTTTGTTGTTATTTAGTCATTTAGAGTTTTGTCTAACTCTTCAAGACCCCATTTGGTTTTTCTTGGCAAAGATAATGGACTGGTTTTCCATTTTGTTCTCCAGCTCATCTTACAAATGAGGAAATTAAGGCAAACAAATTTAAGTGACCTGCCCAGGGTACATGGCTAATTAGTGTCTAAGAATGGATCTGAACTCAGAAACATGAGTTGTCTTATGATTTTAGACCCAACATTCAAACCATTGTACTACCTAGTTGTCCCCGAAATTAAAATACAGATTAAAGGATTTGCATAGAATCACATTGCAATCCAAATATAGAACTAGAAATTGAATGTGGACTTGGATGTTATCATACACCCAGGCTTAATCTCTTAATGATTTTTTTTGAAACCACAAGAGGGGAGAAGATTCAGGGAAGATGGCAGAGTAGATCAGAAAACTTTCAAATTTCCCAATTTCCTCAACAACAACAACAAAAAAGACAGAATATCACTTCACAGGGAATGTAGAGTTACGTCAATAAACAAAGGTTAGGGTTAAGCAGTTGTTCTCCTAAGACAACATGAGAAGACCCCAGGAAAAATCTGACTTTCAGGGGCACAGGTTCAGCTTGAGTGACATACAAACATCTTCAGGCTATATGCAGAATCAGCAAAAACAAACCCTGGGATCAGCTGGGTTGGGGGGAGCAAGCACAGCTTTAGAAGCTGTCATCTCATGCACAGTTGGGATCTGAATGGCTGGGAAAAGATTGAAGGATCTTTCACGCTCAAGCGATGTCAAGGTCAGCTGTGCTGACCAGATGCATCCCAGGCTGAAGCAGCACAGAAGGAGCTAATCCACACCCAGCAAATACAGCAAGCAGTATTGCTGGCTATGGACACTTGCAGGAGAATAGAGTCCTTAGTTTCAGTTCCAGGACAGAGAAGGAAACTGTAGTTTGTAGCCACCTGAGGGATTGCAGGAAGGAAACTTATTTGGTGAACTGTGTGACTGGGGGCTCTCACCTTGGTTTAGGAAAGAAAAGGAGAGCTTATGTTTGAGTCCTGGGACAGACTAAGAAGAACTGAGACTTGGGGCGTCATTTACCCACACCTCAAGGAATATAACTTCATTACATTAATAATTGCTAAAACCAGAATAAAACAAAAATAAATAAATAAATACAAATGAATAAACAAAGGGGAAAGAAGTCAACCATATCAGAGGAAGATAACTGAGCAAAAAAAAGTCACTTCTTTTTCAAAGAAAAACATCAAATGCTCCCAAGCACAAAAAAAAGTGTTCTTGGAGGAATTTTAAAAAGACTTTAAAAATCATATAAGAGAGATTGAGGAAAAATAAGGGAAAAAATAAGAGCATTCCAAAAAAATTATGAAAAGAAAATCAACCAACTTGAAATAGAGGGTAAAAAACTTAAGGAAGAAAATAATTCCTTGAAAACTAGAATTGGACAAAAGGAAGCTAATGATTTTCTAAGAACCAAGAAATAATAAAACAAAAAGAAAATTCTTGCATTACCCTCAGAAAAACTTGATCAAAAATAACAATATGCTTCATTTCCCTTGCCACTCCCAAAGCTACCAAGTACTGAATGTAAAAATTCATTCTAAGCAATTGTTGGATTATCTATGTCCATAGGGGGTAGTACTACATAATGGTTAGAGCTGTAGTTGGAGTCAGGAAGATCCCAATTCAAGTCTCACCTCTGACACGTATTGGGTGTGCCCCTTAATTCTCTAAGAGACCAAAAGTTGAAGAGAAGATAGCAATCTGTATCAGTAAAACAAGTTTCCTCCCTGAAAGTTCATCATACCACGAAAATAATAAGTCTCAAATAAAGGACTTACTGAATTAAATTCCATGATAATAATATAGTAAAGGCAGAGGAGCTGAGGATGACACTAAGTTTGCAAATCTGAATGACTGAAAAATCAGAACTGCCCTTGAGTAAAGGAAAAGATCAGAAGAAGGGAGGATTGGGGGAATAATGACTTCTGTTTTGGACATGTTAAGTTTGTGATGCCTATGAAACACCCAGTTCAAGATGTTCAAAAAGCAATTAATGATACAAACTTGCAGCTTAAAAGAACAGGGCTTGATACATAGATACTTGAGACATTGGCATAGGGATAATATTTGAACCTGTGAGCTGATGAGATCATCAAATGAAATAGCATAGAAGAAATTAGATTAGATATAGGGAATGGGAAAGGAACACAGTGGTACCTCAGTACTCATTGTTACCTGGTTCCAGAAGGCTCAATGAGTTATGGAAATGATGAGTACCAGCTAATTTTTCCCATAAAGAGTACATCTCCAGTCCACAGCCTAATCTCCCTTCTCATACAATTCCCCAAAGGGGCAAGCGGGGCTTCCAACTACAGAGAAACAATTCACCCTAGCCCAGCCCACCTGGGCTCCTTCCTTCTTGATCCAACTCACTTTCTGAGAGGAGCTGGGACATTTATGCTCTCCCTCTACTCCAGACTGGTGGGGATAAGAGTGAGGAACTGGAAGTAGTAGCAGAAGCTATGGACTAGTGTCCTTCACAGCCCCAGGGACCTGGCCAGGAATCATCCATAGCTGTCTCTGCCTGTTCCCACTGCTCCTTGTGCTTCATCTCCTGCTGAGCATTCTAGCCCCTCATGCCCCTTCTAGTACTACTATGTTTGGAGTCAGGAGACTAACTTTTCTGAAACCATTATCTTTCAGGAACTGCTCCCCTCCACTTGCTTACAGAGCATACATACATGGGCTCCAACTGGACAGTTCTGCACCCTGCTGCCTTTGCTGAGGAGGAGCTGCCCAGGACAGTGGGAAATAGGCAATACACCCAGTATTCCTACTTCTCAACCAAGACAACAGCCAAATGCCACCAATGCAAAATAAGCACCGAGTACTAAAGCATTTTATTCTCAAAATGCATCAAATACTGAATTCAACGAATTTGAAACAGACAAGCAGCAAGGTACCACTGTAGATACTCACGTGGTAGATACTTCCCTCGTACCACATATATTAAGTGCTTTACAAATAATACCTCATTTGATGCTCACAAAAACCACTCAAGATAAATGCTGTTATTATCCCCAGTTTATGGCTGAGCAAAGTGTTTTACAAATTAGATGTACAGATATTAGACATGCTTTTGCACATTTTAGTTAAAGTCTAAATAAGCAATATGCCTTTAAAGATCTGTTTAAGTAAACTTATACAAAAATATCATAAAGAAATTTAGCCTATGATATTCTAGACCACTAGAATTAAGAGGACTTGGGAAAAGCTTCTTGTAGAAGGGTCATTTGGGATTTTATAGATTAAAAAATGACAATACATGTTAAACAATTGAACAAGAGATTAAGTAAAATGAATATTTAAAACTCTGAGAATTGGCCAAGAAAGGATCCTAGACCTGAATTTCTTGATATTTAATACTTCAAGGCCTAAGAATTGTGGTTTAGCATGCTTAGCAAACACACGTAGGCCACATGCAAATATAATCAAAAGAGTTAGCTTAAATCCAGTTTTGACCCTAAAAGCTCATTTTTTCATGGGGTTTGGGACCCATATTAATGCAAAGGTATATGCCTAGAGTATTATATCCTGCTTCTACTAATGGCAGCATGTAATATAATGGCAGGACATTTGTAAGGGTCAAGGTCTATACTCTCCTCAATCAATTACAGAGGGCCCAGGCACTAGGTTTGAATCAATCCATTAATTAAAAAATAATTCTGAATATAGAATTCATCCCTACTAGCTTGCAGTTGGCCAACAGGAATGACTTGATTTTCTTAACATGCATAATAGCATAATAGCTCATACATATGTAGGGTTTCTTCACAGGAATAGAACTGGCCTGAATTTTCTCTATTTGTCCCCACATATGGAATGTTCTTTCTCATCTCTGCCTACCAGTTTCCCTGACTTCCTATTAGTCTCACCTTATCTTACACTTACATTTAAGCCTTCCCCAACTCCTTTTAATTCTTTTTACCCCTAAGTTTAAATTTATTTATTTATTTAAATACACAATGCTTTATGAATCATGTTGGGAAGAGAATAAGAAGGAAGAATCATGGTTTGAAAAAAAAACACAGAAAAAAGAAATGAACATAGCATTTGTTCCTTTACATTCAGTCTCTCTAGTTCTTTTTCTAGATGCAGATGGCATTTTCTGCCCAAAGTCTATTGGGATTGCTTTGGATCATTGAACTACTGAGAAGAAACACATCTTTCACAGTTGATCATCTCACATTCTTGCTGTTATTGTGTACAACATATTCCTGGTTCTGCTTGTTTCACTCAGCTTCAGTTCATGTAAATCTTTCCAGGCCTTTCTATAATCATCTTGTTCATCATTTTTATAGAATAATAATATTCCATTGTCTTCAAATACTACAGCTTATTCAGCCATTCTCTAATTAATGGGCATTTACTCATTTTCCAATTCTTTGTTACCACAAAAATTTTTGCTCATGTGAGTCCTTTTCCCTCTGTTATGATGTCCTTGAGATACAGCCCCAGTAATGGCACTGCTGGGTCAAAGTGTATTCACAGTTTTATAGGCCTTTGGGCAGAGTTCCAGACTGCTTTTCAGAATGGTTGGATAATTTCACAACTCCATCAACAAGACATTAGTGACCCAATTTTCTCACATCCCAACATTTATCATTATCTTTTCCTGTCATCTTAGTCAATCAGAAGATGTGAGGTGGTACCTCAGAGTTTTTTTAAATTTGCATTTCTCTAATCAATAGTGTTTTAGAGCATTTTTTTCATACAATTAGAGATAGCTTTAATTTCATCATCTGAAAATTGATGCTCACATCCTTTAATCACTTATCAGTTAGAAAATTCCTCTTAATTCTTGAGTCTCTTCTTTGAATTATTTTCTCTTTATCCTGTTCCTAGATTGTTTGAACATTTTTTTTTGGCTTGTCCTCTCTTTATGAGCTCCTGGAGGATAATGGATTCTTTTCCTCCCCTCTTTTTTATATCCCTGGTACTCAACATAGAACCTGGAACATAGTAGGTGTTTAATTAATAATAAATAAACCAATTTGAAGTCAACCCTTATTGGTATTCTCTCTGCCAATTATTACCTACCTGTGTGACCTTAGATTATAATAGTTGGCCTTCAGTTTATAAATTTGGAAAACTAGTGGTTTAGATTAGATAACCTCAGAGTTCCCTTCCAGTAGTAGCAGTAGTTCCATCTATGAATTAGTCTGTGAGGTTGATGGAATAAATTGTTTTATGCTATCTTATAGAGGTAGAAACTATTTTAGAGAGATTGATTTCCTTATCTATTTAATTGGAGACCCAATACTTGAGAAGAACTCTTATTATAATACCATGTTTTTATCTACTACATCATCATAGCTTCACTGGACAGAATATGTCCAACTGTGCCCCAATGAAAAAGGAAGGTCCTAAATCAGAGACCTTGGAAGTGAGAAGGAATGAGATAATGAAGTATTTTTGATTAAACATGTATTCTGTACTAAGAATTGTATTACATGCTTTATAAATTTCCCATTTGATCCTCACAACAACCTTGGCAGGTAAATGCTATCATTATCCTCATTTTACAATTGAGTAAATTGAGAAGGTAGGTTAAGTGACTTTCTCAGAGTCACATAGCTACTAAATATCTGAGGCTGAATTTGAATTCAAGTCTTCCTAAATCTAGGCCTAGAGTTCATTCCTCCCTGCCACTTAGCTGCTTATAGGGAAAGCCATAAATATCAGAAAAGGAAGACCTAAGCAAAATAAAATATCTATTTTTTTTTTTTGTTATTTAAGCCTAGAGAAGAAGAAAAGTTAAAGGAAAAAGCTATATGTTTATACATTTATATAAATATGTATATTGCATACATATATGTACATAAATTTGTATATATAATGTGTATACATATATACATAAATGTGTATATGAGTATACATATTGAACAAATATATGTGTATGTACATAAGTGTATGTGTATGTGTGTAACACTATAAAGAGGTTGATATCAAGTTATTTTCCATTTTCACTGACAGAAAAGCAAGAAATAAAGGACTTAGCCATAAAGAAAGGATTTAGATTAGGTATAAGAAAACTTTCTTGACAACTAAGATTATATAACAACAATATGGGTTATCCTGGAAAGTTGAACAAAACAGGGGATAATGATTAAATTTATGCCATCCATAATAAAAGAAACTAAGGGAGAGCTCTGAGTCAATGGCACTTTATTAAAGGGTCCATGGTCCCTCTAATGAAATATACCTCAGATCTTTCTCAGATCTGATATGCTTCTTCCTTCCCAGACACTATTTTTTATAGGGCTAGATGTTCAGTCTTCCAAAGACAGCTACACTAAATACAAAATAATTCCTTTAATTGACATGTAACAGATAAGCTAAAATAAGTAAAATATTGTGTCAGCAAGGTCATAAGTTGGTTTCATAAGGAGTAATTCCACACAAGATGGACAGGTTTCTGCTTAGTTGTACAGGAGGACATGCTACAAGCCATTAAAGACCTAAATGGTCATGAGATGGTCATCTGCTCCTCCTATTAGTCAAGTGATTGGATCAGAGGTCCAAGAATATTTTTGGGAGACTTTCTATGTAATTGTAATTTCTTCCATGCTGGGCTTGATCACCATGATAAGGCAAAAGAAGGGTAGAGAGTCTTTAGTTAACTTCCTATTGTTTGCTTAACTAAGAATCTATAGCTCACAGCCCAGGGGCTTTATATACAGAACTTTGATATGATTCCATCAAATTGATCAATATTAATTGTAATATAGTAGAATCCAAATGAATTGTTTCTCACAGGGGTAAGGGTGGTGGTAGAGGGATATTAAATATGCATTCCTGCCTAAATTAATCAATAAACAATACAGTCCATATTCTCAAGGAGCTTCCATTCTTTTTAACAATATAGTTATTCTTTCCACATCACAACTTTCCCTATTGTAGTTGAGACATGTTGCGGGTCAGCATAAGAAAATAAATGGGAATTGGGGGAGGGAGAGTTTTGTGGAAGATATAGATAACTCACAAAGGCCAGTGGACAACACAGAACCTATAATCAAATACTTAATCCAAATTTTACAAATAATGTGTTATGCATTGTAAATATATACAATAATATAGTCCAATAATGTACTATAAACACCCCCATTAAAAATAAAGAAGGAAAATATTCAAACTTTTCCTTTTATATGAAGGCGAGCCAAAAAAAATTATGGAGATTTTTCCAGATCACCGGGATGCCAAACCCCCTAACCCCTGTGATATGGAAGGAATAACTACATAACATTGATTGGGGAAAAGTGTCTAGGGAGGAGAGTTTTGTACTACACAAACAGTTTTGATGCTTGTGGTGATAGTGGTGGTGATGAGAAAGTCAGTGTAGTCATAGACCAAGTAGATTGCCATACATTTTGTAGTGTATAGAGGCAAGTCACATAGTATGATTCCCATGCTGGCTACACCCTGTATTCTGATAAATAGCTATTGGAGATAAAATACGGGTTTGGGATTATTAGAAATAGAGGACAGAGGTAAGCATTGATCCTTTCTCTAATCCACAACTTTTTGATCTATGACAAGTCCTCAAGATGAATGGATTAACTCCCCCAGGATAGGGAAGCCAGATCTCTACAGAGCTGGGTCTGTAACTGGTGAAAAGAGATATGTGCCAAGCATATAGCAAGATATTTATAATATTACAAAATTGATGAGCCTGTGAAAGATGATGACCAAAGAGATGACCTAAGATCAAAGGAATAGAAAAGGTGAGACTAGTAGCTTTCAATTATTTTCTGCAACCTATAATTTTATTGTCATTTTTATTTACACATTTGATTTGAAAATATCTGGGGAATTTGCACAGATGACATTTTCTTACTTGGTATGAGCTGACACTGATATTTGATCACTCATCCATTTTTATTCAACAAATAACTATTTATTGAATGTTCACTATATTATGACCCTCCTTTTTCTTACAATTCAGACACAACTTATGCAAAGGTTTTAATGAATTGGTCTTCACATCTCTTTTCTAGGGCTACCTTCTTGCTTCCTAATTACACCCCTGACCTGGACAACCATATCGCAGTAGAACATCCAAAATCAACAGGACTAAGATAAAGAGGGTGTGGGCTAGAAGTGGGTGAAAGTGGAATTCAGTGGGAATATTGTTTAGTGTGACCCACCTCCCCAGAACAAATTGTTATTCATTTCTAAAATGTGGGTAATTATTTTTGCACTATTTATCTCACAAGGTGACTGAGAGGAAAGTGCTTTGCAAAGAACAAAGCTTTATATAAAAGTCATTCCTCAGCAGGTACTTCAAGTCCCCTGCAATTCTAGGAAGCAGCATGGGTAGAAGATATGCTCAGGGTAAAGGTTAAGAAAAGGCTGTCCAATTTCATAAGTGATAGTAAATGTCCTTATAGTTCATAGAAATAGGGAAACTAATATCTAGGTTGGTAACTCATTTTACCCAATATCATAAAGGTAAGTAAGACATTGGATTTAGAATTAGGAAAATTGATTCTAGTTTTTTTCTCTGAGGCTTTTCATGAGCCACAAACCAGTGTCTTTATATGAGGTACTTCTGATGTCTTTAGCAGTTCTCACAACATAACTTGTCTTTCTGATGATGTCTTGCCGATATTGTAAGCAAGAGTAGGATCTTGACATAATGGGTGCTCAATAAACTTTTGTCTAAGAATGAAAATGGATGAATGATCAAATGTCATGCAGAAAAATTTCCTACAATATTTGTAAAAAGACCAAAATAATAAGGACTCAATATTTGATTCATTATAAAACTGCTAGGAAAATTGAATAGTAGTATGGGAGAAATTAAATTTATAGCAATATTTTACATCTTACGCAAAGATAGATCCAAATCTATGTCACCTAAATATAAAAAGGTTACATCCTAAACAAATTAGGGAAACTTGGAAAAATTATATATCAGAACTATGAATAGGAGAAAAGTTCATGACTAAGTAGGAAATAGGATTATAGAAAATAAAATAATTTTGATTACATACAATTATATAGTTTTTGCATAAACTTATAATAAAGCTAATATTGCAAGGGAAATAATTAACTAAAATTTTTCTTTGTAGCAATTTTCTCTGATAAAGTTTGCAAGATAAACAAGGAATTGATTCTAATAAGCTTATCTTTCACTATCATCAGGAGAAAACTTAAAGGGGACAGAATATTGAATAGTCTCAATCAAATAATCATTTGTTAGAATCATTTATTAGATATGTGCAGAGTATTTTGCTAGAAGTTAGAGAAAGAAAGATAAAACGAAAAAATAGTCTCTGCCCTCAAGAAATTTATAGCCACATAGAGGGATATAAAATTCAAACAGGTAAATGTCTATATTGGTGGTGGTGGTCCTTCCTTCTCAAAGATCAATGGTGTAGGGAGGATGATATTTTGAATTTGCAAGGGAATTGGATTTAAGTGGAGCAGGGCTGTGCAGAGTCTTCAGCCTCACTCTCTTTTCAGTGTAATCAGAGTCCAGTGGCAAAACATAGGTCAGGACAATTGGTGATGGCCTGGGATGCAATGGAAGACCCTGACCTTTTCAAAACTAAGGTCTTTCCCAGATCTGAGTCAATGATTAGAGGCTAAGTAAGAATTGAGGCAAAAAAATGTCCTTTGACTTCCCAAAAGAATCATTCTGAGAGGGGAAGATCCTCAGGGTTACTGTCTAGAACAGAAACATTTGTTATTTATAATCATTCTGAGTCATCAAAATCCCCCCCCCCCAAAAAAAAATGGCCCAGAGAGGCTTGTACTGGCACTTATTATTTGCCAATCACTGAGAGCCAAGTATTTTGGATTTAAAGGCATAGTCTAGTAGTCCATTTGAATACCAATGAGCTTTATCTAGTTTACCCAAAGCTACATTTCAAGAAATCATGAATGAAAACTAGATGAGGCAAGAGTAGATTGTCCCAGTATGTTTTTTAAATAAAAAGAAAGGTAGAATGAATGAATGAATGAATGGGAAAGGAAAAATGTAACCCCAAACTCCAAAGTATCTTGCAAAATATAACCTATAAAAAGCACATGTAGGGATATGACTCCCTGTGTGGACAGAGGGAGGAGGAACTAGGAAAGAAAAGAGAAGAATATCAATGAAGAAGACCTAGAAATGGATGCATTGGATAACAAACACTCAGATCAAGGGTTATCATGATCTAAAGAAAGCAAGAGGATCTGCATCTCTTATATTTTCTTTTATATAAAAATTAAATAATAACCTTAATACTAAAAATGACTCTAATCAGTTCTGCCTGTTTAAGAGATAATTAGGTAAATGTCTTCAGATAGGGCTTAGACCAATAAGGAGGTAAGATGAACAGAAAGAGCTAATGATTGCTAGGGAGAATTCCTGTTCATGTTGAGACAGTTGCTGGACAGTGTCTGGTTGTTTGTATAAGATTAACCCTAACTTCCTCCAATTTATTCATTTCTAGGTTCAATATTTCAGTAGATCTATAATCTCATCAACATGGGTTCTACTACTACTCTTGAAGGGAGCAACCCAATCAAAATTCCAGTTCTGCGCAATTCCCAATTTTAGTTTTAATAATTCTTCCACTGATTATCTGCCACCATGTATTGGAGAACTCCTTTGGTTCTTTTTAATAATCTGTGTTTAGCCTGATACTAGGACCATATAATTCTAAGATTCATAGTACAGATAAAGAAATAGTGTCTCATATTTTTTATCTTTTTTTGAGATTTTATGATAAGGAAGAGGAAATGTTTATTCACAAGACAAGAGTTCAAACTATTAAAATAGGGGAGTTTTTTTTGTTGTTGCTGTTGTTGTTTTGGGTTTTTTAATTCAGTTGTACCAGATTGCCCTGACAGTACATGTACTCATTTCTTCCAAGAACAATAAAAATTAGACATGACCTCCAGACTAGGCGAGAGATGCACAAATCAGTTGACTACAGCACATTACCAACAATGACTTGAGGGCAAGGGATGGCATGTTAGATGTTAGAATAAGTAGATGAGTTGAGAGAACTTCTTTGAAAATTTATCAAAGGATTGATTTCTTCTGAAAAACTTAGATGAGAAGTTTTAGAAGCATGTGGACAAGAATCACAGATGTAAGGAAATAATGGATGGGTTTGACCAGTAAGTATGTTCACATCAAGGAAAACTCACTGTATGAACTTAATGTATTCCATTGTTTTTACTATATTAATTTTATTAATCTTATTATTTACCAGCTTTACGAATCCTAACTTTTGCAAACAAATTCATATAAAGATGTATCTCTACCAAAAGATTTTTATTTCCCATCTCCCCAAAATTATCCAATACTAACAACAAACTAATAACAAAGTAAAAAAAGATTAACGTTGTAAAGATGTCCTCAATTTACTATATAGCTAGAATTAAATAATTTCATTTCCTATACTTGCTATTTTAATGGGCTGGAGATGTGATCTTTACACACTTATCCAGATCAGTGGATGTAGTTATATGGAGTAGCAATACATGATAAGGTTTTCATATGTTAAAAAGATATAATATGCCATTATGAGATGGGAGCAACCCTCTAATTGAGTCAAGAATGAATCAATATTATTGGCTGAGCAAACAAATTTGCCTGGTCTCTGGGGGCTTAAAGTAGCTACATCCTGAATGCATGCATGAATGAATGAATAGCTACACTCTAAATGAATTTCAGCAGTTCCAGAGTAGTAAATAGTCCAGATTTGGGAGTTTCTTATGGAGCTGGGGAAGAAAGAGATTACTTTCTCTTTCCTGTGACATTAACAAGACTCTCTAGTAGCAAAGTGGGAGCTCCCCATCAAACAGTTCTAGAGTTTATCACTTTAAGAGAATTCAAAATACAACTAAATAAGTAGAAACACATTCTAGACAAATAGAGAAATGTAGTCAGCAGACTATCCAGACTAGTAGTAGAAGTCAGTAGACTTCTTTAAATAATGTGATGGCATCATAGAAGAGATCAAGCTAAGGGAAAGATGCAGACCCTAGGAACTCAGCTGAACAACCTGAGAGGATGCCAGACCCAAAAGAGCTACATGAGAATTCTGCAAAGATAGCTCTACAAGGAATTTTGAAATGTTTTTGCTAGATAGGGACCCTTTGACATGTGTCTCACTAATATTGTACTGTATGAGTTCTAGGTTACCCTTTCCAATGTGTATTTGTAGGAAAGTGGGAAACATCAGGTCTTTTTTTTTTTTTTTTTTTTTTTAAAGACGTTCTGTATTTATTATCTATCTCCTGGTACAATAGACACTTTGGATGGAGGAAGGCTGGTCCTACTTTCCAAGTAGCCTTTTGCCAGCCCAAAACTATGGGAACCAGGTAGATAGTAACCTAAGGCTGTATATTTGGAGTACTTATGTATTTCTTAACCATCTAAAGTATAAATTTGTGCTACCATTTTTATTAGTTTCCTATTTTTTTCAAGTGTCACTGAAGAAGTTATTGAGTATTGTATCCTACCTACAATTTTCTCATAAGCTCTGTGAGCTTTGGTGTGTGATTTTGCATAGTGATTTTGGGGAAGATGTCTCATTATAGCAAAACTGATTGCAATATGCATTTTGGGTTATAGACTAATGTTCTGCATACTGATTTTAAAGAGCAGCCAATACAACATTGATATTTTCATTTTCTAGAATAAGACACTTCAGATCAGGGGTTCAATTCTTTTCAAAGACTGGCTCCTACTCTTTCCATACACATTAATGTTCCTGTAAAAAATTGCAAGCATAGAATAACCCATTCAAAATTATTATTCCTGCACTTAACCTTTGGATGTTCATTTTAAAAGTGCAATTTATCTTCATTGGGCAATTTAATTCCTAAATTTGGCATGGGCCCATTGAACACTGGGACTTAGAAGTGACCTACTGTGATTTTAATAGAACATACTCCTGTTCTTTTCATAATTTTTTTCTTTCTTCAGGTAAACTATTTGCCTTAGAAGCGAGTTTCATAAATAAAAAAAAAATTTGTTTGCCCAAGATTATTCCTCTTTTTCTCAAATAGAGGAATTGAATGACATTCTCAATTGCCTTCTAACTGAAGCATCAAATTTCATTTGGGTGGGATTCACCACTGAATTTGGAACCAAAAGGCCTAAATTCTAATTGCTGCTTCACCAGTGATTCACCCAGGAGGACCTTACTTTCTTTACCTGTAAAATAAGGAGGTTGGATGAGATGTCACTTAAGATCTCATCTAACTATATGTAAGGGCAATTATTTTATATGACTATAAGTTTTTTACTTTTTTCATGAGAAGTAATTCATTTGGACCTCTACTCCATTCGAATCAGCATTAATCAATTTGCTAGAATTACATCAAATTTCTGCATATAAGTTCCCAGATCTGCAAGTTACAGATTCTTAATTCACTTGCTTAACTGTAGAAAGTGAAGTAAAAGCTCTCTGCCTTTGTTTTTCCTTGTCATGGTGACTAAGCCCGGCATATTAGAGGTTACAACTACATGAAAAGTCCCCCAAAATATTTTTGTATCTCTGATTCAATCACTTGTCCTACAAAAACAGATGACCATCTCACAATCATTTCAGTCACAGACTATGATAGCTTGTGTTGTTTCCACCTGCCCAAATTAAGTAGAAGCTTGTCTATCTTGTGCAGAGTTATTTCTTATGTCACCCAACTTATGTTCTTGCTGATGTTATTTCATTTATTTTAGCTTATTTGTCACATGTCAATTAAAGAAATTATTCTGTATTTGGCTTAGCTGTTTTGAGGTAACTGGACATCTAGCCCTATAAAATAAGGCTTTGGGAGGCGGAGGTATCTCAGATCACGAGGAAGATCTGAAGTCTACTTTTTTAGAGACCAAGGACTTGTCAATAAATTGCCATTGTCTCAGAGCTCTGCCTATGTCTCTATTATTGTAGGTGGGATAACTTTTTCCCCCAATTTTTAAGGATTTTCTTCAAGATATTGCAATTATTTTCTATTGGCTCTTTAAAGTTCTCCAGGCTAGAGTCTATAATATTAAAAATCATACTTCTACAGACTATTAAGGACCCAGAAAGTTCTCTTTTATTAAATCTAGAAATTTCACTGTGATAGAATCTATAAATGACAATTATTTCTGAGTTTTCTCAGTTTCTTATTATCATTCTTTTTCCATTTCTCTATTTCTATTTAAATTTTACCTATCTTTCTAAGCCCAATGCAAGCATAATAGCATTTCCCTGAGAACTCTGACTTCTAATGATACTGTTCTTCCCTGAGCTCATGCTATATTGTGATTATAGTCTGAACCAAGTCAGTTGGAACTTAGCTATATTCTGTTTATTATTGCTACATATTATAGATTTGCTTATAAAATGCATACATACATCCAAGTATACATATATTGTTCCGGAGTTGTGGAATTTTATTACCACTGAGGAGTCTCCATATGAAAACTTTTCTGCTTAATGCAAATTAGTAACTAACTCCTAGCTTGTAGAAGCCCTGGGGCTTCTAAGAAGTTAAGCAACTTGTCCATAATGGTAAAGTTGACATGTTTGAAAGGATGGACTGTAATTCATACGCTTCTGACTCCCTGCACAACCCTCCACCCAATAGATCATACTGCCTGTCACACTATAATTTACTAATTGTTAATTACTATTAATTCAATATGTTTTAGTCTTACCTGAGGGAAGGGAAGGCTTGTAAACTAGCATTGTGAACTCTTTGAGGTAAGTGATTCTGATACTTCTTTTGTACTTTCCATAGAATCTAGCACAGGACTGGATTTCTCATTCATCTCAAGTAGATTTCCTTGATAGGTGACAAGCATGCATTATCCCAATTATAAAAATAAGCAATTTATTAGAGCTTGAGCCAAAGAAGGGTAAAATCAGCAGAATATAATAGGAGCATAATAATCACAATTTGAGATGTACATATATATTTTTTTTCTTTTTTTAGATAATTGATATTAAGTGACTTGCCCGAGGGTCACAAAACTAATAAGTATCAGAGGTCAGAATTGAACTGAAAATCTCCCTAGTCCAAGGTCAGTACTTTATTCATTGTGCTACCTGGCTGTCCCTTGAAATGTATACCTTAAAGTGCCATTGGAAGAGATGGCCAATTTTTCTTTGTCCTTTCTCTCATTTTTTCCTTTCTTTATAATCTTATTTCTTTGTTATTTCCCTTTTTTCTTCCTTTTTTTCCTTCCTTTCCTTTCTCCTTCTGTTTCTCTCTGACTCCTTTTCTTTTTGTTTTCATTCTAGTCCTTGTTAGCCTGAAGAATTAAATAAAAAATATGAAGAGGCACCCATCCAAAACCAAAGGTCCACTAATTACTTTGTCTAAACGATTGTCTAAATATTTTTTGTAGAATTCACCAGAGTGGTTTTTTTCAAGATGTTTTGTTTGGTCTCACAGCTTGATTATTATGTTTTCTGTGGTGTCTTGAAAGTGAAAGGTAAGAATAAAAATTCCATGTGAGCTTAATTTGGAAGTCACTCTGAAATCCCAGCTCTAATTAAGTAAATTTAATTAAATAAATAAAAATATGAATTTTAACATAGAAGGACATGTTAGATAATCTATAGGTCTTAAAAATTTATGATTCAAGGTTTTATTGCATAATGTCTATTTCTAGGAATTACTTTCTAACAACAAAAATATTCTGCTAAATGATGGTTACTAGGATAAATCTGAACAACAAATAAGTTTTCTATAAATAGGGATGCCATTCCTTGTATAATACTTTTATATTACAACTTTCCACATATTTTAGGTATTTTGTTCTTATTTTTTGTAGGCACTAACTTACATATATTTTTCATAAATGTACTATAAATTTAATAACTATTGACAAATTCATTCAAATTCATAAATAAATAATATTTTTAAAGATTGTATATGAAACTGCAAACTTCTATAGCAGGGACTGAACCACAAGGACCTAAGGTAGCATAAATATCACAGGATTTATCTAGATATATCTATTTATCTAGATCTATGATCTAGACTGACCTATGTTATTTCTCCAAGGAAGATAGACCATAATTAGACAATTTCTCCTGCTACTATCTTCAGATGTATTTAGGTTAGAATTATATCTATTGTTATATTTCAGACATTTACTATTTAGAATTCATGAGGGGTTTTAGATAAAAAAAACTGCTCAAGATAGAAAGTAGTCCCACCATAGACTGAATGATAATTCACTCTCAGCCAGCTTAGTTCCCATGCCACCAAAAGATTTTACACAAGTGATAACTGTGGATATTGAGCAAAAATATTTCTTCTGAAGTATATAGTACAAAAATTATGGGGGAAGTTGAACTGATTAGTTTAGAATCAAGAATACATAAGAGTAAGGGAACTCTGAAACTCAGTTAAAAATGGAATCTCAGATCAGGTAATAAGAAAACTATTTCATCTGAGAAGTGTGCTCTTAGCAGGATGGAATCACTGCAAATCAAGGTACATATTGAGATGCCAAATTTATCCCCATGCTTGGTGAAGGCACTGAGTTCTACTATTAGTCATTCAAAGTCTACCCTTTGACTTCTTTTTCTCATCTTTACTTCTCTTTTGCATAAGCTATTCAGCCAATCAGAAGTCATATCTCTTTCCTTCGCAATATAATATTCAGCATCACAGGACTATCTATTAGAGGATCTGCCAAGTGGGTGGAAAGGGGATTATATTTCTATTATTTATACCTTGATACAAAATACTAATATCTATTAATTTTAACATGAAAGCAACACTATTGTCCCTTTTGCTTTCATGCCCCTTTCTGACTCTTTTTTTTTTCTATTTTTGTTTTTATATGTGATATAACTTTGACCTCACCCAAGGGCATTGAATTGATGGTGAAGTTGAAAAATATGGAACACCTTCATGTTCTGAACAATGGAACACAAGAGACTATCATTTTCTAAGTCATATTGTGAGGTATATTTAAGAAAAATATATTTACACACTTTGAAAAGATTTGATCTTGACTGACTTACATGATACAGATTATCCATATTTGGGATAGATTGGGATCACCTTGAAATTTCCCAAAGAACTTGATAGTGTCAATAGGACATTGTCTCTAGTGTGTCTGGATCTATCAGCTCTTAGCAACACATTAACTCTAATTGGAACCAATTCGAATTCCTATCAATTGGAATAAATTTTATTCTTGATCTAGTTTGGTCAAAACAGTTGGGTTCCAATACCTGCATGCTTTCATCATCTATATGGAATCCAAACAGGAAAATAGAGTCAGGTGAACCTCAAAACTGAACCTGAAAAAGGCACTTACCATTTAATTTCATAAATGGATTCTGAGAAATTTTAGTATGTCCTCACATAAAAAATGGAAAAAGTATTTTAGGTAAAAGCTCAGCAAGAAGACAGATTCAAAGTACAAATGGGATGAGAGATAAATCCAAGAAAAAAAAAATCACAAAATCTACCACACTGGCCTTGACCATTGTGGGAATATTATCAAAAGATTCTTCTGGAAAATATGAACCACTTAATAAATTGATCAAGATAGATAGACTTAGAGACTATTTTAAAGACCTGATTGTTGATGGCATCATCACAGAATGGTAGTGAGATACATATATATATATATATAAATAATAGAAATATAATCCCCTTTCCACCCACTTGGCAGATCCTCTAATAGATAGTCCTGTGATGCTGAATATTATATTGCGAAGGAAAGAGATATGACTTCTGATTGGCTGAATAGCTTATGCAAAAGAGAAGTAAAGATGAGAAAAAGAAGTCAAAGGGTAGACTTTGAATGACTAATAGTAGAACTCAGTGCCTTAACCAATATATATATATATACTACAAGATTTTTAACAAGATAGCCAAAGAAAATGAGTATATCATACCCAGAGTTCAAAGTGTCCTGAATTGTCTGTTACTTTTTAGTGTTGGACTTGCCAAGTGGCACATGCCAGATTTTTGTGGATGAATAGAAAGGGCAGACTGCTCTCATCTGCTCAGTTATATTTTACCAGTGTTAGTTTATGCCTCAAGGCATCTTGAAGGTACCTGCCATTGTCCAGTAACTATTAGATAAAATAGTTGGAACTATGAACTATATTCAATATTGATGTACTTGAATTCAATATTATTTTGAGAAGATACTGAAATAACTTGAGGAATTCCTGATAAAAGTGATGAACAAGTTAGAAGAAGATGATCTGAAGCTTTCACTTGACAAGTACAATCTTGCAGTTTTGATAATGTATGTGTCTCATCATGCTTTTAGCTTAGTCACAGCCAAAAGACCTCAAGATCTAAGGACTTTTCTAGGATTTGCTGATTTCTATACATTTGGTAAACATTATGCTGCTATTTCTGAAGCACTGCATGATCTCACTCACAATGAAACCCTTCATTATCAAATTATTTGTTTCTTGTGATTTCGCCCAACTCAGTTACAGAAATAACACATAACCTTGATTTTGCAATCACCTACAAATGTGTCACATCAATTCTTAGAAACTCTTAAATTTCTTTATTTCATCACAATTTGTTGTCATTCACTATCCCCTCTGCCATGTGACCTTTAACCCTGTTTTTATCCTTGCTATCGTCTCTAATTATTTCATTTCATGGTTATCATCTTTATACAGGCTTTTCTACATTCCTTTTTCTGCATTTACCTCTTAGCGAACCAGTTTGGTTCTATACTATTCTTTGTCTTGAATTTTTAAGCTCTTTATCATATTGCTGATCTTGTTCTGCCAAGCCTAAGCTTTAGATTTCTCTCTCCATCCAGCCACGTGCCTTCATTTCTATTCCTATGTCACTGATTAAAATTTAAAAAATTAAATTAAATGATGGAACTATGTTGATCAGGTTCACTGAAAATTTATGCTTCATAAAGTCAACTAGGTCCTCAATGTGGCATAATAATTCTTTTATAATCTCCTAATCAATTCACTATGGTGAATAATAATAATATATATGTTATATATGATATTATTATATTATATAAATGACATAATTATAATGTATATGATATAGTATTATATATATAATAACAAAATTCATGTGGAGAACAAAAGGTCAAGAATTTCAAGGGAATTAATTAAAAAAAAACCTAAATGAAGAGGACCTACTTGCACCAAACCTAAAACTATATTATAAAGTAGGCGTTTTCAAAACCATTTGGTACTGAGTTAAAAATAGAGTAGTGGATCAGTGGAATAGGTTAGGTTCACAAGACACAACAGTCAATGGCTATAGTAATCTGATGTTTGATAAACTCCACTTCAGATTCTGAAATAAAAACTCACTATTTGACAAAAATTGTTGAGAAAATGGGAAAATAATATGGCAGAAATTAGGCATTGACCAACACCTGACACCCTATACCAAGATAAAGTGAAATGGGTTTATGATTTAGTGAATGATTTAGTATCATAAAGAGTGATACTATAAGTAAATTAGTAGAACAAAGAATAGTCTATTCTCAGATCTGTAGAGAAGGAAGGAAATTAAGTCCAAAGAAGAACTAGAGTACATTAGGGAATGCAAAGTGGTAATTTTGATTATATAAAATTAACAAATGTTTTGTACAAACAAAACCAATGCAGACAATATTAGAAGGTGAAAATAAAATTTACATCTAAGAGTTCTGATAAAAACCTCATTACTAAAATATATAAAGAATTGACAAATTTATAAGAATACAAGCCATTCTCTAACTGATAAGTGGTCAAAGGATATAACAAACAACTTTCAGATTAAGAATTTAAAACACATTCTACTCATATGAAAAAAGTTCTAAATCACTTTTGATTGGAGAACCACAAATTAAGACAACTCTGAGGTACCACTACATACCTCTCAGATTGACTAAGAGGACAGGAAAAGATAATGATAAATGTCTGAGGGAATGTAGGAAAACTGGGACACTAATACATTATTAGTGAAATTGTAAAGTGATCCAACCATTCTGGAGAGCAATTTAGAAGTATACCCAAAGGACTATAAAACTGTATTTACCCTTTGATGCATCAATGCCTCCTGATTCTATATTTCCAAGAGATCACAAAAAAGGGAAAAGGACCCACATATGCAAACATGTTTGTAGCAGTCCTTTTTGTAGTGACAAGGAAGTAGAAATTGAGTGAATGCCCATCAGTTGGGGAAAAGCTGAATAAGTTATGGTATATGAATGCTATGAAATATTATTGTTGAATAAAAAACAAACAACAGGATTATTTCAGAAAGGCCTGGAGAGGCTAAGTGAAATGAGGAGAACCAAAAGAACATTGCATAGAGCAACAAGATTAAGTGATGATCAATTCTGGTGGACATGGCTCTTTTCAACAATGAGATGATTCAGGCTAATTCCAATAAACTTGTGATAGACAGCCATTTTCACCTTTTTGTTGTTGTTTGCTTGCTTTCTTTTTCCTTTTGTAATTTTTCCTTTTTGAAATGATTTTTCATGTGCAACATGATAAATGAGGAAATATATACAGAAGAATTGCATATATTTAACATATATTGGATTACTTGCTGTCTAGGGAAGAGGGATGAGAGGAGAGGAAAGAGAAAAATTTGGAACACAAAATTTTGCAACGATGAATGTTGAAAATTATCTTTGCATATATTTTGAAAATAATTAGCTACTATAATAAATAAGTAAATAAAATTCCTATTGCTAAAAAATCATAGGAATGAAAATTATGATTAAAACATGTATCTAAAACAAAGAGCTATTATTATTCGAAATGGAGAAACTTGACAAATTTTCCCAGATGGACCAAAAGTGAAGGAAGAATTACAACTGTCTTCACTATTTCTTGATACTATATTAGAAATAGTAACTATTAGCTAAGAAAAAAATGTAAGTAAAATGAGGAAATCCACATAAACCAAAAAGAAATAAATTTATCTCTATTTGCAGACAATATGTAATTTTCATTTTCATTTTCAGAAAGGCTATATATCTCAAACCCCCTTAAGAGTATTAAAGAATCCTGGTGAAAAAGGTGAAATCTTACTTATTCATCTGCTCTTCCAGCCAGAGAGGATTGTAGTAGTTAAGGTTAAATCATTGCAGACAATGATTTTTTTAGAGAATCTTAAAAGATCAACAAAAAATTAACCAAGACTTTAATAAAGTAGCAGATAAAAATAAAACAATAAAAGCCATAAGCATTTTTATGTATTGACAACAAAAAACAGGAGCTTATAAATATGTGAATTGGTCCACCCATACTATAAAACTTCAAATTATGTAAGAAAGTATACAATTTTTTTGTATATTCCTTAACACAGGGATTATATTTCATGGAAATCAATGACAGCAAGAAAAGACATCCATACAAAAGATTCACGGCAGGATCATTTTTTATAATAAAATCTAAAACCAAATTATGCATCTAAATAATCAAAAAGGTGGTATAAATTATAGCATACAAATATAATGAAATATTATTGTTCCATAACCAATGATGAATGAAGAATTCAAAAACATCAAAACACATGTATGAAATTACATACACTGAAAAGCAGAGTAAAAGACTAATATACACAATGATTAGTGAAATGTACATAAAATATTTTACATCTAATTTTGCTTTTCTTGCTTACTTGTAGATGATTCACATATCCATAAGTCTGATATGTAATATGTTCTATATTCTTTTAATTTTCTTACAAAATCTCTCTCTATATAAATCATGCATCTATTTTGACTTTATTTTAGTAAGTGCTATAAGATTTATGCCCAGTTTCTGCCATACAAAAGCTGCCTGGATTATTAGTGTTTAAATGAAATGCGTTAAAAATTCCTGTGTATTTGAGGGAACATCACAAGTAAGGGGGTGGAACCATTTTCAGAAAGACTATATATCTCAAACCCCTTTAAGAGTATTAAAGAATCCTGGTGAAAAAGGTGAAATCTAACCTATCCATCTGCTCTTCCAGCCAGATAGGACTGTAGTAGTTAAGGTTAAAGATTAATATTAATTTTTAACACCAGTGATACTATATGGTTGCAATTCCTTAAACACTGGGAACACTTTACTCTCCAGACTATACTCTAGAACTCCTCTACTATGTTACAACTCTTCATCCTGAACCTTCACTCTGCCCTAGAATTAATGCATTGAAAATACCTAGACCCTGCACCCTCTCTCTGTTTGATTTCTCCCAGAAGCTCCAGTTAAGGAGGGTACCCCGGTCATCTATGTCTCTTTCTCTTCAGGATGAACTCTGGACATTCCCTAGTTTTGTTTCCCCTTTCATCTTACTTTTATGTAGAATTCCCCCATTAGAATATAAGTTCCTTGAGGGTAATGGCTGTCCTTGTTTCTACTTCTATTTGTATTCTAAGTGTTTAGTGCAGTGTTTGGTAGAGAGTAAGCACTAAATAAGTGCTAGTTGACCAGATAAATAATGGGCTACAATTCAGGAAATAAAATAATAGATATCATCCAGGAAATATATATTATTAGAAAGGAAAATGGGCCATTTATGTAGAGAGAATGACAGATAATTGCAGTTGGTACCCATGAAATGTTAAAGGGATTACTTTTAGCACATTAATTTTATCTTACAACTCTCAGATTGTGTAAGAAGATAGGAAAAAAGAATGACAAATGTTGGAGAGGATGTGGAGAAATTGGGACACTGATACATTGTTCGTGGAACTGTGAACAGATCCAAACATTCTGGAGAGCAATTTGGAACTATGCTTAAAAAGTTATCAAACTGTGCATACCCTTTGATCTAGCAGTATTTCTACTGGGACTATATCTTGAAGCAATCTTAAAGGAGGGAAAGAGACCCACATGTGCAAAATTGTTTTTGGCAGCCCTTTTTGTAGTAGCAACAAACTGGAAACTGATAGTTGTATAAATATATAAGCATATATTGGAAAAAAATAAATTCTGTCACTGTTAAAATAAAAAAAATTCAGTATAACCTTTTTGGATGCTTTGTGGACAAGAAAGACAGAACAGGAATGGAACATGGAATGGACATTGTGATTTGCCTTGCTGCAAGGCAAATGGACAGTCCATATTGATGAGCTTCAGTATTAAAGTAATTCACCTCGCAAAATATATGTGAGCTCTTTGAGAACTGAAACATGTATTTATTTGTTCTCCTTTTTGTCCTTCACAGAGCATTGCATCCATATACTTAGCACTCTAGCTATGTGACCATGATTAAGTATGCTCATTTTTGAATGAATGAATATAAATTATATAATACACAATATTCAGGTAATATAGATTTGCAGAAATGGTCATGATTCCCTGCATTTTTCCTGATATCTGCCTTGAGGGCTCCTCTTTTATGTGGAATATGATGTTTGGACAGGACCTAAGAAATCACTGTAGCACTCAGCTTATAGACAAGAAAACTGAAGTTAAGAAAAGAATAATGAATTACCTAAGGTCACATAGCAAGGCCTTTTCTCTGTTTTTACTCTTTGTCTTGTTTCTTTTATTTGTTACAACAAATAATTCAGTTTTCCTTTAACTTAAG
This sequence comes from Antechinus flavipes, assembly GCF_016432865.1. Taxonomy (NCBI): domain Eukaryota; kingdom Metazoa; phylum Chordata; class Mammalia; order Dasyuromorphia; family Dasyuridae; genus Antechinus; species Antechinus flavipes. The sequence continues at coordinate 259,094,642 of NC_067400.1, forward strand.
TTACTTGGCATTGAATGAAAGTAACTCGTGTGTCTTTTAAGATCAGATTATATTTTTATTTTATTCTTTATTAGAAGATTGGCAAAGAGATAGTATCTCTATTGACTCATTCCTTACAGAAGCATATTTCTACAAGTTTATTGCCATAGGAATTTTTAATAAAGACAAGGGCTGTATAGAATTCATTATATATGATCTATGTTGTACAGTTTGCTTGTTTGAGGACAGAGGAGGGGGAAGGAATGGCTTTCTTTGAAATCATATCTACTTCTCTAATATGCCACTTTGTGGAGTCATTTTATGATTATTCTTTCAATCTTTTGAATTCATTTTTTCATTCTTTTTTCCTCCCTCATTCTGTTATCTAATATGTCATCAGATTTTAATATTTTTCATTTTACCTATCTCTCAGATTTGTCTCTTTATCTTAATTCCTATTGAATAACCCTATTCTAGGTTTTTCTTACTTCACATCTTGACTTCTGAAATAACCTTTTAGTAGTCCTCTTTCTTTGCTTTCCAATCCCATCCTATATATTCTGATACAAATTTTCTTAAAACACTACTTTTTTCTTGTCACACCCATCTCAAGAATTTTCAATGGCTATAAGTTGCTTTCTACACCAATCCTAATCCATTTTCCCTAAATTTCAAACCCTTCCTATTATGACTCCACCCCAGTTATTCAACTTTATTTCCTATTGTTTACTAGGTAACAAATAAATATAAAGAAGTTACAGTAATTTATCTCAGTATCCTTCTCTATAAAATGAGTTGGAGGCAGGATGGTATAGTTGGTAAAAGGCTAAAGTCACAAAGATACATTGGACAAGTCCTACATATTAGTCATATAATCATCAAGTCATTTAATTTCTTGGTTCCTGAGGCAACTCCCTATGACTGTAAATTATAGTTAAGTTATTAATCTATATTAGCGGAAGGAATTTCCATCTCTGGCATGTCCTACAGAAATGACAACATAGATCAAGACCAAAAAAAAAAAAAAAAAAAGAGGGGCAGGGTAAAGGAAACGTTTGTACTATCTCCCAGGAATGTAGTGAGAAAGGTACATTGTAAACTTTAAAGCATTATAGACATGAAAGTAATTATTATTTACAATTTTCTTCATGTACCTATCATCTGCAAAGTCATAGTTTTATTTCCTCATTGTCTGTACTAATTCCTTTAATTTCTTTCTTTTATTGCTAAAGACAACATTTCCAGTACAAAGTTCAATAATCCTTGTGATAATGAGCATCTTTGTTTCACCCCTATCTTATTGAGACTTCAAGCAGCTTCTCTCCATTACAAATAGTGCTTGTTGTTGGTTTTAGAAATTAGGGAGGGGAAGAAGAATTCTGGTTTCAATGTTACCATGACTAGAACTACAATCCAGTGGAGAATCATCTCAGACACCTGAAATTGAAATCACACAACACTAAATAGTAACAAATAAGCTTTGGTCCATTTCCTGAAGAAAGGAAGCAGGTAAAGGAAGTCCTTCCCCTCTCACTAGTTCAGTTTATAGTGACCTGGATGGGTGGTGGGTGGGCTGGAATGCACCCTTTTGGTACAGCAGGAATGAGGATAGAAAAGAATGCGAGTCAGAAAGAACAGCAGAAAAGTGACCATCATGGATCCTTGTGGTTATATAGCCAATCAAAGAAGGTTACTGTGACTTATACTGTAGAGAATGAAAAATGTCTCCATCTTTAAAGATATGAACATATTCTAAGACAAGCCCCTCAGGGTAATTCCGTGTTAGTTGACATGACAACATACTCTAAAGTTAAGTTCTCAATACAGGTGTTTGATTTTTATGTCAAGAAGAAATTTTAGATCATTAAAATCAGTACACAATCACTCAAATGAAGTGATTCCAATTACTTCTATATACTTTCAGGTCCATTCAGGACAAGTACCTTCTCCTGCCCTCAACCCTCTCCACCTGTGGGCACAGGGAACAAAAACAAACAGTGATTTTGATTAAGAGCTCTATTTGTTTCCCCTATGTCAGAGATTCAGTGTAAATGATCTATTACTTCTTTTCTTCTCTTTCTCTATTCTAAGCCTGGAGGCTGTCTTCAATCTCCTCTCTGGGAGAACTGCACCCTTGTTCTACTTACAGGGGTCCTCAAACTTTTTAAATAGGGGGCCTGTTCACTGTCCCTCAAACTGTTGGAGGCCCGAACTATAGTAAAAACAAAAACTTTGTTTTGTGGGCCTTTAAATAAAGAAACTTCATAGCCCTGGGTGAGGAGGATAAACGTCCTCAGCTGCTGCATCTGGCCTGCAGGCCGTAGTTTGAGGACCTCTTTACCCAGGTCTGGATCTGTGATCCCAGCCTATCCATGTTTCACACTTCTGGCCTCAGTTATTTGTCTATGGGTCAAATTTGTGTTCTTATGCCAAAAATATATTCCACTGTGATTTCTTCTTAAGATTTCCTCATCACTCCTTCGTCTGGTGATGTTCTTATAAGTTGTTTTTAAGTAATTGGAATGGGGGAGAGGTGGTTTGCTTTACAGTTTGTCCTATTTCATCACTCTTACTGGTTTCCTCAGATACTTGTTTTTTTAATGTATGTACCGAGGATGGAATTAAGGGCTAGTAACAAAGTATGAATTTGAGTGTTAATGATCTTAGACAAATGGTGGGAAAGAAAAAGAAAGAAAAAATTAATGTTAGGAGTGTTAAAGCTAAGACAGAGCTTCAGAAGGTTATCAAGGAAAGCCAAGAATAACAAAACAGTCTTTAAAAAAAGTGAAAGATATATGAAAATTTAGGACTGTTGTTTGTCTGGCATGTTAAAAATAATGTCTGAAGACAGAGGTGCTCAACTCTGATCCTGGGCAAGTCACTTAAGCCCAATTGCCCCCCCCCCCCACACACACACCAAGCAAAAAATAATAAAAACAAATAAACAAGCAAAACCAAAGAGAATTAATGTCCCTTGTCTTTGAAATGACAGAAGTAAAAAATGGTTACAAAAAATAATAAAAACAAATAAACAAGCAAAACCAAAGAGAATTTATGTCCCTTGTCTTTGAAATGACAGAAGTAAAAAATGGTTAGCAGAGAGTTGATATTGAAGGGAAGTCAAAGTATAAGCATCCTCCTCTAAGTTATAAATGTACTCATGTTGGCAGAATTGGGCATCCAAGAGGTAACTGCTACCTCAGTTTCTAGGGTAATACTGAAGGGCTGTATTCCTAACATTCCTCTTCAAGAAGCCCCACCAGTGTGTTTCCCACTAACAGAAAACAGATTCATTATCTGTTAACAAAGGCATGTTTTCACCTGGCAAAACAAAAACATTATTGCTAAAGATTCCTCCTTCCCTCCCCTCAAACTCTGGGACTTGATCTTTCACAAATACACTCATCTTATGAGGGATGGAAGACACAAACTTAAATAGAAGTTAGGTAAATGTGTAAGGAGCATATGTGGTCAAACTAACTGACAATTGTACACTAATAGGCTCTCATGGAGTCCAACTGCAAAGCATGAATGAATGATAAGTGTGTCATTCAGTTGCTAGGTCAAGACTCTCTCCCCAGAGAGAATGTGGATGAATGATTTGGGTGGACTTGCTATTCACAATCCCTTGCAGCTCTGTTGGATAGGTCACTGAGATGAACTTGTTACTCCCAGAAAATGACATGTGCTGTATGGGTTAATCCATTGGACTCATTGGTTTTGATCTCTAATTGACAGTTCTAGTTTAGACTTGACTTAACTTGACTTATCCTTAAATTTGAATGATGTGCAATTGGACTCTTTTAGCCGGGATAAAAGAGAACAGAGATTTGTGAAAAAGAAAAATCCTTAACCTAAGTTTGGCCGAAGCTTTGGTGATTCTACTTTTTCAGGGATTTGGCTCTGAGGTTTAAAGCATTAAGGACAAAGGGGGGAAAATCTGTCTTGTTGAATACTCTTCCTGATTCAAAATTTGGTTCCATCAGTGGGAGATTTCACCCAAACTTATGGAGCCCATCTGGTATACTTCAGCCTCCTATGCAAGAAAGTGACTAAGGAATAAGTACTGAAGTATTCATTATTTCTGATGTTTTTTTCACATATAGCTGATCTATTCAAAGTTTCATATCCTAAAAGAGCTGTAGTATGATTGGATTATATCTAAAAGAGTTTCATCCTTATATCTCATTTCTTCTAATCTTATCTTTTATGATTTTCAATTCTATTTACATCTAAAAGGGATACATCTAAAATAGGAAGAAAATTCATGAATTCAAGTCACCCAAAGTAAAGCAACTTTACATCTTTGGGTACTGGAAGAAGTAACATAAGTGTTTCTCCTAAGCCACTATTAGTAAACTTTGAATGATTATATGAAATGAAAGAAAAGCAAATATTATCTTGATTTTCAAAAGAGGGAAGAAAATAATCTACTATCATTAAGACAGCGAACTTGAATTTATTTCCTGGGGAAAACCTAAAACTAAAATGGATCATTAAAATTATGGTTATCTATGAAAACAAGAAAGGATTGCAAACAACCAGTATAGTTTCATCAAGGCCATAAAAAATCAACCTTATTCCCCTTTTTTAAAAAACAGAATTACTAAAATAATAAACCAGAGAATGTTACATATAATTTAGTTATACTTTAACAAAACATTTGATTAAATTCCTAATATTATTATGTGCAAAAGAGACCTGAGCTAGATAATAATGCAATTGATGGCTTCTGAAATAGATGGATGTCAATGCTAAAAGAATAGTCATTAATGGTTTCATGTCTCACAGTTTAGCAGGTTAAGCTTAGCAACTAGATTTAGTTTCCTAAGTGACCTCCAATTGGCCAGTGTAACTTAATAAACACACATACACACATAAATATAATATATAAATATATTTTATATATGCACACATATATGTATATTACCTATAAATCATACATTAAACATCATGCACATCACACATATATGTTATGTGTATATATACATATATATATTGTACATATTATATATTTATGTACATATTATAAATTTACCTACTGTATAAATTACATATAAACATCTGTGATATGTATATATACAAATAAATTCATTTAAATGTATTTCATATATACACACATATATGTGTGTATAACAATCATATATAGACTAGGAAATTCAGTGTGTATATGTGTGTTGGATAAAGGCATATATGATGTTTATCAAATCTGCAGATAGTCTAAATCCAGGAGTAATCAGTAGCGCAAAAGGTGACTGAGTTATTATTGAAAAAGTTTAGATCACTGGGCTGAATTTAATAAAATATATTCATATATAAAGTTTTATGCTTAGGCTCAAAAAAAAAAACAAATTCACAAACACTATATGATAGAGATCTGGTTAAAGAAGAGTTGATTTTAAAAGATAAAAGGGATTTAGTGAACTGAGAGCTCCTTATGAGTCAACAGTGTGACCCAAAAGCCAAGAAAAATAAGTCAATCTGAGCTTTCTTCAGTAAGAGATGCAAAACTTCCAGTAATCTGAGTGGGCATCAGGACCACAGGATTGTATTCTAGATGACACACTGTAAGGACAGTAAAAAGATTCAAAGCAGAAAGTGAACAGCAATTAGAACAGTGAAGGGCTTCAAGTTCTTGTTATATGAGGAATGATTAAGAAACTATGTTAACTCATCAAAATAAAACTTCATATCTGTGTTCAAATATTTTTAGAGCTTAAGGTAAAAGATTAAGCTTATTCAGTTTGTCCCCATCAGACAGAACCAAGATAAAAGGGTTTTTTGTTCTTGTTTAGTCATTCAATTGTATCCAACTTCTCATGACCCTGAATGGGTTTTCTTGGCAAAGTTACTACACTGGTTTGCCATTTCCTTCTTCAATGAATTATTAAGGCAAACAGAGGTTAAATGACTATGTCAGAATCACACAACCATTGAAGTATCTGAAGTTAGATTTGGACTCAGGTCTTCCTTACTCCAGAAGCACTCAAATCAGTAAGCCATCATGTTACCTCAAGATAAATGGATAGAAGCTGCAAAAGTCCCAATTCAGATGATGTCAGAGAAAAAGAACTACAAAAAAATAAAAACAGCTGTCTAAAAATGGAATAGACTACCTTAGTAGGGGATGAGTTTCCCTCCACTTAAAGTTTCACATACAATTTTTTTATAGTAGATTTTTTTCCATGTCTTTAACTAAGTAACCTTTGAGGTTCCTTGCAGCTATCAGATTCTGTGACATTATTTCTATGATTATTTTTCTTACAGAATAGGAAATGATTTTAAGTAACAGTAATAATTAAAATATTTTATATTTATCTAATACCTGACACTTTGCAAGTGATTCTGATTTTTGGAAAAATCTGTATCTTCCACAGATAATATAGGATTGACTTGAAATTGACATAATAGGTTACTTCATATGTTCTTCCCTAGTATAGTCATTTATATCAATTACAGTGATGGGGACAGTAGAAAGTAGAAAAATTGTCCTGGAAAAGCACAGCAAAGACTGAAGTACAAACATACTCCCCTGAAATGAGGAACATTCTTCTCTTTACATACTTCAGTCCCTGAAAAGAATTCATTTCTAGATGTGATGCAGCCAATGGACGAATCACTCTTTTGCTTGTAGTATATATTGTTTCAGTTATCTGATTGATTCACTGCTTTTTGGTTCAAGCAATTTGGACCTCAAGCCTGGTTCCTATCCTGGGCCAGCTAATAAGTCTACCAGATAACTGTTGTAACCTACAATTACTGGACTTCTATATACTCTTCCAAACTTTTGAGGATAAATTGTCAGAATGTTCTTCATCCATCTCTGATCTCCATTTTTCTAAGATCAGGAACTAAAAAACATAATGGAGACATAAGTACCATGGTCTCTTGGAGGCCTGGATGGGGAGATAGCCCTTCTGCTCAGACTGACACTACCTCTCTCCTCACTCAGAGGTCAAGTGAAGTGAAATCAACAAGTATTATCAAACACCTATTATGTTCTAGAATAAGTACTATTCAAACATAGAAAAGTAAAAAATAGCCCTCACCTTCAAGAAGTTTATACTTTATGATTATGGATCAAAACATAGTACTTTCACTTTTTGTTTGCTTTTTTCTTTTTTAAGTTTTTTTTTCCTTTTGGTCTGATTTTTCTCACACAACATGAAAAATATGGAAATATGTTTCAAAGGATTGCACATATTTAATTTACATCAGATTTCTTATGGAGACACAACATAAAGAAAGTCTTACAACAGTCAATGTTGAAAATTATTTTGATTTGGAAAAATAAGCTACTATTGGGGGGAAACAGGCTTACAGTATATAACTTTTTATTTTCCAAAATACATGCAAATATAGTTTTCAGCATTCATTCCTGCAAAATTTGTGTTCCAAAATTTTCTCCCTCCTTCCCCACCTTCCCCTTCCCCTAGAGAGCAAGCAATATGATATAGATTAAACATTCAATTCTTCTAAACACATATCCACATTTATCATGCTACACCAGAAAAATCAGATCAAAAAGTGGGAAAATGAGAAAGAAAAAAACAAGCAAGGAAACAACAACAGCAAAGATGAAAATACTATGTGGTGATCTACATTTAGTTCCCCTAGTCCTCTCTCTATATGGAGATGGCTCTATCACAAGTCTATTGGAATTAGCCTGAATCACCTCATTGCTGAAAAAAGCCAAGTTCATCACAATTGATTACCAAATAATCTTGTTGTTGCTGAATACAATGTTCTCTCACTTCACTTAGTATAAGATCATGTAAGACTCTTCAGGTCTTTATGAAATCAATCTGATGATTACTTAGAACAATAATATTTCATTACATTTTTATACCATAACTTATTTAGCTATTCCCCAATTGATGGGCAACCACTCAGTTTCCAGTTTCTTGCTCCTACAAAAAAGTCTGCTACAAACATTTTTGCATATGTGGGTCCTTCTCCCTTTTTTATGATCTCCTCAGGATACAGACTCAGTAGAGATGTTGCTGAATCAAAGGGTATGCACAGTTTTATAGCCCTTTGGGTATAATTCAAAATTGTTCTCCAGAATGGTTGGATCAGTTTACAACTTTACCAACAATGTATTGGTGTCCCAGTTTTCCCTTATTCCCTTTTATCATTTATCATTATCTTTTCCTGTCATCTTAACCAATCTGCAAGTTGTGAAGTGATACAATGGAATTGTCTGATTTGTATTTCTCTAATCAATAGAAATTTAGAGCATTTTTTTTCATATAATTAGAAATGGATTTAATTTCTTCATCTGAAAATTGTTCATATCCTTTACAATTTATCAATGGAAAATGGCTTGTATTCTTATAAATTCAAGTCCATTTTCTATATATTTTAGAAATAAGTTTTTTATCAGAAACATTAGATGTAAATTTTTTCTCCCAGTTTTCTGCTTCCCTTCTAGTCTTGGCTGCATTGATTTTGTTTGTACAAAATCTTTTTAATTTAACATAATCAAAATTTCCCATTTTGGATTTTATATTGTTCTCCAATTCTTTGACCATAAATGCCTTCTTTCTCCACAGATCTGAGAGGTAGACTATGCCTTGCTCTCTTAATTTGAAGTTTACAGTCTAACAGAGAAGCAACAAGCAAACAAATAGTTATGTACAAACAAAATTTATACAAGATAAATTGGAGATAATCTCAGAGGAAAGTTGCTAACATTAAGAAATACAAAGAAAGATTTCTTGAAGAAAGTAGGACAAGAGACATTAATAGAAGTTCATTGCCTTAGTCTAAGTATGACATAATGGGGGCCTACAATAGAGTGTTTGTAGCCCAAGAAAAGAAAAAGGATCATTACTTGAGATATAATAAAGGTAGAATTGACAACACTTAGAAATAAATTGGAGATAGCCAGTGAGAGAGATTGAGGGTTCCAGGATCCCAATTTGATTATAAGGTAAATCTGATTTATTGGGAAAATAGTGATGTTCTTGATAGTAATTGCAAGATTACTCCTCATCAGGAGAGGGTTTGTAGGGAAAAAATAATGAGTTCAGTTTTGGATAGATTGAATTTAGGATGTTGATAGAATACCCCATTTAAGATGTCACTTAGGCAGATGGAAGTTTAAGACTGGAAGTCAGGAAAGAAGTTAAGGCTGAATAAATAGATCCAAAGACCATCTTTACAGGTATAATAATGGAACTCATGGGAACTGATGAGACATTAAAGTATGTGGATGGTTTTTTAAATAGTCTAGAAGGAAAAGAGAAGAAAGCTTTGGACAGACCTTTAGAGACACACTCATGGTTAGCAAAAATGATCTGAATGAAGATCCATTAAAAGACAAATGGTCAGTCAAGTAGAAAAAGAACTAGAGCATAGCAGCCATGAAAATCTAGAATATTCTACGTTCTGGAGAAGAGGTGCAGTAGTTTAAGAAACTTTTCAGAAGTTCAGAAAAATAAAAATTTTTTAAAGGCCACTAAATTTGGTAATTAAGGATCACTGATAGTTTTGTAAACAGCTGTTCTGATTAGATAATGAATTTGGAAGACAGATTATAAAAGAGTTAAGGAAAGAATGAAAAGATAAGAAGTGTAGACAGTCTTCACAGGGAGTTTAGCCATGAAAGGGGTAAAGATAAAGGATGAAATCATGAGATTTCTTTCTCCTCACTTGAAAGTTGCTAGTGAGAGAAAAAGAGAGATTTTGGTTCTTCAGGCCTTTGGTATATTCATTCAGTTCTGTCTTGGTAGCCAGTTAAGAAATTTTTCAGCACCATAGTCACCAACAGGAAGTATCTCAGGATATTTACATATGTTCTGAATGGCAGAGGGAAAAATATCTCTATCATACAACGTAGGTTTTCACATTGATAGGCTAAAGGCAAGGCATATCAAGTCATGGGCAAGGCTAGTTCCACCCCATCCCCACCTATATAAACTTGAGTAAATATATAAGTTTGGAATGTTCCATGAAGCAATATATCTGGCAAGTACAATCAGGAATGTACTTGCCTTGTGTCAAGCCTGGCTCATATCACATCATATAAATCACTCTTCTTAGTGATTTTTGTTATAATAATCTAGCTAAATTAAATCACAAGAGCAGCCTTGACAGGTGAAAGAGGGGAAGGAAATGTCACAAACAGTTCTCAGCCTGAAGGATATTTGGGTAAAGGAGAAAAGGCTGACAAAGTTATCAAGTGATAGGAAGATTACATGATATATTGGAAGAAGTATTATGTTTAGGACAGAACAGAGTCTGGGTTTGAATCTGTTACCTTGGGCAAACAACTTCACTTCTCATTCCCAAGCTTCAGTTACCCTAATTATAAAATGAGGTTAGACTATAATGAATAAAATCTCTAAGAGTTCTTAATCTCAAGATTCTGTATGTTTAGTTACTATCCTTTACTCTTCTTAGTCTAATGTGAGTCTTGTGTATCTCTACTAAAACTCTTTGAAATGCCTAGAAAACGGTCATAACCTATCACATATAGCGCCTAAAGATTAAGTTAAATATATTAAAATAACTTAATCTTCAGGCATTATATTATTATATATATTATATTCTTGGCTTTACTATACTTAGCAAGATTGAGTCAAACCCTCTGGGACATGTTTATTCCTTTATTCATTCAATTCATTCATTAAAAATGGGGGAGTAGTAAAAAAGGATTTTTATAGAACCTACTATGTGTCAGGCACTATGCTACATATTTTATAAAATTTACCCCATTTAATATTCACAACAACTTTTGATAGATGGAGGTAGGTGCAATTATTCTCCCCCGTTTACAGTTGAGGAAACTGAAGCAAATTAGAGATTAAGTGATTTGTCCAGAGTTATCCAGCTAATTTCTGAGGCTAGACTCAAATTCATATCTTTCTGATTGCAGGCCCAGTACTCTATTCACTTTGCCACTTAGCTGCTTCCACTTATTCAGCACCTGTTATACAGAGTACCATGCTAAGTAATGGAAGAGGAAAAAAAAAAGTAGAGAAAATATGGCCACTGTCTTATTGTAGGGTGAGAACAGAATTAAAAATAATATACAATACTAGACTTAGATAGACATAGGTGAAGAAAGGATGTTACTGTATTGGGTATTCACAGAAGGCTTCTTGAGGGGTTAGAATTAGAACTGGGTCTTCTATTATATTAAATGAATAATTTATTAAGAAGGGGGTGTGCTAGATCTTGGGTTTTCAAAGAAGAAAGGAAGAAGAAGAGGAAGGAAGGCGGGAAGGAGGAAGGAAGAAAGGAAGGAAGGAAGAAAAAAGGAAAGAAGAGAGAAACAAAAAAACTGCAAGAAAGGAAGCAAGAAAAAGAAGGAAGGAAAGAAGGGAAAGAGAAAGGGAGGAATGAAAAAGGGAAGGATGGAGAAAGGGAGGAAAAAAGGAGAGAGGGAAGGAAGGGAGGAAGGAACAAAAGAAAGGATGGAGGAAGGGAAAAAAGAAGAGAGGGAGGGAAAAAGAGAGAGACAGAGGGAGGAAGGAAAAATATTTTCTTTCAAAGAGCTTATATTCTACTAGTACAAAACAGTAATGTATGTAGTACTAGTAAATCTGAGGTGGGAAGAAATACTGCTAAGTAGAGAATAAGAGGTTTCCAGAAGGAGGCTGTATCTGAGCTTAGCCTTGAAAAAAGATAAGTATTCTACCAAGTAGAAATAAACAGGTAAAAAGTACACTCTAGATCTACTGCACAGTATGTGCAAAAGCATAGGGGTGGGTCACAATTATCAAGTTTGGGATCATTAGTTTTCTTTGTCTAAAGTATAGTGTTCATAAGTCCAGAAAGGTCAATGGGAGCCAGATTATGGATGAACTTGAACATCAGGTTGGGGAGTTTGTGAAATCAAGGCTTTACTTCTAAACCAGGCTGGAACACAATATTGTTGTGGTTTGGATAAGTTAACTCCTCTTAGACTCAGTTTCATCACCTATAAATGGGTATAATAACAGCACCTTCCTCATGAGGTTATGTGACTAAATGATATAATCTATGCCCTCAGCTATTATAGGCAATTTATGTTAAACAGAGAGCTGCCTTTGGAGTTAGGAAATCTGAATTCAAATCCTACCTCTGACACCTACTGGCTTTATGATACCTATATAACTAGTTTAACATCTTTTTATTTAATCATTTTTCAGTCATGCCTGACTCTTCATGATCCTTTTTGAAGTTCTTCTAGGCAAAAATACTGCACTAGTTTGACATTTCCTTCTTTTTATTTTATAGTTGAGGAAATTGAGGCAAATAGGGTTAAGAGTCTTGCCTGGGTTCATAGGTGAGAAAGGGAGAAAGTATCTGAAGCCACATTTGAACTCAGGAAGAGTCTTACTGACTCAAAGCCTGGTCCTCTATCCATTAAATCACCTAGCTGCACAAGTTTAACTTCTAGATAATTCATTTAATTTCCCAGGGCTCTAGACAGCTCCCCAAGATTATAATTTGCAGAAGTGTCAAGCTGCCTTGGTAGAAGGAGTTTAGTGACCTAGGAGTTACCTATACCAAATGAAATCACAGATCCAGCCCTTTCTTTGAATCCCCACACATAATAGGCACTTAATAAATGTCTATTATCATTTTTTTTGACAGTGATTTACTACTAAAAATCTTCAAAGGAGGGAAGATTATGATCAAGCATGCCTTAGGAAGATTTTTTTTGGTACATAAATTGGAGATAGCAAGAGGGCAAAGAAAGATCATGTAGCAGGATCATTAACAGTAATCCATATCCGAGGTGATGAATTTGGGGAGAGGGTGATATGAGAGTAGAAGGAAGAAGATTGAATTGAGCTATGTTGTGGAGTTTAAATTGATATATGATTAGATCGGAGTAGGCATAAGTAGGAAAGCTAAGGCAGCTAGGTGTCCCAGTGGATAAAGTCCTGAACCTGGAGTCAGACTCATCTTCAGTTCAAATGCAGCCTCAGATTCTGACGTGGGCAAGTCCCTAAACTCGCTTTGCCTCAGTTTCCTCATCTGTGAACTGAGCAGGAGAAGGAATACTTCAGTATCTTTGCCAAGAAAACCCCCAAAGTGTCAGAAGAAATGAGACAAGACTGAAAGACAACTAAACAATCACTACAAGTAGGGAATAGAGAAGAATAGAGGATAATCCTGAACCTCACAAACTTGAGTACCTGAGAACATAAGGGTTCCCCCAAAGAAAATAAATTTGGAAGATGGAGAGGAAGAGGATTTTTGAATTTAAGATGCTCTGGGGATATTTAGGGGATGGCCAAGAGAAAGCTGATGATAGTGGATTTCAGGGGAGATTTCAAACTTGAAGTTAGAATTTAGAAATAAGGAGCTAGGAAGAAAGGAATAGGTTATGGTTCTGATCCCAAAAAGACTTTGATAGCTTATATCCCGTCATTTTCTTCTTTTTTTTAAAAATAACTTTATTGACAGAACCCATGCCAGGGTAATTTTTTACAGCATTATCCCTTGCATTCACTTTTGTTCCGATTTTTCCCCTCTCTCCCTCCACCCCCTCCCCCAGATGGCAAGCAATCCTTTACATGTTGAATAGGTTATAGTATATCCTAGATACAATATATGTGTGCAGAACCCAACAGTTTTCTTGTTGCACAGGGAGAATTGGATTCAGACGGTATAAATAACCCGGGAAGAAAAAAAAATGCAAGCAGTTTATATTCATTTCCCAGTGTTCTTTCTTTGGGTGTAGCTGCTTCTGTCCATCCTTGATCAATTGAAACTGAATTAGCTCTCTTTATCGAAGAGATCCACTTCCATCAGAATACGTCCTGAAACAGTATTGTTGTTGATGTATATAATGATCTCCTGGTTCTGTTCATTTCACTTAGCATCAGTTCATATAAGTCTCCCGCTGGTCATTCCTTACAGAACAATAATATTCCATAACGTTCATATACCACAATTTACTCAATCATTCTCCAATTGATGGGCATCCATTCATTTTCCAGCTTCTAGCCACTACAAACAGGGATGCCACAAACATTTTGGCACATGCAGGTCCCTTTCCCTTCTTTAGTATCTCTTTGGGGTATAAGCCCAGTTGTCCCGTCATTTTCCCCCTTCTGTCTCCACTATCAGAAAAGCTACAAGCAAATAGGTATAATCCTAAATTGTGGTTAAGCTTCCCCATTCTTTCAAGTGTCCCTCATCTCAATAGACTATTGATAGAAGCAAACTGTCTAGAGTTAACTGCCCGTAGAAGAGCATTAAATTTTAGATGATCCAAATCTTATAACCTCTTCTGCTTACCTCTAACTGACTTGTGTAATATCAGCCCAGGTCCGAATTCCCCTTCCTGTAGTCTAGCACCAAGAAGTTTGGGGATGTGTGTATAGTGATGGGTGAGTGTGAGGATAGGGATGGTCTTTGAATTACGGTCGCAGATTTGGGATTGGGATAGGAGGGGAGGGAATAAGAGGAGGTGGTTGTAGCACCACCTCTTTTATACCAACCCTACTTCTCCTCCCCCAACACTTGGCGTATTAGCGGGCGGAGCAGTTTCCGAGTCTTTTCCAGTTATATATAGGACGGAGCCACGGAGCACGGACACCAAGATCTTGTGGAGAGAAACTTGAGCCAAAGATCGTAGACATAGAAACAGGAGGTCATAGCCCCGTCGGGTGAACGTGCACCATGAGCAACAAATATGATGTGATCGTAGTGGGAGGAGGAATCTCAGGTCAGTACCTCCGGGATTTTTGCGCGTTCTTTTTGGCTGTCTGAGGCTAAAGTTGAGTCGAACCTGTTGGAAGGAGGAAAGGGGCAATGAGAGGAAGGGAAGAGGATGAGGGGGTGAAAACTGAAGGATTGCCTTAGAGATTTTTTTCAGACATGCAGCGCTCTGGCGAGCTGAGGTACAGAGTAAAGATCCTGCAATTGAATAATTGAACTGGGGGAGGTTCCGGGCAGTCCTTTCTAACTTTTGAGACCCCATAATTCTGTGACTTGATCTCACCGCGTCTTATTCTCTTCTCTTCCACTCCTGGGAAAGACTAATTAGGCCAATTAGGGATTAGGAAACTGGAGTGCAAAATCTTAAATGCAAAATCTTCTGGCCAGAGTTTTTGCCAAATCCTCTGGAGTCCTCAGCTAGGGAGGGTGACGAATAACGCGACTCCGATACCCTCCAGGCTCAGCTAGAAACAGATAAATCAGCTGGCCAATTACCCTGTGCTCCACTTTCTCCCTTCGCACCAATCGGTGGCACTTCCCTCGAGTTATGGCTCCTGAATTTTAATGGACAGGGAGGGAGAAAAGCAGTATTGCTAGCTGTGCCAGTGCTTGGGAAGTTGGTAAGGAGCGCCGTGGAAAGTTAGGATTCCAGAGCAACGTGGTATTCCTTCTTTCTTCTGATTGTTTGGAGGTTAAAAAAATAGTTTTGAGGTGTAAGAGGGAACAGAGATTAGTAAATTCAGAGTTCCCACACTAGAAGTAAATATGCAAGTTATAATGTAAATATGCTGAGATATTTGTAGTGAGAAACTGTGTAGTTTAGAAGAATGATGGAGAAGTCTTTATTTAGTACAGAGAAAGCTCAACTTGGAGTCAAAAGATTGAGTCCCATTTCAAGTCCCAATAACGGCTTTGAAACTCAATTTCTCCATCTTTGAGATGGGGTTAATAATATATTATAGGGTTGTAGTGATGATCAAATGAATGGAAAAGCGCCTTGTTACCAAACCTAGAGTCTGTCTTTGCTTAGATCTTGTTTGTCGGTTTTATGTGTTTTGAGCAAGCGTGTGTGATTTACACAGTTTGACTACTCAAAAACAAAACTGTGGGCAAAAGATTAAACCTTTGAATGAGGTACGAATAAAATGGGAGCGTTGTGAAATCTTAGAATTTTACTAGATTACTGTTGAAGTAAGCAAACCTATTAAATATCTGTTGTACTCAGAACACTGTTCAGGATAGATATAAAGTTTCTGTAAGATACCATTTAGTTTTAGATGCATCGGTCTTAAATATCATAGTTGTGCAATACACATCACCTGATATGAGTACTAAAGAGGTTTGACACAAAGTTCAGTGTAAGGTCCTAAGGGAAAGGTCTTTTAAATAGATCAATCAAACTTTTTACTACCTTACTATGTGCCTGGCACTATGCTAAGCTCTCTTTGGTAGGGAACGCTGAGAAGTACTCAGCTGAAAAAATTAAGAGGACAAAGAAGTTAGATGTTTGGGAAACACCATCTAAGACACTCAGTATTTTCTAAGGGTTTTCCTCTCTGCATTGCTATTAGAAAGTTTTTTCTAGTCAATCTGAAAGAATTTTGTTACTCAGGAAACTGGGGGGGGGTGTAAGGTTTCATCCTGCAGCCTACTGTCTGACAGCTTTTATGTGACAGAAATCAAAAATATGTTTTTCTTTGATGACCAGTGGAATTAGAAGACAATATCTAAAAAATAGGGAGAAGAGGAGAAAAACCAGGGAGAAAGGGAGGAAGGGATTATCGTAGTTTGATTGGCAGGTGAAGTGAATAGCTTTAAGAAAGCCTTTAAATGGCAAGTAAAGAAAAAAGAAAACTTTTAAAGATTATTATAACTCCTGAAACAAAGGTACTGTGTGCTCTGCTTCTTTCTTTTTTGGGATTCTGGTCAACTCAAGCCCTGGTTCAAACTGAAGCAGGGAACCATGGAAAACCTATATTCTATTAAACACCTGTATTGGAAGAATTGGCAGTGACAGAGGAAATGTTTCTCAGAAAGAAGGACCAGGAAAAGTTTCTTGAAGAAGATGGGCTTTTTGACTTGAAGGAAGAGTTGAAGAAAGCTAGAAGGCAGAAGGGAGAAAAGAAAGCAAATCAGATTATGGAATATTATGTATGAAGAGCAGCAAGAATAGTGTCACTGGGATTGCAGAGTAAAGTATAAGAGAGAGTATAAGAAGATTAGAAAATTAGAAGGGGATAAGGTTGTTAAGTTTTAAAAGCTTTAAAAATCCTTTAAAACCTTAAAACCTTTAAAAAAGACTTTTAAAAATCATCAACAGATGATTTGATAAATGATTCTAGGAAGCAACTGAACTTTCCTGAGCAGGGAGGGGGCATAGGGAAACTTGTTCTTTAGGAATATCACTTTGGTGGCTGAGAAGTATCACTTGAGTGGTGCTGCTGATTACCTACCATGTCTTTCTTAATCATTGCTCTCTCTCAAGCAATCTATTTCAGTTCCAATCTGCTAGGGATTGCTAGGGTGTAGAAGCTAGTACTTCTCCCTAAGGTAACTTTTTAGTCATGGCTACTTCAACTAACAGAAGATAGAATTTGGGCTAAAATAAAACCTGCAGAATAAAGTCCTCTGTCCCAGATAATCATCTAATTTAGGGTTAGATTTTCCAGTTTTAGTCTCACATGAATTGAGACAGAACTGAAACTAAGTTAAAGAGTATGGTCATTATTTTCCTCATAGCATCAGTCCTATCTTTACTTTGCTTATTTATCACATACAAAGTCTATTTGTTTTAATGCTTCCTATATTTGCAATTGAAGAAGAAACAGATCATTTTTCTGATGACTCCAACTGAAGCCTGAAGTAGAGAAACTTCCTAATTTTGACTAGTGTAATGTCTGGAAGCACTCAGAAGATCAGAGGAGCTTTGTCAAATAGTCCCCCATGTCAAGTAGTCCCCCATATCAGACCACCATACCAACCCAGAGGATAACTATGCAATGACTTTACCAATAGACATCGTTGGTCCTACAAGAGCAAAGACATGAGTTGCCATTTGTATACCCTTAAGAATGCCTCTCTATATTAGCTGCACGTGTTTATATAGGCAGCTAGATAACGCATTGGATAGAGTCCTGAATGTGAAATCAAAAAGACTTGAGTTCAAATGTGACTCTGTCTTGGTTTCTTCAATTGTAAACTGGGGATGATACCACCTATCTCCTAGGGTTGTTTCAAGAATAAAATAACAATATTTGTAAGACACTTAGAACTATGGTGAATACTGTATAAATGTTTATTACTTTTTCCACATGTGTGCACTCTTCCCATTGATACTATGTGCCCCAAGTTTATGGAGAAAACACTTTATCCCTATTTTTCTTATTATTCCATTTCAGTAAATGCCTTTGTATGGAGCTAATTGCCTTTATAATGAGATAATTGCATACGCTGGTTGACAACCTGGATGAGCCAGTCTGGGATATTATTTTGTTTGTTTGGGGGTTTTTCCAGAAAGGTTACAAAATTGGAAAAGAGCTTTGATTGATTCAGAATCCTGAGACTGCTTCTCCCTTGAGCTCAGCATCCTGGGTCAAGCTCTAGATATATCGATAAGGTTTCTTTGTCACTTGAGAACTAAAGAAAGTCATCTAGGTAGAAGTGGACTTTTAGCTTTAGCAGTCATCCCCCAAATCAGTGAAGTTCAAAATGATCTGATAAATAATGAAACTATCCCAAATTGCAAAGAATTTACATTTTAAAGGGGGACAAAACAAATACACATAATAATATGTAAAACTTAAATTTAAAGTGAATAAACACACACACACACACACACACACACACACACACACACACATATATATATATATATATATATATATATATATATATATATATGTGTAAAATAGTTAAATGCAATTTATTTTGGATGGGAGAGTTTGGTGATATTCAGAAAATATTATGCAGAGGGTGTTTGAACTATATCTTAAGGGGAAAAAATGCCTCTGTAAGGCAGAAGTAAGGAGGGAATGTATTCTAGGCATGGGAAGATAGTTTGTACAAAGACATGAGAATGAGAGATGGAGTATCATGTGTGGAGAACTTGGCTGGATCTCTACATATAGGGAGGGAAGTAATGCTCAAAGAAGATAAAAAGAAAAATTGTGAGCAGGTCGTATGGGGCTTCAAAAGCTAAAAATAGAAGAGCTTATATTTTATCCAGGAGGTAAGATATGGAGGTTTAGAGCTGATTGAGTAGGAAAGTCAATTAGGTCTTTGTTTAAGAAAGAAAAGAAAGAAATTTTGCTTTGGTAGCAAAATGTAAAATGGACAGGAGTAAGAAACCAGTAAAGAAGATGTAATAATCTGGATTAGAAAGGATTAAGACCTGAGCTGAAACAATTACTGTGTAAAGGGAGAGGAAGGAATGGATGAGAGATATATTGTGAAGTTAGACATAGCAAAGTTTGGCAACTGATTGGAAACATGGAGTGAGAGGGAATCAGGAGTCTTGGATAAAGTCAGGTTATTATTCTGTTAACTTGATCCATTTTAGGAACAATTGGACAAGATTTGTCCACATGAAAAGACAAGAATGGATTCTAGTTTGTGCTTTTAGGGAAGATTCTCATAATGATGAGGATTTGTCAAAGTTTTGAACTACATTTGTAAGAAGATAAGAAAATGGGCAATAATTAGAATAGAGAGTTTGTAATAAATAGCAGAAACAGGCAAAGTTATATAGGTAGGTTAAGTCAAGATTATGGAGAGTCTTTAAAACCAACCAAAGAAGATTGAATTTTATGGTATAGGAAATAAGGGGTCTAAAGGTTCTTGAGCATGAAAAAAGTGGTGTTTGGGGCAACTAGTCAGTAGTAGTCTTGTGAATCTTTTGGATCTATTTTCAGAATAATGCTTTTAAATTTATTTATAAAATGCATAGAATTATTAAGGAAAATAGTTACATTGAATGCAGTTATTATACTTCTAAACTAATCCCAAATACTAAGTAGTATTATTACTTAAAAAAAAAAACCAACCCAAGTTCATAGAACCTAGGTTGAAAATCTCTAACCTAGAGCAAGATTTTTTTTTAATTTTATTTTTTTAAAATAATAACTTTTTATTGACAGAACCCATGCCAGGGTAATTTTTTACAACATTATTCCTTGCACTCACTTCTATTTCGATTTTTCCCCTCCCCTAGATGGCAAGCAGTCCTATATATGTTAAATATGTTGCAGTATATCCTAGATACAATATATGTGTGCAGAATCGAACAGTTCTCTTGTTGCACAGGGAGAATTAGATTCAGAAGATAAAAATAACCCGGGAAGAAAAACAAAAATGCAAATAGTTTACATTCATTTCCCAGTGTTCTTTCTTTGGGCGTAGCTGCTTCTGTCCATCATTGATCAATTGAAACTGAGTTAGATCTTCTCTTTGTCAAAGAAATCCACTTCCATCAGAATACATCCTCATACAGTATCATTGTTGAGGTATATAATGATCTCCTGGTTCTGCTCATTTCACTTAGCATCAGTTCATGTAAGTCTCTCCAAGCCTCTCTGTATTCATACAAGCAAGAGATTTTCATTTAAGAAGCTGTTGTAGTTACCAACTAGAGAGTATTTGGACAAATTTAAGTGGAAGCAAAGGTAGGATGTTGTAGCAGGAGATTAATATAGACCATGTAGTCAGAAAGATAAATCAGATGATAAGTTACTGAAGCACATCACAAATATGTCATGAAGACAGTTCATAGGAGTAATAGAAAACTAAGGTTATTTAGACATCTGGAATGGCTTTTGTTCATAAAATGAGAACAGCTGAGAAATAATAGATTTACACTAAATATTTTGTCCTTAAGAAAGAGGAAGCAAGAATTCTTTTCTGAATGGAAAATAAAGAACTTGTTTGAAAAATAGTGTTTAACATCTATTGGATTGCTTGCCATCTAGAGAAGGGGTGGGAGAAGGAGAAGAAAATCTGAAACACAAGGCTATGCAAGGATCAATGTTGTCAAATTATCCATGCATATGTTTTGGAAATAAAAAGCTTTAAAATTTTTTTAAAAAGATATTCAGGAGCATTTTGGTCTTACAGTGGATAGAGTATAGGACTAAGAGCCAGGAAAACTTATGTTTAAATCTGGCTTTGCATATTCACTAGATACTTGACTGGAAAAAAAATCACTTAACCTCTGCCTGCCTCAGTCTCTTCATCATTAGTTTAATAAACATTCATCAGATAATGTGTAACACAAGCTATCTTGTTATCTAAAAAAAGATAAGGAAATAGTAGTCTTATGTTCATGGATTCCATAGACTTGGGAAAATTAAATTTCAAAAAATTCAAAGAAGGGTTAGGTAGAATTTTATAGTCCAAGGAAGTTACATAATGAGGGATTAAATAATCTTTTGTAAAAAAAAAAATTGATGTATTTTACTTTTATAACACCTTTGTGTCCTAATGGAAACAAAGTTAACAAATGGGGTGATTGAAGATACCCTAACAGAAATACTGAAATAAAGAAGAGGAATCAGTTTAAGGAAAAAAATGATCAATTTTGTGAATTTTTTTCCTCTTTGCTCATCTCTTTTTAAATTTATTTTTAATTAATTTTTTGTTACAATTTGAATGTCTCTCCCCCCTCCCTCTGTCCCACATATATGTATACAAAACCATATAATATATGCTTCCATATATCCATTCTTTCTCTGGAGATAGATAGCATCTTTGTATTTCATATAAATTCATAAATCCTCCTCCTTGCTATAATAGACAAGCAATATGTTCCATGTTCTTTTAATTAATTTATTTTATCACTCTTTATATCTAGATGGGATATCCAGTTTGACTTTATCTTGGTAAGCAGTATAAGATATTGGTCTATATCTAGTTTTTGCCAAACTTTTCTCAACATTTTTTTTGCTATCGTGTACTGTATTTCAGTTATTCATCTGATTCTTCTTGGCTTCACATATAGGAAAACCATAATAAAAGTTTTGTCAGAAAAGATCCTCAGAAGGCAGAGGTGATCAACAGTATCAAATGTTGTAGAGAGATCAATAAGGATATGAGCACTGAGATAAGACATTGGAGGGACCAATTTCAATCAAATGGAAGACATGGAAAGCTAGACTGTTTAAAATGTTCAGAAGTGAGTAGGAAGTGAAAATGAAGAAGCAATGAGTATAGATAGCTTTTTCTAAAAGTTTGGATATAGGATTATAATTTGAAGGATGGTAAAAAATGTTTTTTTTGGTTTTTTTGTTTGTTTTTTTTTTTGGTTTGTTTTGTTTGGTTTTGGTTTTTGAATGAGAGAGATCTGGGCACATGCCCAGTAATAATAGAGAAACAACCTGTATATAAGAAAAAGTCAAAAATTAGGGAGAGAGAAAGGGATAATTAAAGGGGCACATTTTGAGAGGAAATGAGAGGGGTAGTTAATAAAGCATTTAGCTTTGGCAAGAGGGGCTACTTCATTTTTTTTAGACAGGGTTTTTAAAAAGACATATATAGAAAATGAAAATGAGAAGAATTAACTAAAAATGAACAAAAAAAGAGATCCTGTGAGAGATATTAGATAGATATAGAGTTATATATGTGTATATATATATATATATATATATATATATGTATGTATGTATAGATAGTTAGATAGATAGATAGATAGAGCTTACCAAGGATAACAAAAAGAGCTTTAAAATATTTGGGGGATATGGACTGCAGGTACCACTGAAGAAATGGTAGTAATGTATAATGGCAGAAATATTCAAGTTCTCTTCTATTTTACATGAAAGGAGAATTATACTTACAAGGAATTGAGTATTTTAATACTTTAAGAATTTGCAATTTCATCAGTGGGGTAATGCTTACATCAGTGTGGGTCACAACCTTTCTACAACTTAGTGGAATTAAGGGCAGAATCCTTGGAAGACAAGAAAGTGAGAGATAATTCAGGGTACAGCTTCTTTTCCTTCCCCCTAAGTATACTAGAAAATGGCTCCAGATGAACCAAAAATTATGATAAGAGGAAGAAAAATGAAAGTACTTATCACAAAGCAATTCTTACAGAAATAATAAATTGAAATATGCTTCAAAAGCAAACCAAACTCTTGGCATTTCTGTCACTGGTGTCTCAATTATTGCTTGTATCTGTTGTCATGTATTTGTCAAGCAACTGCAACTTGGGGCATTGACTTTTGGAGTTAAACCAAACAGGTCTGGATTGGTTCATAGACTGATTGAAACTCATGAATAAAACAGTCTTGAAGATCAAAAGGAAAACAATTATACAGTACAGCATTATGGAATAAAACAAAAAAAGTAATATAATAGAGATATAATACAAGGGAGAAGATTGAAGAGAAAGGAGGTTCCTAGAAGTACAATGCTGGTGATAATTATTTAATACTTTATAGGGTTGAACATACAACCTAAGAATGAGTGAGGAAAAAGTGGAAAAGAAAACCAATTTAAATGCTTCTCAGACTTTGTCTCCCTCATCTCAACATCTTTGAGATCAGCTTTTGTACAAAGAAAGTCAATAACAGAAAGCAAAGTATTGTTCAGATGGGTACCACTGAGAAAAGGGGAGAATAGTTCTAACTATAATAGTCTCCTAGACTTTCCTTTCCAGAATGTCTGAACTGGCTACTCTCAATCTCTGAAGGAAACTTCAGTTTTATCCAGTGCAAGGAGCACAACAGCACTGATCCTTGAGAAATATAGCTTCAGTGTTTGGCCTTCCAGTGGATAGCCTGAATTAATTTCTTTAAATATTGGCTGTTTTGATTTCCTTGCTGTTGAAAGAACATCTCAATAGTTTTTTCCAGCACCACAATTCAAAAGTGTCAGTTTTCTGATGCTGAGTTTTCCTTTCAGCCCATCTCTTGCAGCCATTCATTGCTCTTGGAAAAACCATAGCTTTGACTGTGAACCTTTGTCGACAAAGTGATGTCACTGCTTTTCAGTATACAGTACAGATTTGTTCTAAGGAACACATATCTTTTAATTTTATGGCTACAATTATGTTGGCTTTGACCTTTGAGCCCAAGAACATAAAATCTGACATATCTGTCATTTCTTTAGTCTCTATTTGCCAGGAAGTGATGGGACCAGTTGCCAAGATATTAGGATTTAAAAAAAAATATTAAGCTTCAAGCCAGCTTTGACACTCTCCTCTTTCACCCTCATAAAGTGGGGGGGTCTTAATTTTTCTTCACTCTCTGCCATCAGAGAGGTATTATCTATAAATCTGAGATTGTTGTTTTTTCTCCTGGTAATCTTAATTCTGGCTGTTGATTTATCCGGCGTGACACTTCATATGATGTACTGTATGTATAAATTAAATAAAGAAGATGACAATATATAACCTTGTTATACTCCTTTTCTCATTTTAAATCTATCAATTGTTCCATATTTGGTTCTAAGTCTCATTTTAGCCTCATTTTCTTCATTTGTCAAATGGGGATAATAATATCACATGGTTGCTGTGAAAACCTAGTGAGATATTTATTTGTAAAGAGCTTTGTAAAATTTAAAGTACTATATGAGAAGTAACTAGCTACTGTTATTATTTCTCCATTTGCAGTAGCAAAAGAATAATAGTAAGAAGACATCTTGATCCAATACTGTTTCTGTTAAGATCTTCATTGAATTACATATATGGTTTACTTCATGTGAAAGCTCCTTCACCATTGCAGATCTGATTTCCTTTCTCTAGATGAGAAGGTTGAACCAAAATATCTTGCAGTTCAGTTATAGCCTTAAAATCCCAAGATTCTTAGAAAAATAAAGTGATCTTGCAACCAAACATTTAAAAGCTGATGCTAAGACCATTTAGATAAGTCATCTAGCGAAGGAGAACCTTTTACCACACACTATTGCTGCTAATCAAACAACAATGCTCCTCTTAAATTGTAGGTGTCATCTGTAGCTTGTATACAAAACCTGTCTTGTGTCTGATTTGCTTTAGGGATATAGAAGGAAAATATTGATTGCTTAATCAAGATAATCTTTTTATGTAGTACCAATTAACTGAAATCTGACCCATGATTATGCTCAGAGGTACAGTATTAATAATGAGTACCCACAAAGAGAGGTCTTATGATCCAAATGAACCATACCTTGTTTTATGAAATGTAGCATAGCCTGTGTAACAGTTGTTTTGTGTAAGGGAAAGCAAACAAGACTTTCATAATGAGTCTGGGAGAAAGGTAAACTAACTGTTCAAACTTTCTTCCTTTCAAAACAAATCCAAATGGATGAAATTCAAACAACTTGCTAAAGTGTACTCAGGGCACCAGGACTTTCAGTGTAGCTCTGTTTCCTTCAAGATGAATATTATTCAGGTTTATGCTTCTCACAGGATGTTGGGTTGAGGCTAACATTTCCTTTTCATTAAAACAGTCCAGGAAATATACTGTATTTGTCTGGGGAAAAGAGGAGATACCACTCTCTAGATTGCATTATTAAAATGAGATTTCTTTGAAAAAAAAAAGTGTTTGTGTGTGCACTAAAAGGAATTACCTAAAATTACTGTAAATATGTTTATTGTAAAAAGTATTTTTAAATTTTAGTCCAAAAGAATTGGTTTTATTCAATTTTATCACCACTTCTTACTTTTCAGTTGCCACAAAGATACAAGAGGATGGAGAGGTTAATTTAAAAATGTATAAAACTAAGGGCACAACTACATTCAGGTTTTAAACTACCATGAATTCAGGAGGGAATATAGCTTATATTTAGAGACAGGTAGCTTAGTTGATAAGACTACTGGGCCTGGAGTGAAAATATCTACAAAAAATGGTTGGTGAAGTGAAACTGGAGCTCAGCAGAGAGATTAGATATAAAAAAATAGTAATCTGA
The DNA here is from genome assembly GCF_016432865.1 of Antechinus flavipes. Taxonomy (NCBI): domain Eukaryota; kingdom Metazoa; phylum Chordata; class Mammalia; order Dasyuromorphia; family Dasyuridae; genus Antechinus; species Antechinus flavipes. Next base: position 259,120,166 of record NC_067400.1, read on the forward strand.
AAATTGTATTCAGAGAGAAGGTGAGATGATGAGATTATTTAATGAGGGCATTGTAGATATTTTGAACTGTAGCTTCCATAGGCATCTCAAACTCAACAGGTCCAATGCAAAATTCATTATTTTTCCTCCCAAATAACTCTCAGTTTTCTCTAATATTGTCAAAGGCACCACCATCCTCTCAGTCTTTCAGATCTGTGGTCTTAGTGTCAACCTTGACTTTATATTCACCTTATATATCCAGTGAGTTTGTTGATTAAGTTCAAAATAAAAAGAAAAACTAAATTAAAAAGATATGTAAAGATCAGCATATTGTTAACAATAAATATTAAGATCTGGAAATACAAGCAAAATGCCAGCTTTGCCTTCAAGGAGCTTATATTCTAATAGGAAAGACCATAAGTAAAAGGAAGATGAACAGGTTGGGGAAGAGAAGAGAAGAGATACCATTAGAGAAAGAAGTTAAAGATGCATTCTTACTCTGTATATTTCATAGATGTGGCATATAAAACAAGTATGTTCTCCAGTTGATCACTTTTTTTGCACATTTTTTGAAGAATATTTTTGAAGAATATAAGTGGAACATTATGAATTTGTTACTTTGATTTTTTTTAATTGTAGCTTTAAAATTCTGCAAAATAGCAGAGAATATTAAAAGATTGCTATTTATAGTAGACAGCCTCCAAAGAACTGCAAAATAATCCTAACACTTTTTTTAAATACATAAAATGGAAATTCATGATCATTCAACCTAGGATGGACTTTAACTTCTCTTTGTACTATTTATGAAGAAAAGTTTTGCTATACATAAATAAGATTTATTGGTTCAGGGGGAAGAGTTGGTGGATTGGCACTTCTGATGTTAGAATTTGCTGAGCCCTTTTCAGGAATGCTCATCCTCCTTTGATATTCACTTCTAACACTAGTTTGGTATTCTAACTCTTACTTGGAGCATTCACAAGCAAGTCAAGACATCATTCATGACTTCATTGGTCCTCTTCAAAAATGAAAGACAAATGATAACAACAGATAAGACAGCACAATATTTTCATAAACTCTGTTAGCAAATTCTAAGTAAAATGTTCTATTTATTATGAACAAGTAGTAGTTACTTATTACCAATAACTCATTTAAATAATACTTAAAGTTTATGAAACTTTTTATAGGATGATGTTAGAAAGGACATTAGAGAAAGACAACTTTCTCATTTCAGTCATTTATTTATTTAAATCACCATTTAATTTCATTTTGTAGACAAGAAAGAGAAGGCTGAGTGAATGTTCCAAAGCCACACAGGTAATCAGTATAAGAGTTAGAATTCAAAACTATGTCTTCTGAACTTGGATTCCATATTATTTCAGCACATGCATTATCTAATTTTGGCCTTACAATAATTTGTGATATAGGTAGTGAAGTATTCATTATCCCCATGTTACATTTAAGGAAACTGAGTTTCAAAGATGTTAAATGAGCTGCCTGAGGTCACTAATGGTATAGGGAGGATCTCTATCCCTCAAAGTCTCTTACTTCATAGTATGATGTTCTTTCTACCATCAAACCAATTTAAATATATAAACAGGATATAATAATACCTCTACTTAGAAGCAAATGTTTAGCCTTCTCTTTTAAATTCTATTTAAAAATAATAAAATTGTTTCTTTTTAAATGGTCTTCTACATGCCATATGAGAAAATATTCTAATAGAGAGGAATTTTTTTATTTAGCAACTATACCCTTGATTAAGAATACAGAGCCCATGATTCTTGTTTTTAGCTCTCCTAGGCATGAGCTGACCCTGAGCAAATCCTTTGCCTTGCCTCAGTACCATCATTTGTAAAAAGTGGAGGATGAATATAATGATATCTAAAACTCCTTCAGAGTGGAAGGTGTCTTGATTCCAAGGGAATAAGGTATCTTTTCTTAAGCAATATTTCACTCTTCAATGAGAGATCATTGTTCAAATGGGGAAGGTTATATAGAACCAGCAAACGCAATCACTGAGCTAAGTGCTTTTTATAAATATTATCTTATTTGATCCTCATAACAACCTATGAGGTATGTGCTTTGTTATTTACATTTCATGGATGTGAAAACTGAGGCAAATAAGTTAAGCAACTCACCCAGGGTCACATAGTCAGTAAGTATTTAAAGCTGAATTTGAATTCAAGACTTGTTACTCCTATCTTCTATTCAATCAGCTGCTTCAAAACTATTACAGGGTTTTGGCAGGTAATCATTTGACCATGCTGCTTACATATTATAATTATGATGTTTTGTAAGATATTTGGTCAATATCCTTGGTTATAAATTTTTAATATGATGAATAAAATCTTACTCTCTTTATTAGAAAGACATGCATATGCATGTAATAACTATGTAACTCAGCACTCTTTTACTAATATTCTTTTATACTCACTACTGAAGTGCTTTATGGGGGGGCCTCAATTATTTGTTGGATCTGTTTTAATTATTTTTGTGATCATCAGGAAGAAATATCCAATATTTTCTCTTGGTGCACTATATTAACATGTAGACTGAAGATTAAGCAACCTTTACACATAGCTAGAGTCAGAAGCTGCCTATACGATATAGTGAAGCTGGAGGATAATTGATCTCTCCTTAAACATTTCTACCCACTATTTCCCTCTGCTACCACTAGTGACATTTCTTAAGCTACACTACATTATACTTGTCAGGAATTTTTTTTAGAGATTTTAGAGATATTGATTTCTTTCTTGGTAAAGAAAGATTTTAGTCTTCTAGACTCTATGAAGGTACTCTAGGGCCATTTACTGATAATTAGCTAAAAGACAAATAAGAAGAAGGAAATCAAGTGAAGTTCCTAGGTAGAGATCTGGAGTTGGAGAATAGGAAGAGAATAAACATTTATATAGCACGCTCTCCAAGGTCCTGCCCAAATTCTAAATTCACTAGTCCTGTGACAAAATCTGCTTGCCAGTTTTGTTCTATGATTCCACAGCAAGTTGGGTATTATACAGTGTTGCCCAGAAATAACCTTACTTTAAGTTTGAAAAAACCTGAAAAGGACACTGTTAATGGAAGAAAACTTGTGGTAATTCATTTACACAGAAACTAAAGTAGATAAGTGAAGGAAGAATACTTATAGAATACTGTATTCCAAGAAAACCTATTCTTTTCAACTGCAACCATGGCTACTCCTCCCATGATCCCACCAAACGCAAATTAATATACCTATCAATGACATTCATTCTCTTTCAGATGATTGGGAGAACTGTAAATCTGGACTGAAAAAACTCATTGCTTGTGTGCCTTTCTTAAGAATAATTTTCCTCCCCAGATTTGCTATCGTAGTCTAAGAAAGACCATACAATCTTTGTTGCTATTCACTGACCACCAGTCCATTTCTAGTAGTGATTTATCTTAAACTATTAGATTATATACTTCTATGTTTTTCAAGCTGCAAAACTCAGAGAAAATGCTTACAAATGTATAAGAACTTATATCCAAAGAACATGAGAAATTCATAGATTGCTTTTTTTGGGGGGGTAGAGAAGAAATGGAGTCCTGCTTGTGTTCTTTGTGTCTTTTCTCTTTTTTTATCATAAGCATAAAATTTCCATCTTGGAGGAAATTTAGCAATCATCATCTAGTCCAACTCCCTTATGTTATAAATGAGGAATCAGAGAGGACCTAAGAAAGTAAGTGACTTATTCAAGACCAAATAGATTTGGTTTGGTTTGGATTTTGTGAAGAAAGTACTCTGTAAACTTTATTTTTTGTTTTTTAATAATAGCTTTCCCTCCCCAAAATATATGCAAAGATAGTTTTTGATTTCTCCCCTACAAAACCTTGTGTTCCATATTTTTCTGTCTCCCTTCCTACTCCCCCTCCTCTAGAGAGCAAGTATTCTATTACAGATTAAATATGTGCAATTTTTCTAAACATATTTCCACATTTATCATGCTGCACAAGAAAAATCCAATTAAAAAGGAAAAAAAATGAGAGAGAAAAATACAAGCAAGCAAGCAAGCAAACAACAACAACAACAAAGTTGAAAGTATATTGTGAACCACATTCAGTTCCAGTAGAATTCTCTCTGGATGCAAATGGTTCTCTCCATCACAAGTCTGTTGGAATTGGCCTGAATCCCCTCATTGTTGAAAAGAACCACATCCATCACAGTTGATCATCACATAATTTTGTTGTTGCTGTGTACAATGTTTTCTTGCTTCTACTCACTTCTCTCAGCATCAGATCACGTAAGTCTCTCCAGATCTTTCTGAAATCAGCTTGCTGATCATTTCTTATAGAACAATAATATTCTATTACATTCATATTCTGTAACTTATTCAGCCATTCCCCACCTAATGGGCATTCACTTAATTTCCTTCCTTGTCACTACAAAAAGGGCTAGTGCAAACATTTTTGTACACATGTTCTTTTTCTTTTTTATGATCTCTTTGGGAGGCCTGGACTTTAATAAGATTGTTTTGAAAGCTGAGTAGAGATTTGGATTGGCATCAGGAGAGAATTAAGTCAAGGAGATCAACAAGCAGGCAAAGAGCTAGATATGAGATGATGAAGATCTGCACAAAGATAGCAACTGTGTAAGTGGGGAGAAGGAAGCAGCACATGGAAGAAATATGGTGAAGGTAAAAATGATAGGACTTGGCAATGAATTGGAGATGTGAGTTGAGTTTGAGCCAGGAGCTGTCAGGTCATGAGGCTTTGGTGACTAGTATGATATTGACAGCCTTGAGAGTGGATACATAAATTCTGAAGAAATGATTATTTTTGGGAGAAAGATAATGAATGAATTCTATTTTGGACATGTTGGATTTGAGATATTCATGGAACATTTAAGTCCAAGGTGTCTAATATGCAGTGTTGGTATGAGACTAAAGATTAGAAGAAAGATGAAGCCTGACTAAATAGAACCGGGAATCATCCCCATAGAGATTGGTAATTGAACCCAATAACTGACAAAATCACTGTGAGATAGTATAAATGGAAAAGTTAACAAGATTCATATCATATTCCATATTCTTAAAACCCTGAAAATGTCTCTAGCTTTATTTTAGTGTAAAAGGCAGTTAATATATTTTACTCAGGAAGATAGAGAATATCTAATATTTTATATTTAATGAAAGAATGCTTTTCTATCATGACAGCACAACATTGCCTATTTTTTCTTCTAGAAACACAGAATGCAATAGCACCATTTCTGTGGACCCAATGGGATCTAGTGATATTAATGAAGATAGAATAATATTGAAAACAGAAAATATTAACTTCTACAATGAAGTAGAAATAAGAACTTAACTTACAGATTTGTTTATTTTTCTTTTTTGCACAGTAACCATGAGAATCAAATAAAGAATGAGTATGGTAAAGGACAATAGACTAGCTTTAGAATTATACTTGCTATGTGAACATGTGTGTTATTTAACTTTTCATCCTCTTCAAGCAGTCTTTTAAGCCTATGAATGTGAATAGAGCACTGGCCTAGGAATCAAGAATACCTAAGTTCAAATCAAGGCCTTAGACATTTGATACTTGCTGGCTGTTTTGACACTGGGTCGGTAATTTAATTCCAATTGCCTCTCAAAATACACACACACACACACATACAGACACACACATACACACACGAAAGCACATACATACACACACAAGATTTACAAATAAGTTGCTTAGTTGCTCCTGTGGATTAAATATGGTCTTGTTCTCCATTTCTCCTCACCCATCCAAAATGTCTGAGTAAGTCTTTCACTGCATTATGAAGTCAAATGAAAGTTATTTTTGTATTATACATTGCTCTTGGATGTTTCATACCATTAGAACGAATAATCAAGAATTGACACATTCTGCACACTCCCTATATTTTACATAATTGTGTGTATACACATATATCCTTAATAATGGCAACAAAAATAATAACATATATATGTAGTATTGTAAGAATTACAAAATACTTTCTTCATAACCTTGTGAGGTAGGTAATGCAAATATTGTCATTACTGTTTTATAGATGAAGGGATTGAGGAAAGGGAGTGTCTTGACTTTATTTCCCCAATATTTAGTATAGTATCTGGCACATAGTAGGTGCTTAATAAATGCTTATTGACTGATACCACTTGAAAGAGCTAAGTATTAATGAATGAAAGCAAATATGAAACTGACTTAGTAAATCATATTACTTGGGTGTATATTTTCATAAGTTACTCTTTCCATTCCTATAAGCTTAAGGATTTCAGTTGATTAATGGAAGTGGAATTAAAGATTGGTAATGCCAAATTCAATCCCTCAATTAAAGAACAATAATCAGATTTAGTTCATTAGTGTAGAAAGCACAATAGTAACTAGGTTACTGGATTCTAATTGCTAACACCATAATAAAATAAAGATAAAACAACAAAAATATGTGGGTGATGTTCAAAGAAAATTAAATTAAACAAAAGAGCCACCTAGCTTTAGGGGAAAAAAAGAGCAACATTCATTCCAAGTTTAGGTTTGATATTGGAAAAAAATTAATTAAATTTGAAGTTATTATTAGAATTTAATATACATTTGCATTCTGGAAAATATAAGTAATTGGTATTTTACAAAGTTGTTAGTATTTTGTTATTTATATATATTGCCCTAAAAGGGATGGTTAATGCTGGCAGTAGGATAAACTAGTTGTATGATATTTTGATATTTCTTTCAACTACATTTTAAGTGTCTAATTTTTATTAAAGGGAATGGTTGAAAGAAAAGTACTCAACCTGTTTTCTTTCAGGAAATGAATAAAGTTGCTTATGTGGCACATATAATTCTGTATAATCATAAACTCATAAATTTATCATTAGAAACATAGAATGGATCTCAGAGGTTTAGGAATTTGCTGTCTTATCCCTTTAACTCACCTTTCTTCACCTCCACCCTCATCTTGCCCAGTCATGAATTCTGTTTTGTCTAAAAAAATAATTAATAAGCATTTATTGATAAACTACTATACTACAGGAACAATATTAGAACACAAGACCAAAAATGAAAGTCTCTGTCCTAAGGAGTTCAGATTCCATTCAGTGGGAAGAATAACATGTATACATATATATGTTATATAGTTGTTATATACATAATTATGTATATATAGCTTCATGAAGCTACATTTTGGACTTGCTTTATGAGTAGGAATTATTTCAAATTTATTTTCTTTTACTTTTAAATAGACATTCTTCCTTTCACAGACTTGCTATGTCCACATACCTAGTCTGTTGTCAAATCTTTTCACTTCAGCTTCACAACTCTTGTGAATCTCCTCTCCATTTATGCAGCCATTACCCTAATTCAGACCTAATTCACCCCTTGCCTAAATTTTTGCAGTAGCCTTTTAATAGATCTTTCTGCCTCAAATTTCTATCCTCTCCAATCTATCCTTCATTCAACTGCCAAAGTGATTTTCCAAAACCTTAGTTGCTGCCCCTTTTCCAATAAACTCAGATTGTTCTCAGTTACTTCTTGGATCAAATATATAATCCTATTTGTTATTTGAATCCATTCATAGCCTTGAAAGCCCTTCCTATCTTTCTAGTATTCTTGGATTTTACTGTCTCCCCACACAGTCTATAAATAAGATCCACTGGGCTACATGCTTTTCTTCATACATGACACTGTCTCCTTTGTTCATTCCCTTAAATCAATTGCCTCAGTGTTTGGAATTCTCTTCATCCCTATTTCATACTTTTAGCTTCCCTTCTTTCTTATAAGGTCAGCTCAAATCTCACCTTATACAGGAGTCCTTATTTCTCAGGTGTGTCAGCAATAGTCATGTGTTGGTTCTGATACTGTAATTAAAGGCTTGTTAAATAGAACTGAATGATCTAATCGGATAAGTGGACCTCTTTTGAAATGTCTTTCATATAGTTTTAATCTCCACACGTATGTTGTTGTAATACTTGTCATTTCACATAACTGAAGGGCATCCAGATGGGACTGAGCTTCCCAAAATGGGCTGTAGTATGGAAATTTTTTGTGATACAATAGCACAGTGTAATGCGAAAGAATTTTATTTTATTTACTCTTACAGTAAAGCACTTTTCTGAAGAAAGGTCAGGAGAAAGCTGAAAGATAATTCTTTCTAGAAGGCAACTTACTAAGCTATGCTGACATATAGGAGAGACAAAAACCCAAAATGATATTTGCTGTGTAGCCAGATTCAGTAGGGGTAGCCTAGAAATCTATTGAAGAACAGAGATGACATCAGCCAGAGACTATGATGGCATCTAAGCTTCCTTCACCTGCAGCACTCACTCAGATAATTAGTTGCATTTTATTCCTGTACCCAAGAGCTAAATCAGGATCTCCTAGGACATAGAATCTTGATCCATTCTCATTTAGAGGTCCTTAGGAGGCTCTCTATTCTACATTTTCCTTGTTGTTCTTTTCTAACATAAAGCCAAAGACAGATAACTTCTAGAAATTAGAAATATTCAGTGGGACTATCTGAGACTAAACAAAACCCAAAGATGACTTTAGGACATATATGGATTAAGCAGAATTCTTGATGACCAGAATGATTTGGACATGAGACCCCAAGAACTGCTCCTGTTCAAACTCTCTCGTTCTGACCCTGGGTCAGATCTTTAATCTCAGTGATAGTAATATCTTTGCCCATTTTCTAACATAAGACTTTGTTTGTACATTTAATTAAGGCATTTAATAAATGATTGTTGGACTAAATTATATAATAACCAGGCTTTTGAATAAATGGGATTTTATATTTTCCAAGCCCTCACAACATCCATATAAGAAAAAAAGCAAAAATAAATTCTTTCCTGGCTCTAATCACTCTTTCTACTTTCTTAAGCCAAGATTCCTACTTTAAATTTCACTTCTCCATTCTCATTTCTTAGATAACTCCTGTACTTTTGTGGCTTCAACTCTTTCTTGTGCCAAATAATTATTTTTTCTTTTAATTAATTGAATTAAAACAAATAGAAAATAGAAAACAGACACATTGCCATATGCACAGCAGTACATGAGAAGATTAAAAATATAAAACAATTTCCACTTCAAAAAAACCTATATAATAAAGACTACATATTTTTTCAAAGATGTCCATCTTTTCTTTGCTTCCTTTTGGATTTTCTTTTGTCCTCTATTGTGCACTTTTTGCTTTATTCCTTTCTGCCTCCTTTCTTTCCCCTTTCCAACTAAGCATGGATTTATATACATATATGTAAAAATTATATATACACATAAATAGATGTATATATGTACATATTTATAATTATGCATATATATTCATGTAACACTATACTATGTTTGTACTGTTTCTCTGAAAATGGATAACATCTTCCTTCATAAACTTTTACTTGCTATATTTTTCCAAATCCACCAACTTATCATTTCCTATGCCATACCAATATTTCAACCTTACAATGTCTAGTTATTTTAAATAGTCTAAAACAATCTTGATTAATATGTCTGCCATATAGTGTAGTTTTTCGATTTTTCTCTTTTGATTAAATCTCTATTAGCTTTAACTAGATAATTTTAAAAATTATATCTAAAACCTTGACTTCTTTCCTGTATATGATGTATTTCTAATAACCTATTAGTTATTTCAATTTGAATATTCTATCATCACTTCAGGTATCACTTCATCACTTAACTTTGCTAGCAGTAGGTAAGTCAGTTAATCTCCCTATATTTTATTTTCTTCATCTAAAGTCTATGATTTGTAACTTTTATTCCAGTTTTTAATTATGTTATTCTTTTAACCAGATTCTAAATACTTATCCTCCAAACCAGGGAACTTCCAATGATCCTCGTTTCAATCAAAAATACAATCACAGAATAAGGTATCTTGCTTAAAACATTGACTTAGCTCTCATCTTTGACCTTGTGAGGAAAATTATCTGACCCACAATTAAAAAGACTGAAGCACAGCTCTGATCCAATGGCACTTTATTGAAAGGTTCATGGTTCCCTCTAATGAAGTAGTCCTCAGATCTTTCACATGATCTAAGATGCCTCTTCCTTCCAGGGCCCTATTTTTATAGAGATATATATTCAAACACTAAAGAAAAGCTATATGAAATCCAGAATACTTTAATTAATTAATATATGTGAAAAATCTTAAATATTAGCAAAGAGATTATAACTTATCACCAGGATAAATGGCATACACACACACACACACACACACACACAATAGCCTAAATAAATAAAATTATATTCAGTGATCATGATTGGGCTATATTACTATAATAAAATTATATTATCTAAATCACTTTACAATTTTAGCAGTATACTAATAGTATTATCAAGGAAATCTTTTATACAGCTAAACAAAATAATAACAATTAATTTGTAAAAAAAAAAATAGATCTCCAAAGGAAATGGTGGGGCAGAGTGAGAGTGAAGAAGTAAGACCCTCTAGATGTCAAATCATACTATAAATTAGTAATCATTAAAGTTATATTAGGTACTTTTAAAATAGAAAATTAGATATTTGCAAGAGACTAAGTAGTTCAATGAAACATACTAGATAAAATTCAGTGTTCATGAAATTGAGAACATAAATTATTTAGGAAGAACTCTTTATTTGAAAAAAATTTCTGCAAAAACTTGAAAGCATTCTAAAAGAAAATAAATTTAGACCAACATTTTACTTTACATTTTACATTATTACAATAAGCTCAGAATGGACATGTGATTTGAATATTACAGATCATAATCATAAAAAATTTAGAAAAGAATCAGAATTACTTTTCACAGCTACAAGCAGGAGGCATATTATACATCAATTAAGCAATAGAAATGATCACAAAAGATAGAATCAAGTCTCTCAATTATATTACATTGGAAAACTTAAACACAGACAAAATTAATACAAGTAGAATAAAGAATATATTTTTGCATATATCTATGTAAATACAAACATAGGTGTATGTGTGTGTTTGTGTGTGTATATATATGTATGTATACATATGCATGTATATACACATCCATATACAACCAAAAGTCATTCCCTAAAGGATTCAAGCAAATGGCTTTCAAAAGAAGTAAAATTATTGACAACATATGAAACAATTTTATGGTCACTAGTAGTAAAAGAAATGTATAATAAACCAACTCTGAGGGTTTATCTTATACTCAATGGTTTAAAATTAGCAGAGTATCAAAAATGACAAAAGAAGGGAATAATTAATATTAGTGAAGTTATGGGAAAGCAGCCACAATAATATATTATTGGCAAAACTGTGAAATTGGTCCAACTCTTTAAAAATAACCTAGAAATATAAGAAGAAAATGATTTAAATCTCTACACCTTCTACTACACAGATCTCCTTAGCTATTAATCAAGGAGTTCAGTCTCATATTCATCAGACTATTTTTAGCAATTTTGTAGCAAAGAGCTGGAAATTAAATAGATGATTATTAACTGGGGAACAATTTACAGATGTAATGGAATATTATTTTCCTGAATAAGATAAATATAGAAAAGCAGGAGAAAAAGCTAAATGATATTCTAAATGTAAATATATGCATACATTTATGTTTGCATGTATGTGTATATTATATATATATTTCCAGCACCTTTGAAAAATAGCCCATATACTTAAATATGGAAAAATTACAAATAAATGTTTAAAAGGAGAAATATTAAATATATCCCTCATAGGCCATAATTCAATAAAAATTCAAAAAAAATTCAATAAAAATTCAAAAATTTAATATTTCAATAATTAATATAGAGTACACAAGCAAAAAATACAGACCTTTGTGTAATTAATATGAAATAAACAGAAGCAAGAAAAAATAAATCCAGTGACTACAACAAAATATATAAAAACTGAATTCTGGGAGCAAAATGACTAAGTCTGACCACAAAAAAAAGATACGAAAAGATCTCCCCTTCTTTACAAAAGTAAAAGACTGGATGTGACACAGTATATAATATAGTTTTGATGGACATAAAAATTTTTTTTTGAATTCTTTGTTACAAGGGACAATACTTTGGTAGGTATATTAAGAAAAGCTAAATATTCACAAGTAGATACTATCAGTGAAGAATATTTTTTAATTATTAGGAAAACAAATAGTTTTGCAAAGGAAATTTAGCTCTCTTCCTTTTCAATTAGCTCACTGACCAATCACAATGCCTAGTACTCCCAACTTGGTCAATAAGTCATCTTTTCAACTCTGTATAATAATCTAGACCATAGGTTATTTTCAATTTTTTTCCATGTCAGAAGTTAGTCTGAACACTTTTGAATGATTGTGGGCCTTATTGAGAGAGTTCTGAAATGGTACAGGGCTTGAACAAATCAGTTGAAAACAAGAGCATCTAGAGGAATTCTGGTATTAAGCCTATACTGACCATAGTGAGGCAAACACTCTTAATGAACATATGTTTTGCAATCTTATAACTCAGTTGATATTATTAATTACAGAATAATTTAACAAGATTATCTATTCCACTTAGAAGCAATCTTCTATGATTTTGTTGTATAGACATGTAAGACCTTGTTGGAAAAAAGCCTGAAAAATAGCATTTAACTCTATCAATCAAATGCCTTTTAAAGTAGAAGAACAATACACTATTTACCCTACACAATTTACACTATTGTAAAATAATGTATTACAGGACCATTGTAAAGATATGAAAAAGTCTTCTGTTCCCTTTTCAATACCCACAGCAGAGAGCCATCAATATGTATATAGATTATTCTCATAAAGATTTTGTAGGCACTGGAAAGTTTGCACAGGGGCTGGTAGTTACTTTTTTTTTTTTTTTAACTTTCTGGAGCGCAAGTGTTTTACAAATGTAGCACCTAATCTGGTTGATCCTCCCAATTTGGTTCTCACAAGATTGTAGCATGAATCTTTTGTTACTCAGTTATTCAGTAGTATATGATTCCTCAAGACCTAATGGACTATTGGGATCCATGGGGTTTATTACAAAGATACTGGAAAGGTTTTGCATTTGCTTCTGCAGTGGACCCTTTAGTCAGATAGTCATAGGTTAAGTGACTTACCCAGGATCCCACAGATAGTAAATTTTTGAGTCCAAATTCAAGCTCATGAAGATATGTCTTCCTGATTCCAAGCCTAGAGCTAATTCTACTGCACCACCTAGATGTTCACTGATATAATTAGCTTAAAGCAAATATATTTACTTAGAAAGCCTCAGAAGAACAATTGCTACAAAGTATTTCCCTCATAAACAGAGGATCATTCTTGCCCCTCTGAAGAGTAGGCAAAATCATATAGTTGACTGGTAGCAAGACAAATATAAGGACTATTTAAGACTGCTTTTAGTGCTACGAGGTCCTGATAATGATTGTCTTTTTGTGATATCCTTATGTTGTCCCTCTTCTAGCTTTGAAGTCAGCCTCTCTAAATCTGTGATTCCTCCTGGATCTAATTATAGACCATTTGATAGATAAATATGCAGAGAAAAAGAGGAGAAAAAAACAAAACAAAATCAAGATTTCTGTGGAGTGATATAGCTACTTTGTCACTTTTTAGTATATTGTTACTAAAGATTAAAAATAGTTTTGCAAATTTTGGAACAAGTAATAGTATACAAGTTTTTGCCATTTTTCACGTTCATTAGAGCACCTGAATCAACTTGTCAATATTCATGTAGAAGTATATTCTTTTCATTAAGCTTTTATGCAGTAACATATTTAACATATATAGGACTGCTTGCCATCCTGGGGGGGGGGGAGGAGGGAGGGGAAAAAACAAAACATAAGTGATTGCAAGGGATAATGTCGTGTAAAAATTATCCTGGCATGGATTCTGTCAATACAAAATTATTATTAAATAAAATAAAATTTAAAAAAAAAAAAAAGCTTTTATGCAGTAACCATATTCTAAGATTCCTTAAAATTTTGCAAGCTGGTTTCTTACCATAACCGTCACCTTTTGCCTAATAATAGAATATAGTTTTCTTAAAAAAGAAAGTTTTGTTTGCTTTTTATATTTGATTTTGTTAGTGTGCCCATTCTAAGCAGAGTATTTCTATATCTGTTTAAAGTACATATATCAATATTAACTGATAGTTATTCATAAGATTATCATTTTCTTTCTTCTGTCCCAAGTGCTTTGCTAAACTATTTTGTTCTCTTAACAATTCAATTGGTCTTCTGTTTTTCCACTGTTAACAGTTGGAAAATACTGTCACATTTTACTATTGAGAAGAGCACATCCTTAGAGACCACTGATTCTGGTCTGCAGATTACTAATACAAATTTAGCATGAGTCTACATAGGAGGGAAAAGGACAGACAACAACAACATTTACTCAATAAAATCCATTGACTCCCTGTTGTATTCAGGGCTTACATTTCAAACTTTCTATAATCCTTTTTTTTCCTGCTTATCCAGTTTTATACTTTATTCACCTCCATTTACTTGACATTCCAGTTATACTGCCTTTACTTGCCTTGTATAGGATACTTCATCTTCTACCTCTGTTCAGACATATATTATTTCACTTGATTCATAAACAGCCTTGTGAAGTTGGTGCAATTGTTATTAATATTTCACAGATAAAGAAACTAAGAGTAAGAGAAATTACACAACTGCTATATGTTTGAGGAAGGCTATGAAACCAAGTTTGATGACTTCAAGTCCAGGGTTCTAGATACTGTGCCACATAGTTACATAGTAAGTGCATGAATAAATGTTATGATTGATTGATTATAATATAATAAACTGAGCGTTTTGATTAGAGTCTTTTGTGAGGCGGATATAAAAGAATTTCAGGAGTCTATTTAATGTCCACAAGACCATTACTGGAAGACACACATCCCCCTTAATTAAGATTTTTTTCCTAAGTATCTAAAGCAATCAATTACCTTCTAGTCAACTTACTATCACTACCACCTTCTTCCTCCTCATTATCATCTTCATCATCATCATCATCAATAACAGCACTTAAGTAACAACTTTGAAGTTTGCTTAGCAAATAATGCCTTATTTTGATTGAGCCTCCCAACCAACTTGTGAGGTAGATAAGGCAAAGATGTTTTGTTTCCAGTCTACAGATAAAGAAGCTAAGTTCAAAAATGTTAGGTAACTTAACCATAGTTCCATAGAAAGCAGATGTCTGAAGCAGAAATTGTACCCTCCCCTTCTTGACTTGAAGTTCCACCACCATATCCATTGCACCAAATTAACCTCTTCAAATTTCAGCTTCCCTCCTGAAAAAGAAAGGTTTTCTTCATCCCCAATTTAGATTGATCACAGAAGTAAGATCTTGGATTAAAGGTGATATTGATATAATTTTATTAAATGAAAATTCCCTTATTTTACAGAAGAAATAACTCAGTCCCAAAGAAGTGAAGGGACTTTTACCCATGATGTTGCAGCTAGTTAATATCAGAATCTAGATTTAAAGCCAAATGCTCTGACTCACAGATCAGAAAAATTTTTTCACATTACACTATTTTAGCCTCATTCTTTTATTGGACTTTCCCCCTTCCATTCCCTCCTCCTTTCCTGTCCTGTCCTTCTTCCTCTAAAAAAATTATTCCTCCCATTTTGGATTTTGTTTCTAATTTGTGTTTGTTTGCTTTGTGGTTTTGTTTTGTGTGTGTGTGTGTGTGTGTGTGTGTGTGTTTTTGGGGGTCACACTGCCATGATCTATCTCTCTATGCATTTTCATAAAATTGTCATGAAGGGTGAGCTGATCTGTCTCTGTCTCTGTCTCTCTGTCTCTGTCTCATTTCTGTCTTTCTGTTTCTGTCTCATTTTTGTTTCTCTGTCTCTGTCTCTCTCTCCCCCTTCTCCTTCTCCCTTTTCTTTTTTCTTTTCTCTCTCTCTCTCTTTCTCTCTCTCTCTCTCTCTCTCTCTCTCTCTCTCTCTCTCTCCTCCTTCATCCATCCATTTTTTACACATAAGCTGTAGTTTATCTGATAGAAATTCTGTCTTTTAAGAATCTCCTATCAAAAAAAGAATCTCCTATTTCTGCTTCATATTTAATCATCTTTGTCTAGAACAAAGATATGTTAGGGGAGAAATCCAATCTTTTGCTTGGAGGGAAAGCAACTAATTTTATATTCTGCTTTAATGATATTGATACTTATACTTTCTGTCTCACAAAAATATTTCTTAAAGCAATTAAGATAGCTGCTTTATTTAAATCTTCAAAACCCATATTTCAGAGAACAATATTTTGCCATATTCTGCATTATATTTTTCACAAATGTTTGCTGAATAGGTGTGTCATACTGAAAGCTTTGCTATATATCTATTCCACATATGTAAAAGGGAAATAATGGTGCCTAGACACCCAACCTAGAAAAAGCTTCTTCTTTTGTCCTTGAAGCCCATGGTGAAGTAAGAGGAAAGCTATTTTACCTGCTAAACTGCTGCAAACGTAGATAGTCAACTCTGGGTAAACAATAAAATGGAAAGGATAAAGGGTACAGCATTTTAAAAAAAGAATTGTGATGGTTGCTATTATTTCAATAAAATACAGTCATTTGCATGTAATATTTGAGGGAATAGCAATTTTTTATGGTTTTAAACATAGCCTGTATTATACTAGAAAGCAGTCTCATCTTAGCATCTTGAAGTAGCTGCATCTGGGGTATCAGGTTGCTATAGTAACTTAATGAAAGCTGGTTGTTTTTTACCCTCAGCCAACTTGATCAAAGCAGGTCTTTCTACAGCTTGAGGCTTCAACAAAACCCTACATAATCCTATGTGCCTTGTCATTAGTATTTTTATATTTTAGACGTTGATCTGTTTAGAAGATTAGAGAGATTAAGGAGAACAGAAGCTCTTCTGCTCCCTAGAGAACTTGGGATTTGACTTTTCTATTATGTCGTTTTAACATGAATAACATAATTCTACATTTTGTCTGCAAATTATCAATATTGCAACAAGACTGGAAATATCAATGGAGAAGTAGATGGTTAATCATAAATAACTTTGCTACCTACAGGCAGCTAGGTAATACAGTAGATACAGCACAGATCCTGTAGTCAGAAAAGACATGATTAAAATCCACCTTCATTTACTTACTAGCTATGTGATCCTAGGCAAGTCACTTACCCCATCTGCCTCAATTTCCTCAACTTGCTTCATCCCATCCTTAAAAAAACTAGGCAAGAAAAATTTGTCTAATTTAAAAAAAATCATAATCATTGGATTTTCACAGAAAGGTTGTCATATTTAAACATTTTACTTTTAAAATTCAATACATTACATGGAACAACCACTCCACTAGTCCCTTAATTGACAGACATTGTAGTATAGACAATTAGGTGGAAGATCAGGATCCCTGGATGGTTTTGAGGATTAACTCTGCCATGGACACAAGATAGATACCCATAAGCTTCAGTTTAATTATCTGTAAATTTGAGATAATTACATTGTACTATCTAATTCAACTAAGTTCTTGAGGAGAAAGATTTTTTCTTAACTATAAAGGCTATCTAAATGTGAACTACATTTTGAAGCATGGAGCAGATTTTAATATATATATATATGATTTAAGATTATATACAAGTAAACTCTACTATATTAAGAACTTTGGGGGTAGAAATTCCTTTCACCAATACAGATGAGAATATGATTACAGTTTGTAGTTTTAGAGAGTTGTGTGAGTCTGAGAGAAGTTAAATGATTAGTCCATATGATTATGGACTAATCATATAGCTCAAAAGTATATATTCATCAATGTTTAAGGACCTCTGATTTCCTCAAAATCCTTTCTATTGATGCAAGTTACTTGGGAGATTAAAAAGATTCTTGTCACTAAGAAAACAGTTTTATTTTGGGATTTTACTTTTATTTTATAGGTTCAGTGTTTTCTCTTTTTTCCCCCATATAAAAGAGCTCATCATTGACATCTGAGTTTCACTCAGTAATACAAACTGCAGGTTTGGTTTCACATTATGGCAGTCCTTTTTCTACTTGAGTGGCTCCTTAAAAATTATGGGTGTGTGTGTGTGTGTGTGTGTGTGTGTGTGTGTATGCACACACACCCATAATTTTTAGTTTATGGAATAAAATAAGTATTTTCATATCATAGTACAATAATGATAATGTTATTTTATATGAAACTGCAAATCTATATGTACAACTTGTTATTCCTTTTAATAAGCCCTGAGCTAATTGTTAGCTAACTGTCTTCTAAATTTTCTTGTTCATATACTCATTTTCATTTTTTTTTTTGCTTTTAACCCCAACATGTGTTATGGGGGAGGTGTAGTTTAGATGTTCTTTTTGGCACCTAGTTCTCTATAATGGAGTCTAGACTATAATTTTTTAAAATAGTCTAACGTCCAAGAACAGAGTTCATAGAATGCTTATGTGGAAAAACAAAAGAACCAAATGCATTTGTTTCCAGAAGGAAAACTGTGCATCTTTTAAAATTTTGTGTATCTTTGTTAAAAACAACAACAACAACAACAAAACTACTGCAATCAGTTAGCTAACTTATGTTTTCATTTTAACTTTCGAAAAGAACTCTAGTTTTACACCAAGTTCAAGTATTATCTAACTACCTGATAAAGATCAAAAATAAATTGTGAATTAGAAACAAGTAGATCAAAAGAAATTGAAAAGTGCCTGTTTTAATTGCTGTTCTTCATAGTGAAGAAGTATGAAGTAAGGTGGTGAAATCAATGATGAAAGTAGAAATGTTTTCCTATGGGAATGCAGATAGTTCATTTTTTTCTCCTGTTAAATGATTTTTCATCCAATTGGAGCCTCAGGTTCTTAAAATTGCACTTCCTTCAAAAGACTATCAGAGGTCATTTTCTCTAGCTAAGACTAACAAATATGTTATCCAGCTATTTTTTAATTCATTTATTCATTAATCATTTCATTTCATTTTACAGTAGCAAAAATAGGTGAAAGTTCTTTCAGTTGCCTTTTCTTACTATTGCAAGGTAGTTTGGGACCTGTCATCCACAGTCTATTTTGTTTAAGTCCTTTCACAGCATTTTTTTCAAGATGTTACTAAATAAAATTTGTAAATTAAATAGAATGCATTTAATTAAATAATAAAATTTATTCATAAAGGCTTTCTCATCCAAGAATATGAAAAATAAGGTCTTTGTTCTCTAATCATAGACTTTACAGACTCCACAGTCAGGGGAGAGGAATTTATGAAGTTATAGTGAAAGCTTTAATGTAAATTATATTGAACAAGGTGATATGAACTCTGAAGTATTTTTCTTTATACCCTTATTGATTATGACATTGCCTATTTATATTTTACAAAATATCATCCTAATAATAGATCCTATGTGATTTTAGAGGGGCAAATACCAAGTCTTCTTAGGTCTTTTTATGCGTGTGAATGCATAAACAAATACACAGAATATCATCAAATATTTTGGTATCTGTATTATGTAGAAATAATAATGATGTAATATATGAAAATAATATACATGTATCTTATTACTATTTCATATATATTATGTTTTCTGGGATATATAAATAATATATACATATAACATATAAATATTATTTATCTATTTTAGGCTAGATTAATGTTAAATATATATTTTATCATAATCATTAACTCTGTATGTTGCCTGAAATCTGGTCAACATATTTTTTAAAACAATCACTGTGGGTGCAGCTAAACTTTAATTTCTATAGTCAGACAGAGCATTGAAAAATTGATTCTTTACCAGATGTGAAATTTTTTTTTTTAGT
Organism: Antechinus flavipes; assembly: GCF_016432865.1. Classification (NCBI taxonomy): domain Eukaryota; kingdom Metazoa; phylum Chordata; class Mammalia; order Dasyuromorphia; family Dasyuridae; genus Antechinus; species Antechinus flavipes. The sequence goes on from NC_067400.1 coordinate 259,139,827, forward strand.
TCTTTTTTCTTATTAAAAATATCTATTAGGGAAACATTTAGTCCCATGTGTATAGGAGGTTTAGACACCAGAAGATTCATTAGGTAATATGGTAGAAAAAGGATCTGGAAACTATGGCAATGCACTCTGGAATAATTGTAAAATTTTAGAGTATCTGAATCTGATGATTCTGTTCTTATTTCTCCTTCAGGTATGGCAGCAGCCAAGCTGCTTCATGAATCTGGACTGAGTGTTGTAGTTCTAGAGGCCCGGGATCGAGTAGGTGGAAGGACTTATACTGTACGAGTAAGTAATCAGGACTTGAGAGGAGGAATTCGTATAAGATCCTCCCAAACACACATAGACACACACACATTTCAAAAACATTAATTATAACATTTTATAATATTGTTTTCCTTTTTGTGGATTAATTTACATGTTATTTCTAATAATTTCTACACAAAATTTGTTGGTTCTTTAAATATTTAGGAAATTCAGAACTCCCAGTTATTCAAGATTTTATATTCTAAAAGTCTATTGATCATGATGCTCAATAACTTTTCTTGTTTTTTCCATTTACCACCTAGTGTAATTGAAGCTCATTAGTTTGGCATTGAATACCTTCCAAATTTGCTCTCAGCTTACCTTATCAACGCTGTCTGCACTCCTTGTCATTTCATAAATGTGATACTGTGCTTTCCCACTTCTGTATCTTTACTTAGACTATTCTCTCTGCCATGAATATGCTGTTATTTCTGTTTATGAAACTCTTAGCTAAAGCATACCATTTATCTTACCCAGGCTAAAGTCTAACTTCCATGATACCATTCCTCAACCCAACAGCTATAAGTGGGCCCTTCCTTCCCTAAATTCATATAGTTCTTATTTGACATATCATAGATATTGCATTTCTCATGACTGAATTGGATTTATTATGCATTTCTATCCATCAAACTTCTATCAATCTTCAAAATCCACTTCATATGATAATTTTTCCATCAATCAATCAACAATTATGCTTTACGTGCTTACTACATATTCTCATTGTGTTAGGCACTAAGGTTACAAAAACAAAGAATGAAACAATCCTTGGTTGGATGAGTTTGTTTTTAAGCATTCTTTTAACTTCTGAGTCAAAGGTGAGGTCTCCCTCATCTGAAGTCTGATAGAATTTTTTTATATCTTTTGATTGCATTAATAGCATTTTTCTTTTATATTCATTTATATTCATTTATTAAATGGCATTTTCTATTATTTTATTTATACATTTTAAAAATCAAGTCTATTGGATTATAAGGTTAATGAAGATAAGAACATGTATTATACATATTTGCATTCTTCATTGCACTTAATACAATGTTTTGCCCATAGTAGATATCTTAACAAATATTTGTTCAATAAATGAAGAATTTAGAGAATATTTTGTCTAACTTCTTCTAATTGCCAAAATATCTTATGCAATAGCTCATGGAAATACCTCTTCTTGAACAATACTTAAAGAAGAGCATCTTAGCTTGTGAGGCCACCTGTAATATTATTGATCAGGCCTAATTCCTAGAAGTTTATTTTTAAGTCAATGAGTCAAAACAATCATCAAATTTCAATCTTCTAAGGATGTGGAGATATTTAACAAGCTAAATTACAATTGTATCTTCCCTGTTCAGTTATGACTTCCCAAATGATAGACTAACCAACCATACTTTGAGTGGTTTGGATTTTATTTACTTTTTTCCCATGCTTTTCTCTTTGGCATCCAGATGTATAGATACTTTTTCTAAACAAAGTTGAAGAACTGAGCTAAAAAAAATTCATAATATTTTATGTCTTATTTAAAAAGTCAGTAATCTAAATTTAGTTATAGATCTCCCCCCAAAAAAGAGTAAACACTGTAGATCATGTTATTTTAAGCAATCTTCTTATCCAGAGAAAGGTTGTCTAAATAGGACAATAGCTTTTCTCATATATGTATATTTCTATAGTTTTATCAAATATATAATACACATAGATATTTTATTTTAGATATTATAGTAATGTTTTATGTTCACATATAAACATTTATGTCTTTATATTACATATATATATATATATATATATATATACACACGGGGGAGAGAGACAGAGACAGAGAGAAATAAAAAGAGAGAGAACCATTTGTTAATTAAGAAATAGCAAAAAAATAACAGTATTTGATGATATTGAAAATTTTCAAATAAATGTAAACAGGAATTAGGCACATTAACCCAAAGTGTTTCAAAAGTTCACTCAAAGTAATAATAAGAGGGGTAAAATAGTATATCTCAGGATATTGATTAATTTCTTCTATCTGCTATTTTCAACAATACAGCTTTTTTATCTTTTTTTTTATTGGAAAACCAGAATAAACATGTTAAATATGTAGACGTTGGAGGATCCTATGTTGGACCAACCCAGAATCGTATATTGAGGTTGTCTAAAGAACTGGGAATAGAGACCTACAAAGTGAATGAAGTACAGCGTCTCATCCACCATGTCAAGGTAAGCTGTTTCTTATAAGGGCCATCTGATAATCCCTGATGTTCTCTATCTCTGCATCCTTTAGTGGAATTAAATGTAATCTTGACCCTGAAGAGAGAAAGCATTAACTTAGCAATATCTACTTAATAAAAATTTGTTTAACCAAATAACTATTGAAAAATCTCAGAAAAATGTTTGAGATTTGATTTGTTCATTTCCTTCATTTTTATATCAGAGACTATGTTGTATCTTGCGATTTTTTTAAAGCTGTCTGAAAGTATCACAATCATTTTGCTCAAAAATTTGCATCTCAAAGACACCTAAGAGATTGTTTTAAGTATCACCAATGTTTAACAGGTGATAATAGCAAGGGGGCTAAATATCACACATAATAAACTAATAAATTAAACCCTAAATGATGTTATGGGGCAAGTGCCTCCTAATTTTTAAATAAATATATTGTTTCAGTTTCAAATTTAGATTTTTCATAAGCATTTCAACTCTGTTTCTTTGTTTATCCAGCAGCAAGATATAATTATCTTTAATATATATATATATATATATACATACATACATATATATATATATATATATATATATATATATATATATATATATATGAACAGTGTAATACACTAGAAAGAGTTAAATAGTCAGAAGACCTGCATTCAAATACCCATCGTTAATCTGGGCATTCAGATTCTTCTTCTGAAAAATGGAAGTGTAGGGATTGTATAACAAACAAGATCCCTTTCCACTATAGATTTGTGGTTAAGAATTGGGTACATGAATCATGATATTCACTGAACATCAATCATCATCACTCATTAAAAAGATATAATTAACTCTGATTTTTAAGCCTCCCTGTTTTGTTTTGTTTTTCAAGGTCATATTATCTGACTCCTTTTTATTTTCTTTTACTTTTATTTATTTAAACTGTGAAATAAGAAAAAATAAAATAGACAGAAAAATTTACAGACAGAAAAATAAAAAGAAAACTTTATCATGTACTCAGCAGAATATTGAGGATTCACAATGTGTAACATTATGTAACATTCAAGAAAGCATATATAATAATAGAAAACATTATATTCATTACCGTACATCTTTTCATTGCTTCCTTATAGGTTTTCTTTTGTTCTCTGATATGTACTTTCTATTTTACTATTTTTTCCCCTTTCCTCCCCAGAGTAGGTTGCAGTTAAGCAGAGATGTAATTATGTATGTGTATATGTGTGTATATGTATACATATACATATACACACATATACACATATAAACTTACATCCATACATTTACATGTATAGATACTCAATTATATAGACATATGTATATGCAGATATATGCACATACATCTAAAATTATTAATATGGCTATAATAATGTGTATTTCTCTCTTGACTGAATCCTTTTAAATCTGAATTTGTTTATGATGAATGATTACTACCCCTACTTTTTTTCCTATTAAATTCTATTCCTGATCATTATTATGTTTGTGAATATCTCTTATTTCCTATCCCTGCCTACTCTTCTACTTTATGATATGATATACCTATTATTCTGCCTTGATGTTATTAATCTCTCTACAGGCAACCTCTCCCTTATTTTCCACGGCCTTTTTCCTCTCTCTTTATCCCATTCCTATTAATCTACATGCTTTATCTCATCTTCTCCTAAGCTCCCTTGTTTAGATTTAATTAACCCTGGTTTTAAAATGTTTGCATGATTTTTTTGTCTTACCCAAGATTATTTTTCTTGGATATTGTCCATAAAAAAGAGATGACATGTTCTTGGCAAAAGTCAAGGAATTTGCCAGTGACATATTACTTTAACTTTGTGCTTGTAAAAACTATGCATTGGATGATCTTTTTCTTAATATTTTGTGCAACCTATTACTGTTGATGAATGGAAAACTGGCTAGACTAACTAAGCAGTGTTACTCCAACTCCACCACGAATTGTTATAGGGGTTAAGAAACAACATGGTACACTTAGCTTCTTTTCATTGTTCTGGCACTATCAGATGCTGAAAGTTCAAAGACTCTTTGGACTCATACCGCTTTCATAGTACTGATATTTTCTGTCATCTAAGTGAAGAGATCTGAAGCTTAGGTTAATGTTTCAAATTTTTATTTTGTTAGGTTTTTTTCACTTCAGTTACAAAAGAAAAATTTATTTGGGAGTTTGGCTATAACAAGATCTGATGGATCTTCTCTATAAAAGGTTTTGTGATAAATATATTATTAGTCTAAGAGTTTTCAAAATTGAACACTTGGTCTGGGTTTCTGGGTCCTCCCCCCTACTTGACATCTCTTTTTCTTGGCTTATGTTCCATATATATTTATGTTGGTGTTAGTCATAAGACTTTAATACATTCAAATTCTCCTTCACTTTACAGCGGAGGTAGAAAGCCTTAGTCTGTTTATATAAAAGAAGTTGAGTCATTGTTTTGTAGAATCTATCCCATCTTTCTGCCCTGTGTTCCCTTCTAAATAATTTGATTATTACTGAGAACCATCTGTGATATGCAAATATTTCCAGAAAGATGTACATGTATGTCTTGCTTTTTGAAATTTAAAATGCTTCACAAAAAATTCAGTTACAAGGAATATGTTTTTAAAACAAAAATAGCAATAAAATCTGCTATCATTTCCTTTTCTCCACCCTTTCTCTCCTCCCCACTAAATAATTATTTGATATAGTAATGCTCAGATGTTTTCGTCTCTTAAAAAATACTGAGCATGCCAAAGAGCTTTTATTTATATGGGTTATATCTATCAGAATTTGACACATAACAAATTTAATATTTTTATTATTTTTATGAAAAGTTTTGACCTCATAGATCACCTGAGTCTCAGGGATTCCTAAAAGTACCTACATCACTCTTTGAGAAATGCTGATTTAACTTAAGTGGCTTAACTTATTTATTTCTTAATAAATTTCATTTAACATAAATAATTTATTATTTTTAGTAAGAAATATTTGGAAAATTCCTTACATAACAAGGAATGAAACAATTAATTTCTTCTAGTTTAATGCTATATTGCAAGTTTTAGGAAGAGATTTAATGGAAAATTAGTATACCAGGAAGAAGAAGGCTGTTGAATGGAAAATGCTACTAAATCACCTTAAGAGGAAAAATAGGAAAAATTTATTAAGCACCTAATATGAGCCCTGCATGTTAGCATTATTATTTCATTTGATTTTTTTAAGTTGAGAAAACTGAAGTAGGCAAAAGTTAAATGATTTGCCAAGTATCTGAGGTCAAATTTTAACTCAGAGCTTCCTGATTCCAATCCAAGCACTCTAAGTGCTTTTTCATAGAGAGAATGAAAGGCACTCAAGAAGGAGAAATTATAGGACAGCTCATCATTGGACAATTTTCCAACTAAAAACATTCTGATCACAGATCTAAATGCCATACTCATAAATTTGCTTAATCTGGTGACATATTGTTTTGCGTTGGAATCTATGCTGTACTATGCTATTGTGATCACCTTCTGAGATATTTGTTCTTATCCCTAAAAATTTTTTAAATAAACTAACTGTCCCTATATGAACATATTAACACCACTTCCCCCACCCAGTATTCTGACTATGCTCTTTTTTGGAAATATTTATGATCCTCCGGGATGTCATTCACTTTTAGTACTGCTATAACTCTTGTTAACAATCTAGTATTTTTAGGACTTTGTTCATGAATAAAATATCACAGCTTAATTAAGATTTAATTTTCAGCATAGCTAACAATAATTTTCACTTGAAGCACTATAATGCAGAAGGTGTTTTCCTCACTTCCTCAATAATTCCTTTGTTACTAGTGAAAAATATTATCTATTCAGACTGAATCTTATTCAGAAAACATCAGCCATTCTCCAATTGATGGACATCTGTGCAATTTCCAGTTCTTTGCCACCTCAAAGAGAACAATAAACATTTTAGAACATATAGTTTCTTTTCTTTTTCCTTAATCATCTTTAGATATAGACCTAGTGGTGGTAAAAATGATGATATGTGTATCCAGAGAAATGATACACATATTTATGTCTAGTGGTAGCAAACTCTAGGGTTAGGGGAAGGAAGAGAAGGAAAAAAATACATATTAGCAAGTTGTATATAATGGATTTTCAGTTTCAAGTGCAATAAATCATCTTTTTATTATAGGTTTTTATAGAAATGCTTGTTTTCCATAAATTAAAAATAAAAATTTAAAAATCAATAATTTCATTTAGCGCAGTTTACTGTATAATCGTTTGCTAAGGTAAAATTGCTTTCCTTTTTCTTCTTGGGATGACCTAATTAAAAGAAAAGATAAATTTTAGGAAATGTTGTGACTTGGCTCTTCATCCATTTTTTGTAGGTGGACTCTGGTAATTGATAGGAATTAGGTCATTAACAAATGACAAAAAAAAAAAAAACACAATATCTATTAAAGAAGTTTTGTACCAATTTATTATTTGAAACCAAAACTTGTAGGTAAAGAAACCCTCTTAGACACAGAGGACTTAACTATTTTCAATTTGTCAAGGGATAGGAATTACTTTAGCTCCAAAATCAACAGGACAATCAATAGCATTGTTTATGTTTAGTCTCTAGTGACTGATAATTATTACTAAACTTTCACATAATTATACTCTCGGGGTTAGATGGGATGTGAAGCATCAAGAACCTCTTTTAAAATATTCCTAACAAAATTATCCCAGTTTTCATTTGAAATCCTACTCTGAAGAGTGAATTAATCCACTAGCACTAGGGCAACCCATCCATTTTTATATAACTAATTATTAAGAAGTTTATTCTTATTGGAGCATTTTTCTATTCAATTTTCAACAATCATTGTTCATTCTCTTCTTTGAGATTGAATAGAATAAGGCTAATCCTGCTGCTACACAACAATCCTTTACATGCTTGAGGCCAGTTTTCATAGCCTTCTCTATGTTTTTCTTTTCTAGACTGAACATATCTACTTCCTTCAACAGCATGTTTTCCACTCTTCACACCAAATTGGTCTCCCTTTTCTGAAAACTTCCTTGTCAATGTCCTTCCTAAATTTACTTCCCAGAATTGAACACAATACTCCATATGTGATCTAATAAGAGGAAAAGAGAGCAGAATAATCACCTGTAGTGTTCTTTTCACTGAAATTTTATTAATGTAGACTGAGATAACATTCAATTTTTGGCTGCCATGACTGACTGAATGAATGAATGAGCATTTATTAAGTACTTATTATTTGTGAAGCATGTGTCACAATATTAATTCGTATTGAATTTAAAGTGCCACAATGCTTTACTTGGCACAGTGCCTGGCATAAAGTTGACACTTAAATGTTTACTGACTTGATTTTCAGTTTACTAAAATCTCAAGATCTTTTCTGACCAAATTGTTATTTACATATTTTTTTCTCTCATTGTGAATATCACAGGCGCAGTTTGATGGGTTTGACTATGGACTGGTTTATATTACCCTTAGAACATTCTTTTTTTTTGGTATGGTCCTATGAGAACTTAAAACTGTACCACTTATATGTGAATCAGTAGATAAGAGGAAATATTATGTTATGAATAAGCCATTTCTTATACTTTTGCATCAATTCTGTCACTCATATCACAGCAGAACCTTTCTGTCCAGGCTGCATTTTTTCATACTATATTAGTATTGAATACTCTTTATCAAAAAAAAAAAAAGAAAAAGGAAAAATCTGTTTTTTTCCAATGTGGTACAGCTTGGTGTAATGGGAGAAATGTTAGATGTAGAGTTCAGTAGGTTGTTATTACCATTCACTTATTTCAATCATATCTCACTCTTTGTGACCTCACTTGAGGTTTTCTTGACAGAGATAGTAGAGTGGTTTTTCAGCTCATTTTACAGCTGTGGAAATTGGGGCAAATTGGATTAAGAGACTTGCCCAGAGTCATACAATTAGTATCTGAAGTCACATTCGAACTCGGGGAAAATGAGTCTTCCGGCATTCAGCCACATAGTTGCACTATAAGCACTATAGCGCCACCTCGTGGACAGTTAGGTGGGAAGTAGTTTAAATTTTCCTTCTGTTATGTCCAAGAGCTGCTGTGTTGACCATGGGCGTGTCATTTATGCTCTCTGATCTCAGTTTCCCCATCTGTAAAATGGGATTAATCATATCTAGTGTTGCTATTTGTCCTTCATTCTCAGAGGATCATGACATTAAGTGACATGTGAGTTGGATTTAAGTGAGGTAACATGATCAGACTTACTTTTCCCTCCAGAGCCATCTAGGTCCAACGATCAGATATAGATCAGGATGACTGGAGTTAACCCTGGATGCAATGGGAAACCTCAGCTTTTAGGTCTTTAACAGGTTTCAGTTTGACTGAGGCTGTACCCATTCAGTGATTAAAGGCTAAGAAAGATTCAAGGCTAAGAATGGCCTCTTTTACCTAGTCCAAAAAAAAAAATAATAATAATCTGGGAGGAGAAAGATCCTCAGGGTTTCTGGCCAAAATAGATTTCAATTGCCATATACATTCACTCTGAGTCAACCAGGACCCAAACAATGACTAACTGGGACTTGGCCTGGGACTTGTTGACCAATCCATGAGAGTGATTTGGGCTTAAACAACAACCTTTGTGATTACACCTGCCCTACTGAGAACCCAACTGAAGTGGTCAGTTAGGCAACACTGCTCTCCCCATCCCTCTCTCTTTTTTTCCCTCCCTTCCTTCCCCCCTTCCTACTCTTCCCTCTCTCCCTTCTGCCCCTTTCCTCCCCACTTCTGTTCCTCCTTTCCTCCCCGCTTCCTTCCCTCCCTCCTTCTCTCTTTCAAAAGGTGTATTGTAACTAACTTTTCTAAATATTGAACCAGCTCCACATTCCTATTATAAATCCTACTTGGTCTAAAATTCTATTTGCCTCCTTAACTTCTTTCTTATTTATTTTGTCATTCAATTTATCTAGTTTTGGGAGAGCAAGGTTGAGATCCCCCACTAGTATAGTTTTTCTATCTAATTTTTAGATGCTATACCACTTAGTGAATATGTTTAATATTGCTATTACTTCATTATCTATTATTTATATAATATTATCTATTAGCAAGATGTAGTTTCCTTCCTTATCTCTTTTAATTAGAGCTATTTTTGCTTTTGCTTGATCTGAGATAATTTTTTTTTAACTTTTCTTACTTCAGCTGAAGCATAATAGATTCTGTTCCAGTCTTTTGCATTTACTCTAAATGTATCACTCTGTTTTAAATGTGTTTCTTGTAAAGAATATGTTGTAGGATTCTGGCTTTTAATCCAATTTGCTATCTGCTTCTGTTTTATCAGAGAGTTTATCCCATTCATAGCAACAGTTAAAATTACTAATTCTGTATTTCCCACCATCTTGTTTTCCCCAGGTTATACTTTTTTCTTTCCTTTCCCTGTTTCATTTCTCCCCAGGATTTTGTTTGTGATCACCACCTCCCTCAAACAACCTTTCCCTTTTACAACCTCTCCCTCTTCTTATACCTTTCCCTTTCTAGTTCTGTTACCCCTTTTATTAGCCTCATACTTTTCTTTTCCTTTTCCCCTCCTTCTTCCCAACAGGGTGAGACAAGTTTCTCTCTGAAGCTAAATATGTCTGATATTCTCTCTGAGCCAAATCTGATGAGAGGAAGATTCACACAATGTTCATTCCCCCTCCCTTCTTTCCCGTAATTATAATAGGTCTTTTTGCCTCTGCATGAGATGTAATTTACCCCCATTTTAACTCTATTTTCCTCTTCTTTCAGTACAATTCCCTTTCTACCTCTAACTTCTTTTTTATATCATCATAATAAAATAAAATTATAACTGCATCCTCTAAGTGTATTCATAACAGAGATACAGTTCCTAAGAGTTAAACATATCATCTTTCTACATAGGAATGCAAACCTTTTAATTTATAAAAAAAGTTATTTTTTCTTTCCATTTTATCTTTATATGCTTCTCTTGAGTTCTATATTTGAAAATCAAATTTTCTGTTCATTGCTGCTCTTTTCATCAGAAATAAATGAAATTCAGCAGTTTCATTGAATGTCCATTTTTTTCCCTGAAAGATAATGCATAATTTTGCTGGATAGTTGAGTCTTGGCTGCAATCCAAGTTCTTTTGTCTTTTGGAATATCATATTCCAAGCCCTTCAATCCTTAAAGTGGAAGATGCTAGGTCCTGGGTAATCCTGATTGTGGCTCCTCAATATTTGAATTGTTTCTTTCTGGCTGCTTGCAATATTTTCTTCTTGATTTGATAATTCTGAAATTTAACTATGGTATTCCTTGCAGTTTTCATTTTGGGGTCTCTTTCAGAAGGTAAATGTGAATTCTTTCAACAGCTATTTTATCTTCTGGTTCTAAGATATCAGGGAAGTTTTCCTTGATGATTTCCTGAAAGATAATGTTTAGGCTATTTTTTGTATCATGGTTTTCAGATAATCCAATGATTCTTAGATTGCTTCTCCTGGATCTATTTTCCAAATCAATTGTTTTTGCAATGGGGTATTTTCTTTATTTTTCTTTTTTTTTTGTTTTCTTTGACTGATTCTTGATGTCTCAATGAATCATTCACATTCATTTGTTCAATTATAAAATTTAGAATTATTTTATCTCTTTTTGTTGCATTGGTCAATTGAACTTTTTAAATGAGGTATTTTGTTCATTGGATTATATTTTCCATTTCACAAATTCTGTTTTTCAATGAGTTGGTTTCTAGTTTAAATCTATTTTGTAAGGAGTTATATGTTTTTCCATTTCATCAGAGTTATTTTTAAGGATTTTCATCAGATAATTTGTTTCCTTTTCCTAACTCTGCTGCAAAATTCTCATTTCCTTTCCCCATTTTTCTTCTAACTTTCTTTTAATGTCCTTTTTGAATTCTTCCAAGAGAGCCTTGTGAGATGGGGACCAACTCATACTACCTTTTGGAACTTCATCTGGAGATGATTTGCCTTTAGTGTCCCCAGGGTTTAAGGTCTGTTCTTCTCTGTCTCCATAAAAACTATCTATGGTTAGAGTTCTTTTTGCTTTTTTGCTCATTTTTAAAGGTTAAAGTCTTCTCTTAGAGCAAAGGGGAGATTGTTCTAAGCTTCCTCTACAGGCAACAGTGGCTTTATGCTGCCCTGCACTTTATGCTGCTTCCCTGCACTGGTGTTGCTGACTTCCTTCTGGTGCGGGGTAGGCATGGCCAAATCTGCATTATTCTGGGATTCAGACCCTCACTATTTGCCTTTTGTATATTCATTGGATGTCTCACAGCTAATCTGTTGATCCATTGGCTTTTAAACCAAGATAGAATAGCCAATGCTGCTGTATTTTGGCTAAGAGCCTCTTGGTAGATTCTCTCAGCATATGAACATCAAACTTCCCTGTGTCCCTGCACTGCACTTGTGCTCAAAAGCTTTCCCGATGGCTGATTGAAACAGGGCTTTTCTGAAGTTTTTCCAAAATATCTTCTGCTGGAAATTTGTTACACTCCAGACTTTGTGGGTTCTATTACTCTAAAACCAGTTGAAAGGCTTTATCTAGTGTTGATCACAAGGATGTCAGGAAGAGGTCAAAGACTTATATAGAATTTGGCTAGCAGTCACTGATGGTATATGGGGGCTTGAAGCCCAGAATATATTGTAGTTTCAGTATTCTCCCCATATGGTCCATGTGAGAAATGGATGGGCATTTATTTGGTTTACACTGTTATGAAATTTAAATTGAAGAAATGAAATAAATTAGAAAACCGAAACCACAAGAATAATCAAAGAATAATCAAGGATGAAGGTTACTTTCCCCCAAAAGAATGTAAGATTTTTGTAATCGGGAGTAATGACCTGAGATTTGAAAAGAATATTTTGTTCTTTGCTCTTAAGCCTTCTCTGTTATCTTCCCCCTTTTAGAATAGAAACTCCTTTGGGACAGGGACTGACTATGTAATGAGTAATGGAGATTCATGTCCCATAACTTTTGTAATATCCAATTAATGGGGAATTAAGGGAGGGACTTGAGTTTTAGGATAGAAAATAAAATGCTGCCTTTGGAATTTCAAAAATGTGTCTACTAACCTAGGCACCTATTCTTGCAGAAATATAAAATAAATCTTTCCTGCATTCATCAGTGAATAAATGGAGTTCTTGGTAAGATATTGGTGTTTCAGGCAAGTATCGTGAGATATCTCAAAAGAACTTGTTGGCTTAGACCTTCTCCAAATCAAGAGGCAAAAATTTTATTATACCATTGACTGGCCAGTGGGCTAAGTTCCAAAAGGATGTTAATGATTAACAAGGGAAAAGACTTGGGCTAAGTTCCCTGGCAGAATTCACCATTAACCAGAAGGAAGATGCATTGGATCAAAGTACACATTGTGCTTGCTTGTAATCATAGTTTATTTTGTTTTGGTTTTTTACTCATTATGATTGAAATCCATAGGAAAAAGTTAGGCAAATGCTTTTGTTTCACAGAGAAACAGATGCCTGTTTCACATGCACTTCACATATACCATTTAGAGCTAATCTGGCACCAGGAAACCTATCTGTTTGACACATTCAACAGGAAACCTATCTGTCTGACACATTCAAGAGTCTAGAAATTTCTGAAATGGGCTTAATACTTCCCCTCACCACTACCTTCTCTCCATGGTGTTTCTTGTTTTGCAAAAATAAGCCCTCTTTCCAGAGATGATAAATATTTCAGAAAAAAATGTTTCCCCTTCAAACATAGACTCATTTGATATAAATCATATCTCAAATTCAGGTAATTCTAAAAAATTATGGATGAAATCCTTAGGACTTCATAATATTCATACAAAGTCTCAGACCAATTGGCTGAAATTACATTTACTATGACTGAATCTGTAATAGTGCTTCTATGTGAGTCTGTAAATACTTTTTGATTGCTCATAGAATTTGGAGTTTTATTTGGGAACCATCTTTAAGATTCAATTTAACTCAGTTTGATTCAATTCAACTTTAAGTACCTTGTATACTCAGAGCATTATACTGGATGCTAAAGAAGTAAGAATGGAAAACTATTCAGTTCCTGCTCTCAAAGACTCTACTAGATGAAATATGGTAATTCTTGGAAAAGGATTTCAAATTGAAGTGGAGAAATAAGCACAATAAACAAGTAAGCTCAACAAACACAATCAGTGTATAGATAAAATTAATAATAAATTGAGTGAGGAAGGAGGCAGTTTGGAGAGTGAATAAAGTGAGGTGGTTTAGAGATTATGCGGGAGGACCAAAACATGAGAAAATTCAGCTTCACTGATTGCAAAACTAGTTGTGGCAAATCCATTTTGTCCTCCTTTTTAAGCCTTGTGCAAAACTGCTAGGATTTCTCACTAGCACTACCACAGGTGTAAATATCAAGCAAATGACCTTTGTATTTTAGAGTATGTTGTTCCAACAGAAAGAGAGTCAGAAGCTGACTCACTCCATGGAGATCTGTTTATTTTTCAGTTGGCAGTGATTAAACAGGACTTTTAAAAAAAAATTTGGCCATGGATCCCAAATTAATGACATTTAAAACATGAGTTTAAAAAGAAAAAGAGAAAGTTTTGTGCTAAATTTGATTATCATCAATTGTGAGAAAATATCAGAGATTCAGTACTACACAAAGGAGAGAATCATATGCAATTATAAGGCCACCTTGGATGTCATTCCAGTGCTCAAGAGTCTTGGATTAGATTCACTTTTGATCAAATATGTCTTGGATTAAATAATAAAAAGATTAGCAACAGTTGTGAATAAAGCACAGAAGTTCCCAAACTTCTGTAGTTCATGTACCCTTGAATTTCAGTAAACTTTCTCCATGCCCTGCTCTCAGTATAAAAGGGAAGAAATTGTATTAATTTCTCCTTCATATGCATGTAAAAATAAATAAAAATAATTATATATAAAGAGAGTTTTATATGGCCTTACATTAATCTTTCATGAAGAAAATTTTATTCAGCATGCAAAACATTTAGAATTATAAAGTTATTAAATGTATAATTGAACAAAATCAAATTCAAAGTCATTTCCTCTTGACAAACTTCTCATACTCCAAAAAGTATGTACACCTTGTTTAGAAACTCCTGAATTGTTACTTGAAGATGTACAAAGCATTTTACATTCATTACCTCATTTGATTTTCAAAAAAATTCTAATAGGCATTACAGATAGTATTGTCACCATTTTACAAATGAGTAAACTGAGGCATAGTTCAGTTGTTGTTCAGTCATTTTTCAGTCACATTCACCCCATTTGGGATTTTCTTGGCAAAAAACTGTGAAAATTGCCATTTCCTTCTGCAGTTCATTTTACAGATGAGGAAACGAGGCAACCAGGATTACCTGAACTTGCCTGGAGTCACACAGTCATTAAGTGTCTAAGGCTGGATTTGTAGGTGCACTATGCACTTCACCACCTAGCTTTATGCCCCAAAGGCCTAAAGAAACTGAGTAATTTGTATGTGATTATACAGCTTCCAGAGACAAGATAAGCTCTAGTATGTTCTGTTTATTTTCTTTACTTTTCTTAGTATCATTACTATCATCATTCCAGTACTTTGATGGATATTGTTTTATCATCTGTGACCTTTATCTGACTGCAACAAAATTATAATTCATTGGTACCAAGTGCATCACTATATACCAGAGTTCCAAAAAGCATATATTTTATTGAGATAGAGGAGCATATTTACTCATGTAAGAAAATTAAATATAAATATAATAAATACATTATATTCATTATTTACAACACAAGATATTTTGAAAGCGAGGGGAGGTCACTATCTAGGTACTTGAGGAATCAGGAAAAGTTTCATCGCTCAGGAAGCACTTGGAACTGATCTTTGAGGGAAATTTGGAATTCAAAAAGAGAGAAATTTATTCCCAGTACCTAACATAGTATTTAGTCCAAAATAATAACTTTGAAAATTCTTGCTGGTTGATTGAAGAGGAAAAGCTTTTTGAGCATAAAGAACAGACACTAAGAGGACAAGTGGTAGAACATTGCACATGAAGGACAACAAATAGGATTAAGATCAGGCACTAAATTGGGAAGAGTGGGTTATAAATCTGGAAAGGAGGGCAGGAGCCATATTGTGATGGCATTTAAATGGTCCAATAAGGGCTTTAATTTTTTTTCCCAAGAGACAATAGGAAGGCATTGGGATTTTTGACCTATGCTCAAGGAATAACAATTAGGCAGCTTTGTGGAAAATGAATTGGAAAAAGGAAAGATAAAATCAATTATGAAGCAATGACAATAATTATGAGTAGAGAAAAATAAATAAATGAAAGAAATATTCACATCCAGCTCTCTGCTATCCATTTATGGTTTCTCCCTTTTAAAGAGTTGCCCATCCCATTTCCCAACTATGCCTTTCTCTTCCTTCAAAAATTTATTAAGTATTTACTAACTCATTAAAGCTGTTTCTGACTAACTTCTCTGGCCTCCAATCACTTTATCCCTATCTTTATCCTTCTCACTTATCTCTTTAGCTTAGTAGTATTGTAAATAATTTTGAGCATAGTGGTTGATTGAATTTATTCCAGTCATGGGACTCCTAAGGGATTTGTGCACATCGGCCTAGGTAGAAGTCAGTATTCCATGTTTTTCTTTGGCTCCACAAAGGGTATGTATGAATACTTAGGAGTGTGAAGTAGTTTACAAGGTGAGATTGACAAGCAGCATGATGGCCAAATCTTCCAAGTTTGCACAGTTTAGTTCTGAAAGCAGCTTTCCCTGTTCTGGATCCCCAAACCTCTTCTGTTATATTGTGTCAACCATAGAGTTCAACCTAAGAAAGATTTAGACTATATCGATTTATACAGATTTAAGCTATATAGTCTTTTAAAGATTATATGATGGTCAAAAAAAGTTGTTGACTTTTGGAGAAAACTTGGTAATTTGAGGAATAAATCCGGATGGATGCAGTAAAGTAATCATTTTAATCCCTTGCCCTCTTCCCCCAAATCAATTATTCATTTTATTCCATCAAAGTATATTCACAAGAGTGTTTGTCCTATCTATCAGGGACATCAAATACATTCAGATAATATTTTTGAAAGAAGGAGATGAGTCTGGAATAGAAGTCTGAGAGTAGCTCTGGCAGTTTCTCAGGGATGAGCAAAGCCCAAGCAGACCTTGAGTGATATTGTGGAAGCAGCACTTTCAAACCTGCTTTGCCCAGGAACTGAGTAGGCACCTGTGCCCCGACCTAATTGGCTTTTCCTTTTACCCTGGCATTTGATGAAGAATGTAAGACTGAATCAGGAAGAATTAAGTCAAGGATAATAACTGATAAATTCAAGGCTAGAAATATAGTTCTGGATTCAGGTTATTCCTACTCTGGTGAATAAATTATTGGATAAATTACACCAGAGAAACAGTGAAGAGAATAGCAGAGTAGTTAGATGGTACTGTGAGAATAGCATAGGAAAATAGTACAATTCTAGAAAGGTAATTGGCAAAAAGAAGGAAATGTGTCACAATTAGAGGTAATTTCACTCCTAATACAGCCCTGTCAGAAGAATTAGCAGAGAACTCAGGGATTAATTATCCATTCTGGGTAAGGAAATCTGTGAAGGGGCTTTTTAATAAAAGAAGTGGGATGCAGAAAATTATTAGCCATTTTTGAGGGCTTAGAAAAGGATGTGGAAACCAAATTATTAAAAACATAAAGTGGGGGATTATGAGAAATGGATGAGTATTTATTTGGCTTCCACAGTTATGAAAACTAATTTGGAAAAATGGAACTTAAATTAGAAAACTCAAGGCTATCAAAGAATAATCAAGGGTGGAAATTAGTTATCTTCCCCCAAAAGAATGTAAGCTTCTTGGGGGCAGGGACTAACATTTGTAATCTGGAGTGATGGCCTGAGATTCAAAAAATCTTTTGTTTTCTGTCCTTAACCCTCCTCTGTTCCTTCTCCCTCCTAGCATGGAAGCTCCTTTGGGGTAGGGACTGGCTATGTAATGAGGGGTGGAGATTCATGTACAAACTTCTGTAACATCCAATTAATGGGGAATCTGGGAAGGGACTTGTGCTTCAGGATAGGAAATAAAATTCTTCTTTGGAGTTTCAAAGGTATTCTACTTACTAGGCATCCATTCTTGCAACACTGCAAAATAAATCTTTCCTGCATTCAAAAAAGAAGAGGAGAAGGAGGAGAACAACAAGGCATCTCTAATATAGATCTCTGTTCTCTAGATCTCTAGATAACTAGATCTCTAGATTTATATTAGAAACATAACTGATTTAGATTAAATGTTCCAGTTGTTATGGATTAGTCAGACTGTTTGGTAATGACAAAAGACAATAGGTTCTGATTATCATGTCATTTATGATTCAGAAATTGTTTTAAAAATCCTTAGAATAGGTGAGAACCTATTATGACAAAAATACTTTTTTTCTTATTGTGATATTGTTTTTCTGAATATAAATTCTCAGTTATCCAATGTCTCTGGAATAGTATTCTCTGGATTTCCGATTAATCCCTTTGTTAGCAAGGGAATATTCAATCAAATGGATTCCCATTAGTTACATATGAGGCTTTGTGATATTTGTAGAAAGTATTAGAAGTCACTCTCTGTGGTGTTTGTGGAAAGGAGTAGGAAGTTGACAGTATGCTTCTGAAAAGAAAGAAATACTGAATGCATCAAAGTCTTGAACTGAGAAAAATCCAATAGATGGATTTAAAAGATGATTCTTGTTTGATTATTGCATTAATAAGCTATCGTTCATGTTTGAGGCATTATATTTTAAGGTGTTCCAGTAAATGTAGTTAAATTAAGTTTCAATCTGTTGCTTGATGGTGTAAGAGGAAACAAAATTGTCATTTTTAGTTTCCTTTCTACTAATGACAATGCATTATCAAGAAAGTCAATTGATGTGTATATGAAAAATTTCCAAACTTTGAAATGGGGTGTGTGTGTGTGTGTGTGTGTGTGTGTGTGTGTGTACAGAGAGATATATAGAGGAAGATAGACAGAAAGAGAGAGAGAGAGAAAGAGCCACATATAAAGCAAACATTAGCTTTATTTCTCCTCTGTGGCAACATCATAGTGGCCTTATTAACAGAATGAACTATAAGTAAACAGCTAAATGGTAAATAATCATCATAACCAACATTTATAGATTATATTAAAGTTTATAAAGCACTTTGCACATGTTATCTCACTTTATTCTTATAATAACCTGAGAGGTAGGTACTATTATCATCCTCGGATGACAAAATAGAAACAAATAGAGGTAAATAAGTGATTTACCTATCATCATATAGCAAGTGTCTGGGATAAGATTTAAAGTGATTGTTTTCCTAGCTTTAAATTCTTGAGCTCTATCTATTGTACCATCCAGATGCCTGGTTTTAAGGTTTAGGAATATTTTCCCAAAAGTCTTCCAGACCAGTAACATCTAAGACCATAAATCTTTTCTATGATGCATTCACACAAGAAGTCTGAAGACCTAATTTGAAACTTAAGTTTCCTCATCTGTAAAATAAGAGGCTTTAGCTTGATAGCCTTTTGAGGTCCTTTCCAGCTATATATATATATATATATATAGTATCCTATGATATATAGGATATATATGTGTGTGTGTGTGTGTGTGTGTGTGTGTGTGTGTGTATATATATATATAGTATCCTTCCAGGCTGTATGACCCTGTGCAAGTCACTTAACCCCAATTGCCTCAGCAAAATAATAATAATAAAAAAATAGAATGTTAAGTTCAGGTCCTTGAAGGAGGAGGAAGTAAAAGGGGGTAATTCTGCAAGAAACTACCATTAGTTCAACCAGGTTGCATTATTTTTAATTGATGGGTCCATCATCTCAACACTGAATCACATGAGGACTGTTGTTTTTAAAGAGAGGTGGCAGTTTGTTCCCCAGCCACATTTCTGGTGACATAAACAAGGAGACTGAGGAAATTAATCTTGAAAAGCCTTCACTGATCAAGTTTGAGACATGGAAGTTATCCTAAGTTTTCAGAAAAGAGTAAGTAGTTGTTCAGCAGGAGGAGATATCCAGCTATGAGAGAATATAGTCATATGCCTTTCTTCAAAAAAAGGGGAAGGAGGGTTTGGTTTGCAGGGTTTTTTAAAACTTTCACAGATTTTTAAAATAGATTCACAGATTTAAAAAATAGAATGTTGAGAAAGCCTCAACTAAGCTCATATCATATTAATCTATTTTTTTTCATTCTTTAGAAGGAAAAACTTCAAGGTTGTGGTCCTCTTAAAATTGAGGGTCTGGGAAATGTGTGACCTTAGTCTCCAGAGGTTAAATCAGATCTGACTTTTCCCCTAATAACCTCAGAAGTACCAAATAAGTACCAAATAAGGTGAATTCCTAAAAACAAAGAAATCTTGAAGACAATTATGAAGGATTTATCTTGACTACTGCCAATTCTTTCTAAAAAAAGAAAGAAATTTGTATAACTAAATAAGGATTTCAGAAATGTAGATTAAAGTCTTTTAGGGGTAAGAAGAAAGAAAATAGCTGACTTCAAATACTGAAAGAAAAAAAGATGTTTTAAAAGTATTTGTAGTTCCTGGGGGCTAAGATCAGTGGAAAGAAGTGAGTTTGACAATCTCTAGCCATGGAAGGAGAAAAAAATTGGACTATTCAGGGATCCAAACAATGATATTATATTATCTCATTAATATTATAGTCTTCCTAAAGGAACTAGTCACCTACATATATTTATGAAATATGTTCCTTTAGACATGTCTACACTTATTAGGGATATTTTAGGATGCAAATCAAAACTTTTCAAAAAAAAAAGTTATATTGATGTGTCTTCTTTCTATAGTATAAATAGATACTTTTACCTACCCCCAACTATGTGAGAAGTATTTTGTAACAAAGTAAATTAGTTAAGCAAAATGAGCAAAACGGGGAACTCAAATGAAAGTGCGTGCAACATTCCTCTTCTTAAGCACCACCCCACACTATTTTTTAAAATTTTAGATGAACAGAATTTCTTGTTCTTTAGAGGAAACTAGAGGAAAGAGTAGGAAAACTCAGTGGCAAGTGGAGTTGAGTGTGCCCAAAAATGGAGTTCTGGGAATCAAAGGAACAAAAAATAATAGTCCAAATATCATACCAGATTCAGGTGCTTTAGTCAATAAACTAACTCAAGAGAATAGGTCAGACCAAGAAAGATGTGGCTGAAAGTAGAAAGAGAAGAATAAGTAGGAAGGAAAAGTGTTTTGAGTAATGATGATTTTCTCCATTACAAAGAGTCATCATATGTCTAGCTAAAGTTAACAGAATTGCCTGAAGAATTTTCTCTTCGTAATTTTAAATATATTTCCCCAACAAGATTTCTTCTGTTATGAAATATTTAGTTTCAGATTATTTGTAAAACATCACAGTGGAGTTTCACTTTGGTCATAATTTCCAATCAAGTTTTTCCTCATTTCACAAACTCTATAAAAGGATAGATCCTATCTTCCTGATGACTTCTTTCCATCTCTTCCAAGGGTGTCAAACTCTCCATGACTTAACAACTTTCTGAGAGCAAAAATTATTTTGCAAAATGTTTTTGGATTTTCTTGTGTTTTATGATATTCAACAGTATTGTTTTATTTTCTTCCATCCCTAACCCTCATGGTGCATATATACATGTCACACCTTCTACACAGAGATACATTCCCATAGAACAAGTAAGGATGAACTTGAGGCTAGGTCTATGTCTAAATTTTTCCAGCCATTTATCCTCTTCTATTTGTTGTTTAGTCATTTCAGTAATGTTCAACTTATCATGACCCCATTTGGAGTTTTCTTAGCAGAGATAACTAGGGTGATTGGCCATTCCCTTCTCCAGCTTGTTCTACAAATGAGGAAACTGAGGCAAATAGAATTAAGTGACTTACCCAAGCCCATTAAGTGTCTGAAGCCAGATTTGAATTCAGTAAGGTCTTCCTGACCCTAAGCCTAGCACTTTTATCTGTTGTACCACCTAACTGCTCCCATTTATTTTCTAGTAGGAGATAACATTCCCATGGGATACTCAAAATTCTAGACATAGCAGCCTAATTTTTTTTTTTTTTTTTTTTTTTGCTGAGGCAATTGAGGTTAAGTGACTTGTCCAGGGTCACACAGCATAGCAGCCTATTCTTAAGCAGTCTTCTAAATATCCAAAAAAATAAATTCAATGACTCACCTGTTACTTCTTCCCAAAAGAAATATGTTTTCTAATAGACAAGTTCAATATCTCCCAATTCAATGACTTTCTAGTTTTCTGAAATGATGTTTTTAAATTCACTCAAAAGTCATAATTGCCTTTGCTATGAGTCTCAAAGGGGATAAACGTAGTAAGCCTTCTAAATCATTTGCCTTCCACTGCCATTTCTGTTACTAGAGAACTCCCATCATCTGTTATCCACTTCATTCTTGTTACTCAACTATTAATAGTGTAGGAAGAACACACCTCTAATTCTTGTCTTCTCTGCTTCTAGTCTAATCTTTCTCAATAATTTTTCTCAATCCTACCTCTTTCATTTTGCACTCAAACTCTGTGGATCACTTCTATTGTACCCCCTGGAATTCCTATTCCATAAAAAACTTCTTTCATTTTGGACTTTTTCCTTTTATATACTTTCCATTGATTTGTTTTTACTGAAACCTCAGTTTCTTCCAAGTTATATTGCCTTCCTGGTCATACTCTCCAGGCATGGAGTGCATCTTCTTCCCTATATACATCATCAGTCTTTGAGAGTGATTCAAAATATTCTTGCTTTCTAATGTTACTTCCAGACCATCTCCTTGCCAACATCACTCAGCAAGCACACCTCCTTTGTTATCCAAACAGTCAGTAAGCATTTCTAAGTATCTCTTGTGTGCTGAATATAGTATTAAGTACTATAGATAGAAGGAAAGGCAAAAAACAAAACAAGAAAGCAGTCTACTCTCAAAGATCTAATGAGGAAGACAATAGGCAAACAACAATGTAAAAACAAGATTTATACAGGTTAAAATGGTGAATAAATTCAGAAGGAAGATCCTAAGATTAAGAAAAACTGGGAGAAGCTTCTTACATAAGTGGAGAATTTAGCTAAAACTTAAAGGTTGCCAGGAGATGAGGAGTGAGAGTTCCAAACATGGGAAACAATAAAAATGGATTTCTGTACAAATGAAGTGTTTTATTCATGGAACAAGAGGAGTCTAATGTCACACTAATCATAGAGGACATGGACAGAAAAGAAGATACAAGAAGACTGGAAAGGTATGAAAGGGGCAGGTAATGAAAGATTAAAAAAACCAAACAGGATTTTATATTTGATCATAGAGATAATAGGGAGTAAGTGGAATTTGTTGAGTAGGGGGATGACATGGTGAGATCAATTTAATAGCTAAGCAAAAGATAGGCTGGAATGGGGACAGATTTGAGGCAGAAAGACCAACCATAAGATTATTGAGGTAATTCAGTTATGGTGATGGCATTGACCATATTCAAAATTGTCAAAAGAGAATAAGTAGGCCTGAGTATCTGGGATGATGATTATACTTTTGACAGTAATAGGGAAATTAGGAAAGGGGAAGAGAGCAAAGATGAGATCATATCACATGTTAAGCAGATATGTTGATTTTAAAATATCTATAGAATATCTAGTTTGATATGTCTTAATAGGTAAAGGAAGATATAAAACTAGAGATGAGAAGAAAAGTTAAGCTAGATAAATAGATCTGAAAATCATCTCCATAGATATGATCATTGAATCCTTGAATTTTGTTAAGATTACCAAGTGAAATTATAAAGAGAAATAAAAGAACTCATGACAGTGGCTTTGAAATTTATTTTATTAAAATTGATCATATAAGGGATTCTTCACCTGGAATTCATAAATTTTTTAAATAATTAAATTTTAAATTTTATTTTTATTTTGTTAAATGTCTCCCAATTACATGTAAAACATTTTTATGGTGATCATAATTTTAAATTTTAGAATTCCAAATTCTCTTCCATCTTCTTGTACTTTTCTCCTCCTTGAGAAGGCAAGCAATTTAATTTCAATTATAAATGTGAGGTCATGCAAAATATAATTCCAAATTATTACAACCATGTTGTAAAAGAAAACACTAACAAAATAAAATAAAATTAAGTGTTTAAAAGTATTCTTTAATCTGCATTCAGATTTTACCAGTTCTCACTGTAGAGGTGGATATCATTTTTTTCATCAGGAGTCCTTTAAAATTGTCTTGGATCACTGTCTTGATTAGAGTAATTTAGACTTTTACAGGATGTTGATGATTCTTTCAATGTCATTGTTACTGTTTAACAGTAACACTTTGTTTCAATTCATATAAGTCTTCCCAGGTTTTTCTGAAACCATCCTGCTTGTCATTTCTTATGGCACAATATATGACATCAAAATCATATGCCATAACTTGATTAGTCATTCCCCAATTGATAGACATTGCTTCAATTTCCAATTCTTTGTCACCACACACACACACACACACACACACACACTGTTATAAATATTTTTGTACAAATAGATCCTTTTCTCTTTTTCTGTGATCTGTTTAAAATACAGACCTAGTAGTGGGATTTCTGGATCAAAGAATAAGTAGTATTTTATAGATTTTGGGAGTAATGCCAAATTATTTTTCAAAATGTTTGGATATTGTTTAGATATGGTTTTATTTGGGTGAAAAGTATTTTCCAATTGTACTCATATAATTCTGAGTTTGATTGGCAGGTAGGCTTCTAAACATTTTTTCTACAATTTTTTTGTTCTTATCTGCTCTTTTTACTTTTTAAAATTTACATTTCTTGCTGAGTTTTGTTGATAGTATATAGAAAGGCAAACTATATATGTGGGTTTGTTTTGTATCCTGCAACTTTATAGAAGTTGTTTACTATTTCAACTAGTTTTTTAGTTGATTCTCTAGATTTTGCCAAGTATAACAGCATATCATCTGCCCAAAGTGATAGTTTTGTTTCTTCATTGCCTATTTTTATCGCTTCAATTTCTTTTTCCTGTCTTAATAACTATATTTTTACATAAACACTTTCCTTTGTAAACCTATGTATGCACTTCATCCATTTAAAACTTTATTCTGAGAAGGGATTCATAGACTTTTTACTAGATTTCCAAAATGGTTTATGTCAAAAAAAGTTAGGAATGAGTGTTGTCTTCTGACCAAGAAGTTCTCTTTTTTTCTTAATTTAATCAATTTATTGATTAGGATAACTATCAATCGATATACTGATGGTCAGTGTTTTCTCTTGATAACAAAGATACCTAATGGAGACACTAAATACCTTAAATATTATTTTGAAAGTGAATATCCTTGACAGGAGAAATCAACCATGGTGGGTGAACAATTAATGAGAAGTTATGTTAAAGTCTCCTGCTGAGAACAGCTTGATCATGAAACTCAGCCACCTCCAGTAATTTGGACAAAGGAATCTATCTCTAGATAGTCTGTTTGTTTGTTTGTTTTTATAAGTTGAATTATGCTAATCCAAAGAAGGGTACAAAAACATGGATTTGAATTCATGTAAATTCTGTTTACACTCTAAACAGAAATAAGGTGTCCTAGTTGAGTGAGGTCCCACCCAAGATCAAAGAACATGTTCCTAGAGGATTGGGGCAAATTTCCGGCAAATCTATCAGCCTTGTCCTTCAGATACTAGGTGACTGACATACAGAAGTTGGTTCCTAAATGAGGAAATACAGATAAAAAGCCTTATTATTTAATGATTGGTTATTAATAAAATAGAAAAATAATAACTTCTCTTGCTTTGCAAATAGGATTCTGATGTCATCTGTGAAAATCCTTTTTCCAAAATTATGAACAATCTAAACAATTGCCAAAAATTGCCAAAACCAAACAACTGCCAATATAATGATCTTTTCTCTGACTTCATCCTTTTTGATGTCTTTCTTATACTTGATAACTCTTATGAATAATGTCTCCTTTTTGGGTTTTCAAGACTGATTCTCTTCATACCTATCTAAATGCTCTTTTTCATTCTCCTTTGCTGATACATCATCCATATCATATCCCAAATCTCTGATCTGGGGCTTCTTTGTTTATATTAACTCTTGGTTATCTCATCAGCCTCTATGGATTTAACTATATCTCTATGCCAATCAGTCACAGAACTACATAAAGTTTGGGTCTTTCTTTTGAGATCTAATGCTATATCCAAGGTTATTTAGTGGGCATTTTGAGTCAGATGTCATGCAAGCATTACAGATTTATTATGGCTAAACCAGAATTCATTATTTGTTCCTAAAATCCCATTTTTTACCTATTTTTGTCAGGGGTACCACTATCCTTCCAATATCTTTCACATCCTTTCACAACCTTTGGAGTCCTCCTTGATTTCTCATTCTTCCTTACCCCATATATCTAATCAATTATCAAATCTTATCCTCCCTTTATGAATTTGTAAGTCTCTCTCTGCCTCCCCATATTAGCCCATGGCTACAAATTGTGCTAGAAAGGATAAGTTGAGAGATTTATTTGCACAGAGAACCTAATGTAAATCATCTCTAATGAAGAATAACAATAATCATTTTCATGGGTGGGAATTATAAAGTACTTCTTTCCTCACGAAACAACCCTGAAAAATAGGTAATAAACTTATTTTTCCTGTTTTTACAAAAGAGTGAAATTACTTGCCCAATACAACCACTATTCTTACTATACATTCAAGGCTTTTCTTAAAAATTATGATAGGATCCATATCTCAGGGTTATACCTTCTCCTTCAACTAGGGTTCATTATACTCTGGATCTCACCTGTCCTCCTTTATTGGCAAAGCTTATTGGCCACCTAAGGACATAAAAACCCCACCCAAATGGAGTCAGGGGACTGTCATATTTGGTGGCTGAGGATCATGAGAGTCATCATACTTTATCCTGCTGACCAAAAGCATTTCCATATTGATATGGAGAAGAGTTGTGTAGACGCCAAGTGCCACTATAGTCTTGTTGCAGAATTTTAGAGCAAAGTAAGCTTCATTTTGTTAATTGTTCCATGCCTTACAAGGCATTTCATTACAATGTTACTTCATCCCCAAATCATACCTGAATAGGATGCTGGAATCAGGACTGTCTTTTTGAATGATTCAAAATTCTGAATCCTGAATGATTCAGGAAATTCATGTGGCTGTCACATTGTAGTGGGAACATTGATAAAGTGTCTCCAAAATAGGGTAATGAGGAGAATGAAAAATTCAACCCTCATTGTATAGATAAAAAAAATTAAGCCCCAGAAAGGTAACTTAAATTGATATTTTACAACTAATTAGTAGTGGCAGAGCAGGGCTGGCTACTAATCCAATACTATATTCTCCCACTAAATTTTGTTCCCTTCAGCCTGTCCAAAGAGTTCTATGAAAGTAAATTTGCACCTATTTATTGAGTAGTAGTACAAAACATTAGGGTAAGACAGCAAAATGGAATCATGAGACACAGTTTCTCTCTTTAGAAAATTTAAAATCAACAAAAAATTCAATTAAGTAAACTCTTATAAAGCCCTTATTATGTGCAAGGAATTATGCTTGTATAATATCAGAGAGACAATAGGAAAAAAAACTTTATGTAACATGTTTACTAACAAAATAGAAAGATTTCATTAATATAAACATATACAAAGGAATAAAAGATTATAGAACATTTTGACAAAGTGGTCTTTTTTTTCTTATGTGTTACAGGGCAAAAGTTATCCCTTCAAAGGTCCATTTCCTCCTGTATGGAACCCTATTGCAATCTTGGATCATAATAACCTATGGAGAACGATGGATGAAATGGGAAAACAGGTATGGATGTTTGATCTTGGGTAGCTAAAGGGAAAACACAAAGTTCGACTATGTTCCTTTTTATGTGATTTTATTTCCTTTCCACTCTTTATAGAACTCCAAAAAAAGGAAAGAAAAAATTTAATGCACAATAACTATTATAAAAAGTTCACTTCTTTTTAAAAATTACTTAAAATTCTCTGTTCCTGTGGTGCTAGCAGAATGTCACTGATTCAGGACAAACCAGACCCAGCTGATACTTCACCAAATCTTTATTCTCCTTATAGGCTATAATTACATATCTCTACACAGAGCTTATTTTCAATTCAAAAAACATTTTTCTTTTTCTTTTTAATAATATTTTATTTTTCCCAATTATGGATACAAAAAAAGTAACATTCATTTTTTAAAATGTTGCATTCTGAATTATTTCCCTCCCTCCCCTTTCTCATCCTTTTCAGAGAGTAAGCAATTTGATATAGGTTATACATGTGCAATTATGCAAAATATGTTTCCATATTTAAGTTAGGAAAGAAAACAGACAAAAAAACCCTAAAAATAAAGAAAAAATGTTTTGCATTCAGATTATATTAGTCCTTTCTTTGAAGAGGGATGGCAGTTTTCATCAGGAGTACTTTGAAATTGCCTTGAATCATTAATTCCCAATTGATCATCATACAATATTGCTGTTACTGTGTACAATGATTGTCTCCTAATTTTGCCTCACTCTTCATCTGTTTATACAAGTCCACGTTTTTCTGAAATCATCCTGCTCATCATTTCTTATAGCACAGTTTTCCATTACAACAATATGCCACAATTTGTTCAGCCATTCCCCCAGCTGATGAATATGTCTTTAATTTCCATTTTTTTTCCACCACAAAAAAGAACTGCTATAAATATTTTTGTACTTATAGATCCTGTTTTTCTTTAACCTCCTTAGGATGTGACCTAGCAGTGATAGGATCAAAGGGTATGCACAATTTTATAGCCATTTGTGCATAGTTCCAAATTGCTCTCTAGAATGTTTGGATCCATTCACAACTCCACCAATTGTACATTAGTGTCCTAATTTTTATACATCTCCTCCAGCATATCAAGAAGCACATACATAAGGTCCATCATATACTAAGTGGTATACTAGGTCCTGGGAATAAAAACAGGAGAAACTTCTTTTCCTCAAGGCATTTACATCCTATAAGGGGCTATGACATGATTAATAATACATAATAATACATAATAAAACAAGATAAAATGAGAGACAAAAGAGAGTTCCCCCAAAAAATACTTTAAAAAAATTAGAGAGGGGAGTGTTCATGGAGGCCATGAAAAAGACTTACTTTTTCAGTATGGAGTATAGCCTGTAACGGGAACCCAGAGATGGAAATTTGCCTTCAGTAAACAGATAGTACTCTTATTCGGTCTAATATGTAGGTAGAATATGTAAAGAGAATTAGATTAAATTAAATTTGAAATGTAGATTGGACCAAATTGAGAAGATGGCACAGTGGATAGAGCACCATTCAAATCCAGCTTCAGACACTTATTAGCTGTATGACCTTGGGGAATTTACCTGACCTATTTGCCTCAGTTTCCTCATCTGTAAAATGAGCTGCTGAAGGAAATGGCAAACCATTCCAGAATCTTTGTCAAGAAAACCCCAAATGGGATCCAAATGGGATCATGAAGAGTTAAACATAATTGAAAAATGACTAAACAACAAAACTCATTTAAGCCGACATTTTCATGGGCAAATTTGGCTCTTCTTTGGGCATATATAGGGAAGCTTTGTATATTTCCTTTCTACCAATCATTTCTTTATTAGTCTAATCCGATAGAGACTGATTTTCAATTAGAATTAGACATCATGTCTGGGGACAATCCATTTAAAGACAAGATTTATTATAAGAAAGAAAAAGTTTCATCATGAATTTAAGAGTTCAGTTTATAGAATTCAATAAGTAGAATTAGAAATGAATGCAAAACAAATAAAATCATAACAGTGTAGGCAACAATTTAATAATTGTTAATAATTAATAATAACAACAACAAAAATATCTCATAAAAAGGGAAGTATGATATAATGAAAACTTTGGCAAACAGTGGCCCATTAGGCTGAATTTGACCCATTGTACCACCCCTTAAGAATACTTTTACAAAATTGCATTACATTTTAAAATGTAAAACTATTCTTAGTCTACAGGCCAAACAGGGAGCAGGCAAACTAATGCACACATGCATGTATACATATACATATATTAACATACATATGTACATGTAACTAACATGCATGTATTTATGTGGATACATACAGATGGGAAGGGAACAGATCCAGCTAAACACACACACACACACACACACACACACACACACACACACCCTTTCATTGCATTAATGCAGGTGGAATATCCAGTTAGAAAAATCACCTCTATCAATGGAGATGAGCAACAATTCTATAACTTATGATCTGAGAGAATTGCCTGGGAGTACTCAGAAGTTAAATGAATTGTTCCAGTTCATGCCATCAGAATGGAGCAGCTTGGTGGCTTGCTCTGGAGTCAAGAGTCCAATTCCAGGCTCAGACACTTATTAGCTGTATAATACTGGACAAGTCACTTAATCCTGTTTGCCAAAGTCCCTCATCTGTAAAATGAGTGGGAGAAAGAAATGTCAAAACACTCCAGTATCTCTACTGAGAAAACTCCAAATAAGGTTTCAGAGTGTCAGACATGACTGAAAAATGATGTAACAACAATAAATATCATCAGTATGTATTAGAGTCAGAATTTGAAACCATGCTGTCTTGAATTTGAGGCCAATTCTCTCTCCACTGTACCATACAATTATGTTTCTTTCTTTCTTTCTTTCTTTCTTTCTTTCTTTCTTTCTTTCTTTCTTTCTTTCTTTCTTTCTTTCTTTCTTTCTTTCTTTCTTTCTTTCTTTCTTTCTTTCTTTCTTCCTTTCTTTTTCTCTTTCCTTCCTTTTTCCTTTTTCTCTATTTTTTCTTCCTTCCTTTTTCCTTCCTTTTCTTTCTCTATTTCTTCTTCTTTTCTTGCTCCCTTCCTCTTCCTTCCTTCCTTTTTTCTTTCTTTCTTTCTTTCTTTCTTTCTTTCTTTCTTTCTTTCTTTCTTTCTTTCTTTCTTTCTTTCTTTCTTTCTTTCTCTTTTTCTTTTATTTCCTTTTCTTTCTACCCATCTCTCTCTCTCTCTCTCTCTCTCTCTCTCTCTCTCTCTCTCTCTCTCTCTCCATCCATCTATTCATCCATCTATTTAACTATCTATCTACCTACCTTCATATTAAAAAACATTGCAGGTCATTTATTTATACTGTCTCCCTCTTATCTAGTTGAACTTCATGGAACTGCATAGGACAGACATATAACTTCATTTGTGTCCTATAAGTTAAAATTCAGTTTAACTGTTGGCCCCAAATAAAAGATTTTTACACTTTTCTGCATAGATTCCAAGTGATGCTCCCTGGAAAGCACCTCTTGCAGAAGAATGGGACTCCATGACCATGAAGGAGCTATTGGATAAGATCTGCTGGACTGAGTAAGAAATAACATTCCAAATAATACATTTTTATATAGCAATTTAATTCAACATGCTTCTATTATATGCTGGACATAGTCATTATATAGAATACTAAAGGATATGTTGCCTGTCCTTAAGAAGATTACAATTTTATTATGGAGATCAGTCAATCTATATTATACAGGATGTCCCAAAATTTTAGTGCTATTTTAAACTATTAAAACTTTTAATATAATGGAATTATATATATATATAATATTTTATATACATAAATACAGACATATATATGTATATATATGTATTGTGTGTGTATATATATATGTATATGTGTATGTATATATATATATATATTTATATATATTTATATACATATATAAAACTTTTCTAAGTTACAATAAGAAAAGTACTTGGAACAAGTCAGAATTACATTGACTTTTTTCCATGAAAGTTTATTAGAAAAAAAAAGTTACACTGACAGAAATAATTTTCCATTTTGTTTTGTCTTTTTTTTTTTTTAATTTTAACCCAAGACTGTTGGTCAGATAAAATAAGCGATAATTACTCTCAGAAAATCACACATTTCAGACATGGAGACTTCTTGCAATCCCTCATCAAGTATCTATTAAGCACTTATACTATATTAGGCATGTACTGAGATGTAGGGATCTGAAAATAAAAATGAAACAGTCCTTGACTCAAAAGGCTTCTATTCTTTCAGGAAAGACAACATGTTTACACATAAGTATATAGAAATTTTATATATGGTATTGAGTGGGGACAAGGGTCAAGGTGGGAGAAACCTCAGTTCAATGAAGTGATTTGGCCTAAGCCGACCTTTTACATCTTTCCCAATAGATAAAATTCTTTTTATATTCAAGTTTAGTAGGTATTTTGTGTTTGAAGAAAAATATTTAGATTTAAAGATAAATCTGGACAAAGACATAAAGATATATACCCAAAGCAAGCATAGCTTTAAATCAAGACAAATGAACTAAACTTTGAAACTTAAGAGGGGACCTAAAGATATTATTTTATTTTTCTCATATAAGAACAATTTTAAAGTTGGAGAAACTGGTACCAAGAAAAGGTACAAAAATAATTTTAATCTAGATCCTTTAACTTCAAATGTAATGCTCCTTTTCACTACAACCAATGCTGCTAATGACAAAAAAGTCTTCCATAGACCAGTAAATTCAACTGAGGTTTGCAACTTTTGAAGTCTAAGTTCAAGTTACTTTCCAGAATGGACAAATTAAAAAGTCTAGCAACAATGTAGTAGTAGTTTGATGGTTTTCCCAGCACCTATCCTTTTCCTCTTTTGTCATCTTTCCCAATTTGATGGCTGTAAGGTAAGCCTCACAACTGCCTTAATTTCATTTCTATAATTAGAAGTGACTAAGAACTTTTTTCTTTTGCTAAGGCAATTGGGATTAAGAGACTTGCCCAACGTCACATAGCTAGGAAGTGTTAAGTGTCTGAGACCAGATTTTAACTCAAGTCCTCCTGACTTCAGGGCTGGTACTCTATCTACTGCACTACCTAGCTACCCCTAAGAACTTTTCCAAATAGTTGTGTTAATAACTTTAGTTGCTTCCTTTGAAAACTGTCTATTCCTAACCTTTCTTTCTTTCTTTCTTTCTTTCTTTCTTTCTTTCTTTCTTTCTTTCTTTCTTTCTTTCTTTCTTTCTTTCTTTCTTTCTTTCTTTCTTTCTTTTTATCTATTTATCTATCTATCTATCATGAAATAGCTCTCTTATAAATTTTAATCAGTTTCTTATATATCTTAGTTATGAGACTTTTTATTAAAAAAAAATAGCTTATAAGTCTGAAAGCACAATTCAAAAGCATTATTTCCTTAATCAATCACCTGTTCCTCCTTTAGTGTTAATTATCTAGTTACAGTGAGAGAAGCACCAGGTTTACAGTCAGGAAATTTGTGCCTGAATTACCTTCTAGCTGTATAACTTTGGGAAATTCACATTAACATAGTGCCTGCTACATGCCAGGCACTATAATAAAGTGTTTTACAATTATTATCTCATTTGATCCTCACAACTTTGGGATTTGCTATTATTATTATCCCATTTTACACTTAAAGTAACTGAGGCAAGCAGAGTGATTTTGCCGAGCTAATGTCTATATTCAGATTTGAATTCAGGTCTTTCTGATTCCAGATCCAGTGCAATACCCACAGCACCACCTAGATGCCCAAATATGAATGATGAGATTAAAATGAGGATAATGCTATTTGACCGTCCTTCCCCAAAAGTCGGGAAGTAAATCAGGGAAGACATAGATTTAGACAGCTACACCATCACTTCTCATGTACCTTTTGCCCTCTGGCTTCCTATTTTGCATTCTCCATTTCATAGCAATATTTGTAAAAGGCAAAGAACAGGTAATTTATGAGATTAGATTAGAAATCTGCCTGATTAGGTTAGTGGCTTTAAAAGTGAAAGTGAATTTTGGGCTTCATCTAGAACAACTTTTGTTTTTATAGATTAGAAAACTGAAGCATAGAAGGAACAAAGGGACTATCTTAAAAGTATTTTCAGCTAATTAATGATTCCCATTGGCAAAGGGCCTCTTTTTGGTGTACTGAAACTTGCTCTAATGTGTATATGGGACTAGAATCAATAGATGTATCCATAATTGCTAACATATATGGAGTTGTGACAAGCTGACAGGTTGTCATGTTTGATTCTTTTTTGTTATGACCTCTCTACTCCAAACCAAAAATATTGCTAGATAGCAGATACTTTTAAAATTTTAATTTAATTGATTTTAAATTAATTTTATCATGAGAATTTTTTAATCTCCTGAAGTAAATAAGAATTAGCAATTGCTGAGCACTCTCCTGTCAAAGAAAAAAGCTTGTCATCCATCAAAAGAAAATACCCAAACATTCATTTGGAATATTGCAGCGAAGTAAACATAGCATTTGCTATAGTCTTCTCATCACTTATTGCACTGGCATCATTTAAGGGAGCAATAAACAAGGAGAACACAGCAATGCAGGTAATATTGTTAAGAATCACAACATTTGCAGTCATAGCAGTTGCTCATTTGGTAGCATAGTGGTAGGTTTGATAAGAAACAGAGGCAGTGTATAAGCCCATCCTCAGCTCCACAGTGGATTAGATGTATAGGATTTTTCTTGGAAAAAAACCAACAAGTCATACAGAGAAAAGAGAATAGGGAAAGATTTATATTGCAAAGTAGCTTCTATAATGTTTTCCCATTCTTTCATTTGTCTTGAGTGAGAAGTGCCCCATTTTAGGAATTTATAGGTGACAATTGTGGAGAGTAACTTATAATAACCGAGGAAACACAATCTGAGCTCTAAGATACATTAACAAAATAGATGTAACAAAAAACAAAAAGTCATCAGATTCCTTAGCCAGTCCAAAGACCCTGGATACTGAATTAGACAGATTTTAATGTATTAAGAGCAATTAATCAAACAAGACCAATTAATTAAAATAAAGCAACTAACACAATACAAACCAGAATACAAATGGGATGTCTAATTGGAAGAAAGATTTTCCAAGTTGGGAGGGGGGAAGAGTGAGTTTCAGTTCAGTTGTTTGAAACAATAGGTGGCTTATATTATATAGTTGCCCATGGATTTACAGAAAAACAAGATGGACAATAATACATGTGGAGTCAAGATGGAGTGAGATAAAATCTGATTGGTTGTCTCTATTCTCACCCCAAATTAATTCCATTGTGTAAATGGCCTTCATCAATATTAGGTCTACTTTCTATTTTTCAGATGTGGCTCTCTTCATTTGAGCTCTCTGAGGACAGAGACCATGATTCTGTTTTTCTTTTTACCCCCACATATAGCATAGTGCTTCTCAAATTGTAAATGCTTAATAAATCACTGTGGACTGTTTCATCACAGGGGATAAGTGTGAATAGATGTGGACAATGGTGATGGTCAGTATTTTATAATTTGTAAGAGAAAACAGGCAGGACATAGGTGACCAGCAAAGGAGATGGGTTGGTAATGTAATAAGAATGATAAACTACAGATAGACAGCCTGAGGCCTACAATGATACATACCCCTGATATATTAAAAAAAGCAGGGGAGGTTTGCAGGATGATGAGTGTATAGATGGCGAGTTACAGAAAGACATCACTAAAAGCACAAAAGATAATAAGGTCCTAATTTGCAGAGGAAATTTCAGAGACATCTCCTACCTCCAGCATCTAAGGTGTTTACCTTTGCTTCAGCTAGGGGATCACATCTCTTTGAAAGGACAAGTTTCTTGTTTTTCTGTATTACCTTCCTGTACAGCTGCTTCAGAGAAGGGTCTGGAAAATACGTCCAGAGCTAAGAGATACAATGTCTTGTTTGTGCAATTGCAGGAAGACCATTGAGACATGGAGGAATAGGGGTAATAACATCTAAAAAAGACTGGAAGAGGTGGGTGAGTGAAGGCTAGACAGGGAAGGTTTTTGAATGCCAAAGAGAGGATTTTGTGTTAAATCCTGGTAATTAAAAGGAACAACTGGAGTTTGCCAAGTATGGGGGTGGCGTTATGGGACCTGTGCCTCAAGTGTCAGTGAAAAGAATTGTCATACTGTGGGAACTGAGTGTGGACCACAAAATAGTATTTTCACGTTTTTGTTTACTTGCATTTTGTTTTCTTTCTCATTTTTTTTCTTTTTGATCTGATATTTCTTGTGCAGCACGATAATTGTGGAAATATGTATGGAGAAATCAAACATGATTAACATATTTCTTGCCGTCTAGGGGAAAGAGTGGGAGGAAAGGGAGGAAGAAATTTGGAACACAGCATTGTGTAGGGGTGATTGTTGAGAATTATCCATGCATGTGTTTTGAAAATAAAAAGCCTCATTAAAAAACAAAGAAAGAAAAAAGAAAAAGAATTATCATACCAAGTAGTGCATTGTTCCATCCATTATACTATGATGTTTCTCAAATCACATAACTTTTCCTGATTTTGGTCTTCTCACCTATAGACAATAGGATGATTGGAGTGATGATTCCACTTTTGTTTCCTATACAGATCTGCCAAACAGCTTGCTATTCTTGTTGTGAACCTCTGTGTCACTGCTGAGCCACATGAAATCTCTGCCCTGTGGTTCCTGTGGTACGTGAAACAGTGTGGGGGCACAACCAGGATTATGTCAACTACCAATGGAGGACAGGTACCTACAATTGTCAACAGATATTTCTAGTTAAAAAGGCACTTCAACATGAAAGAGGAGAGCATACACAGAGTAAGAGGCAGAAAAAGAGAGAAACAGAGGAGACAGACACACAGAGACATAAACAGAAACAAGGAACTGGGTACTATAATAAGTTGAGCTATCTTTTAATTTTAGAAAGTCAGCATTTGTTGATAGGCATTCAAAATAACAAACTGGAAGTGTAATCTTAAAATATACATACATATATGTATATACCTATATATATATATCTATATACACAGATATATATATACATATATATAAATGCATTAATTTTTGCAATTACACATTTGGAATCAATGCAACCAAAGATTTTTAGAAAAATGTAGAATATTTATGAAGGTTTAGAGCAGGATGACAGTAAGAACAAAATGTAAACACATTGAGTACATTTTTGCTAAGGGTTTTTTTTAAGTTAAGAAATTTGTACAATTTAAAATATAAAATTCCTACGAACACATTTTTATAACCTTTAGATAACTTCAAATATTGAGGAGTTTTTTTAACCTTATTGTTTTCTTTTTCAGTGTCTAAAATAGTTGGAATTGTTGCATGTTTTTGTAAATTAACTATCCCAAATTAGAGCTCTGAGGCCTCAGAGATGTCAATAATTTTTTGTTGTTGTTGTGGCCGTTGTATTGTTGTTCTTGATGATAATGATTATGATCAATCATTCAGTTATGTTCAGCTCTTTGTGATCCAATGAACCATAGCCTTTTCTATCCTCCACTATCTCCTGAAGTCTTTCCCAACTCATTTGTGGTTTCCATGAAACTATCTATCCATCTCATCCTCTGACACCCCCCTTTCCTTCAATTTTTCCCAACATCAGGTCTTCTTCAATGAGTATTGTCTTCTCATTATATGACCAAAATATTCAGGCTTTAGTTTCAGTGTTTGGCCTTCCAGTGAATAGCCTGAATTAATTTCTTTCAATTTTGATTGATTTCATCTTCTTGCTGTAAAAGAGACTCTTAAAGGTCTTCTCCAGCACCACAATTCAAAAGCATTGATTCTACAGTGCCCAGCTTTTCTTTTTAATCCAACTTTCACAAACATACATTGCTTCTGGAAAAACCATAACTTTGACTATCTTCTCATTTTATGTTCATTTCTTTCCCTCAACACCTCTCTGTTCTTTTGCCTGCATTATAAAGTTTGCCTGCATTATAACAGTTTATTATTTTCCTCCCTGTCTTACATCTGACACATTGTCAGTCAGTCAATCAACAAATATTTAAACACACCCCTGGAAGGTAGGAGAAGAAAACAAAATGAAAGTTGAAAGGATGGTAATTAGAGCAGTTATTGAGAGGAAGAAACTAAATATTCCATTTCCTTTTCCTTCTGTCCCACTTCTTACTTACTTAAGACTTACCATATCTTTATTTTGCAGGAAAGGAAGTTTATTGGAGGTTCTAGTCAAGTTAGTGAGAAGATAATGGAACTTCTTGGAGACCGAGTAAAGTTGGAAAGTCCTGTAGTTCACATTGATCAGTCAGGTGAAAATGTTATTGTGGAGACACTGAACCATGAGATATATGAGGTAATTTAAGCATATATTTATTTAATAATTTATTTATGTGATTCAGGGTTGCACAAATGATTTCTAAGAGCCAGAATATATTCACTAAGAACAAACTATGCCAAAATGTTTGAATCGATTCATAGTTTCACCAACAATGAGTTAGTGTCTCAATTTTTTCACATGCCCT
Source organism: Antechinus flavipes (assembly GCF_016432865.1). Taxonomy (NCBI): domain Eukaryota; kingdom Metazoa; phylum Chordata; class Mammalia; order Dasyuromorphia; family Dasyuridae; genus Antechinus; species Antechinus flavipes. The sequence goes on from NC_067400.1 coordinate 259,177,506, forward strand.
CTAAAATTTGTCACTTTCCCAATCAGTCATTATAGCCAATTTATTAGGTATAAAATGACATCTCAAGGTTGTTTTAATTTGCATTTCTCTAATCAATAATGATTTAGAGCATTTTCCCATGTGACTATCAGTTGTTTCCATTTTTTCACTGAAAAATTGCTTGTCCATTTATCAATTGGAAAATGACTCATATTCTTATAGATCTGATAAAATTCTTTATATACTTGAAATATGAAACCTTTATCTGAGAAATTGTCTACAGTAATTTTTTCCTAATTTTCTGCTTTCATTCTGATCTTGGCTACATTTGTTTGATTTGTACAAAACCTTTTTTTAATTTAATGAAATTGAAATTATCTAGAGAGAGTGGACAATCTAGAATTATATCCAAAGAGTTATTAAACTGTATATATTTTCTGATCCAGCAATACCACTATAAGGTCTACTTCCAAAGATGATTAGGGGAAAAAAGAATCTTTATATTCTAAAATGGTATAGCAGCTTTGTGATGGCAAAGAAAAGGACATTGCAAGGATGCCCTTCAACTAGAGAATAGCTGAATAAATTATAATATATGATGGTGATAGAATACTATTATGCTATAAGAAATGATAAACTCAGTGATCTTAGGAAAACATGGAAAGACTAGCACAAAATAATAAAGAGGAAAATGAGCAGAACTAAGAGAACATTGTATACAGTAACAAAAATAATGTTTTAAGAACAACTTTAAGCAAAAAAGTTATTTTGACTATTATAAATACCCAAATTATAAAAATGACAGTATTTGCATCCAGAAAAAAAGCTGATAACTTAAAATATGTATAGAATAGTTTTGCACATATATATATATATATATTTTTTTTTTTTTTGCATGTAATGGTAGATATCTCTAAGTTGGGGGTGAGAGGAGGAAGAAAACAATTTACATTCTAACTTTATATGTTTAAAAAGAATAGCAATTTGTACTAATCAGATTTGCATTTTCATGTGCAATCATCTTTTTGTTATACTATGTTATAGAAATGCTCGTTTTGTTCCATAAATTTTAAAAAATAAAATAAAATAATGCCAAATGAATACAATACTTTTAAAAATTGTTATTAGACTAGAAGATTAAGGGGAATATTATAAACATATTTCTGAATTTCACGAAGCATTTAACAAAAAAAATTAATATATAACTATATATAATTAAAATAGATTTTTAGCTGATTGAAGCACTTAAGAATATTGATAATGAATTTAAGCTAAAGGAAGATTCATAGACTCCTACCAAAGGATTATCTCTGTATTACCCAACACGTTTATCAATATTTTGGATGAAGATATAGCAAATTTTAAAGATGCCCTATTGCAGGAAGAAATAATTAATTCATGAAACAGCAAAATTTGGATTTTTGAAAGATGTTAATCTATAGTAATGATTGGGCTAAAACTAATAGGAAAAAGGATAGAATTCTTTGATTGGGCTTTTAAAAAAAAACAAGCAAAGAATCTCTAAACAAAGAAGAAGTATATTAACAGTAATTCATAGGGTGGGAAGACAAAAAACTGGAAGCTAGTGAGTAGTCCATGATATCAAAATGAGTTAACATTCCAACTGTTGTAAACGGAAATATTAGTGTACTTATAGATTGCCATACTATAACTATGCAATGAAAATGAAGTTTCTGTAAATGTGAGAGGTAAAATTCTTTGGTCACTATATTTTGAACTGTTTGGTACACAATGGAGATATTCTAAATTCTGATATAGTAGATACTTACAAAGGAAAGTAACCTGAATAATGAAGAAGCTAGAAACCATATTTTATGAGTAACATTAGAAGGAAATGAATATGTTTATCCTGAAGAAGAAAAGAGAGAGAAATCATAATTGTCTTCACATATTTGATAAATCAAATAAAATAGATTAGATTTATTCCAAGTAATTCCACAATAGAGGAAGGAGCTAAAAAGTAGGATCCAATGGTTAGAAATTTCAGATTTTTAAGATGTAACACTTAAATTTAAAATGAAAAAAACACAAGATATTTCAGCTCATTATAAGAAATAACTTTTTAATTACTAGAACTATCAAAAATGAAATTCACTTCGTAAATTTCTTATAAACTGGAATACAGAAGAAATAGTGAAATTCTTGTTCCCAAAAACCATCAATGAAAGCCCAAATGATCATGAAATAAGAATGGGCCAAAAGAAGATTTCTCCCTTTTAAAAATTTAAGCTCTTTGGAAGTAAATATTTTTAAATTCATTTTGTATCCTTGTTGCCTTGCAGAGTGCCTAACCCGTAGTGAGTGCTTAATAGTTGATTGATTGATTTAAGATCTTTCTGTTGATAAAATTTTATGTCAGAATTTCACCAGTACCTTATGCTTAAATATGAACAAGAATTTATTCTATTTCAGATATGTTATCTTTTGTAATGAAGAAAGAAAAAATGTTTTCTAATGAAGAAAAAAAAGTATTCTTAAAAATGCAAATACAGATAAAATAAAGTATTGGCTTCTTTTTAATATGCAAAAATCTATAATAATCTGAGCTCTATGAATATGGTAATCATTAGTCTGGTGTGCTGAATAGAGTGCTAGATTGGAATTAATCCTGAGTTCAAATCATGTCAAAGACTAAAACTGTGTGATCCTGGACAAGTCAATAAATATCTTTGGATTTCAATTTTCTTGTATTTAAGATAAGAAGATTTGATTCAATTTATTCTAAGGTTTCTTCCAACTCCAAATCTATGACCCTATAAAAATTAGAGTTAATTATCTTTATTTTGTTATTTGTTTCCTTATAGGCCAAATATGTCATTAGTGCTGTTCCTGCACCATTGGGTATGAAGATTCATTTTAAACCACCTTTACCAATGATGAGAAACCAATTGATTAGTCGTGTTCCTATGGGTTCAGTCATCAAATGTATGGTATATTACCAAGAACCTTTTTGGAGGAAAAAGGGTAGGTGTCTTATTTGTATGAAGTAATGTTCCAGGGATTAGCTAAGAAAAATGCTAGAGGTCTCCTTTATCTCTCCCCATACCCCCACTAATACACATTATTTTGGAATACTGTACTTCTTTTTAAAATGTTATATCTTCTAAGAAATAAAGCTAAAAGCCCTAACCTTAGCATTCGAGGCTCTCCACAATCTATCCTCCCAACCTTGTCAAATATAACTGTTATTTATTTGCTCACTTTTCCTGCCAAAGTGGACTATTTGACATTTTTTAATCCTTTCTTACTTTCACAGGACTATTCCATTCCCTAAATCTGCATTTTCTTCTCCTCAACATCTCTGAAACTAGACATCAAACTTACCTTTTAAAAGTCCCATGTCAAAAATATTTCCAGAAATGCTTCACTGATTCCCTCCACCAAAAATGACCATTTCTTCTTATAAATTCCCATAGCACTTTCCATGTATCTTTCTTAAGCAATGATATACTATTGTAGACAATTAATCAATTATATTGTCTTCCCACTATTCCCCTCACAGCAGCAATTAGGTATTGTTCATCTTTCTATCTATTAGTCAGAGAGTTAGTGTAGTGGATAGAACACTAGTCTTGAAGTTGAGAAGACTAAGAATACAAATTATCTTATTCTAAAGACTTAAAGGTAAGTCAACCTCTCTTAGCCACAGTTTGCTCATCAAAAAAAGGTACTAATAACAACACCTGCTTCACATGTTGTTATGGAAATCAAATGAGATAATTGTGTAAAGCACTTTGAAAACTTTAAAGCAATATGCACGTTATGTGCATGTCTTATTTATATATATGTGTGTGTGTATGTATATGTAAATATATATAAATTGCTAGCTATTATTATCTTCTCCAGAACCTAACACAATGTCTTGCACAAAATAAATATTGAAAAAATTCAATAAATATTTGTTGATTGGAATTGAAAATCAATTAAATAAGTTAGAACTTTGAATTGAGATTAATTCATTTATGAAAATAAAATGAAACACTCCTTGAAAGTAACTGCTACTCAATGCATAACTAACATGATAAATATGATAGATTTTTAAAGTAGTCTATTTTGTTGCATTGTGCTATTAATAGAACAATATTGAATTTGGAGTCAGGGGATCTGAGTTTGATTTAAAATCTGTGTTATCTTGGCAAGTCAGTTAACCAATTAATTCAATTCAAAGACTGAATTTCACTTTTCTCACCTTCACAATTGGGAAGAGCATGGTCTAAACAAATTTTAATATCTTTTTGTACTCTGAGATATTAGGAGGGAAAGGAGGGCAGGAGTTTATGGTTATTCATTATCTTTAATTTTAATGAGTTAGGGAACACCCTGACTTACCTAAATAGATAAGATGATGGCCAAGACTGATTGAGGGAAATGGAATTTAGTATCATGGAATTAAAAATGTAAGAGAACTTCGAAATCATTTAATCCAATGCACTCATTTTGCAGATGAGGAAACTGAGATCTGTAAAAGAAAAGTTGTTTGTCCAAGATTACACAGCTATTAAGAGGCATTCAGGACTTTAACCCAGATCTTGTTTTCAAAACTAGTATTTAGAATAATTCTTGAGAGTTACTGTTTGGAACTAGTGCATTAAAACATGATGGGTCTATGAGGAAATTATTTCATGTAAAATTGAGGAAAAATAAAAATATTATTAAAAAATAGTAGTTAGCTCCATTGACTGAGAAGCAGTTACCTGTATTCCTTAGTTCTTCGTTTCTTTTATTCATCTGTTAGTTAATTCACTTCAATGGATAAGTGAGAAGAAAAGAAACAAATCCTAGTAATCAGCATTTTTACTTACAAGTGGCATTCTAGCAGAAAGTATGGTGAGGAAGATTAAAAATGGTTTTATAATAAGAAGCTGGCATCTTCTCCAAAGTGACCAGCTAAAGACAAGGTGTAGGGAGAGAAGGAAGTGTGGGAATAAAACCAGTTTTTTCATTTAGTAGAATCCTATAATGATTGATTTAATAGAATCCTATAATGACAGCTAAGGAAAGGACCTTAGAGACAATCTAGTTCACCTTCTAAAACTCAGTTCAAATTCTTCCTCTTACATCAGGTCTTTCCTGGTCTCTCTAATTATTAACATCTCTTATTTTATCTTAATTTTGAATATATTTTATATACATATAAACTTAATATACCAAAGTGTGCTGATAAAAATGTTTAACAACTAACTGAAAAAAAAATGCCCATGCATCACACTTTTAAGTTTAATTAACTTATTAATATTTTCTTCATTACTTTCTTAAGCCTCTCTGTGTCTCAGTTTTCTCATCTGTAATATTGTGATATTAATAAAACTACCTTTAGGATTGTTGTTAGGATATAATGAGATGTTTAAAGCCCTTTGCAAATCACAAAGTACTATAAAATATTAGTTATCATTATATTTTTCTTATTTTTTTTACTTCAGTTTGTTGAATAAATGAGGAATAAAGTAGAGCTTTCATCCTGAGCTTATCTCTAGCATATATTCTAGAATTTTCAGATTCTAAAATTGTATCTTCATCACATCTCAGTATCACCACTTTGTAGATCTGACATCTATTTTGTGAATTGTCAGGGGAGATCCATCACTATGAAGATTTTATACTACTAGTAGATTTCTATTATCTATATTTTCAATGTCTTTCAGATAACTGAGAATTCATTGAAAAAATTAGTACAAATACTTGTTGTCATATATTGCTTGGAGGGAAATTGCAAAGAAAATAACCATTAAATTTAAAGCCTGCAAATTGTCTGAGTGATTTTAGATACACTATACTGTTTCCATTTTGCAGTATTCTTAGAATGCTTTTCCTTTAATCTTCATTTTTATTTTAGTTTTATCATGTACATAAAAAGGAACCAAAATTATGTTTGAAACAGAATTAATAACAAGATTTTATTAAATGCAGTCCTACATCTATTCACAATGCTATATTCTTTTATCTTCTTTTTTGCTCAAGTCTGTAGCCTCATTTTCAGAAATAAAAAAGGAAAATGATCTGTTGGTTATTTTCCTTTCAAACCATATAGCTAACCTTTATACTTTTATAGTGAAAACAATAAACTACAATTTTACTCAGATAGTGATAGTAGTATTGTATTATTAATCCTGCAAATGATTTGATGAGAAAATTCAGTTCTTTCTACTCTTTTCGGCTTGCCAAGATTACTGTGGAACCATGATCATTGAAGATGAAGAAGCTCCAATTGCCTACACTTTAGATGACACCAAGCCTGATGGTTCTTATGCTGCCATAACAGGGTAAGAATGAAATATAAGACATTTCTTTATAATGACCAATCATTTATGATAATGAAGGATATTTAATTTTGTTTTCTTCACTTCTTATTTGTAGAAAAACCTTTTTACTTCATGTAATCAAAAATATCTTTTTTTACTTTATATAATCCCCCTTTGTGTTTTATGGGTCATAAAATATTCCTTTATTCATAGATCTGATTGCTACATTTTTTTCTATCCTCTCCTGATTTACTCCCCTAATATTACTCTTTATATCTAAATCATTGATAATAATAAAAATAATTTTAAAATGTTTTATTACCCAAGAAAACGATTCCTCAAATGTAACATTACACAAATCGGCATTATTACTTTTTCAAAATATCCACTAAATTACTATTTTTTTTAAGTAGAATTCTATTAACATTTTGAAATTATGTGTGTCACTTGCTATTTTGGTTTGGGTTTAGAAAGACATAGGAAAGTTTATAGGAAGTGTTTCCTAGTTGAAAGTATTAGAATAAGGATTTGCTTTAAAGATAGAAAATACTAACTGTAGTAGATGGGGAATTTTGATAAGCAATTATCATTCCATGACAATTGGAGGAAAACAATATTACACTGATCTAGACTGCTGACAAATTGGTAATTTTATTTATCCTTCAGAATTTCTCAAGATTGAAAGTGGCATTCGGTATCTAGAATGGGAACAACTTGAAAATTAGAGGGGCATGGAAACAAAATAAATTAATTTGGCACATTCTTGCCAGTCTTTTAAGCAGAATGCTCATGAATGTTTAAAGTTATGTGACCAAGGCAAGAGAAAAGATAATTTCATACTATTTTTCTATTTTTTTAATGTTCTAGATTTATTCTTGCCCACAAAGCAAGAAAACTGGCACATCTTACCAAAGAAGAAAGGTAAGAAATAAAGCTTGTTATTTAATAGCTTATGAATTTTTGTGAATTTTTCTGAATTTTAAACTTAATGTGCACAACATCCAATAAATATTAGTTGTATATTAATTATTGAAGTTCAAAGAAATCACTTTAAGAAAATAACATTAAAAATGGATCTTCCAATTCATTCTACAGAACAGTTAAGTTACCTTAAAAAATATTTAAGGTATTGTCCTTGACCCTAATTAAATTATACTATAGTGAGGAAGATAAAACCAAAACACTGGACAATACAGATCAATATATGGTAAATACAGAATAAACATCACAAGCAATATGTTTATTAATGGGATGATTTTTGTTGTCATTAAGTCATGTCCAATTCTTTATGACTCTATTTTGTATTTTCTGATGCAAAGAAACAGGGATTTTCCATTTCCATCTTCAGTTTATTTTATAGATGATGAAACTGACAAATAGGGATAAGTGACTTGTCCAGGGTCAAACAGTTAGTAAATGTCTGAGGTCAGATTTGAATTCAAGAAGATTAATCTTCCTAACTCCCAGCCTGACACTCTATACACTGTACTACCTTGCTGCCTCTCATAACAACAGTAATATTATCAGGATGATAGAAACTTAGTTTTCCTGATGTTGGGATTTTATTCTGGAAATCTGATTTATCACTGAAGTATTATTTGTATATTGCTGCTGACAAATAATTTGTTAATCAGTGATCCTTAAGTTATATTCATTCATATCCTCCCCTTCTCAATTTGTTTTTCTATAATTTCCAGTGCTACAATATTGACTGGTACTTTCACATATGGAAATAGCTCTTAAAATTGCATTTAAGTGTGATTTGGGGCCAGAAACTTAACTTCTGTCTGTTTCCTCAACTATAAAATGGAAGTGGTAACAATTCTCTCCTCTGAGGAGTTTTGTAATAATAAGATAATATTTAATAATAGAGAACAAAAAAGGTCTAATAGTTTCCACTTTCTTGTCATGTAAAAGATGTGACATTTCTCTTCTCTAAGAGGCAGTATGTCATGGAAAGTATGGTGAGCTGGAAATCAAGAGACGTACTTACTTCATCTCTTTGGGCTCATTTTCCTCCCTAGTGAAATAGGAGAACTAGACCAGTTCTAAGGTTCTATATTATTTATATTTATCTAATGCTTATGGTTACAAAGCACTTTAGTTACATAATCGTATTTAATCCTCTCAGCAATGAGTTAAAGACTATTAGAGAGTTGTCCTTATTTTTCCCAATGATGAGGAAATAATCACTTCTGATAAGTAGAAGGACTAGCAGTGTCTTCTGATTCCCAGTCCATCATCCCTTCCTTAACATTGTACTGTATGACTATTGACTTGGTTGATAGCCAACTTTAAGTGATCAATTTACCTGTTTAGTGATTCCAGCAACCTGAAAAATTGCCTTTAGAATGTTTGAGCATTTCATTTTCTTTATTAGTAGCATATTATTAATAATAATAATTAACAAAAATAAAAGTCATTTCATGACCCTTTTGGCCAAATTAGGATAAAATAACAATGAATAGGAAAACCAAATGAAAGATAAGAGAAGGGAAATAAAATTTAAAGTAGTCCTCTTTTGATTGTTTGTTTTTTACTTTGAAGGAAAAGGAAACTCTGTGAACTCTATGCAAAGGTTTTGGGATCAAAAGAAGCACTCAAAGTAAGTCCAATACTTCCTACAAAAGTAACCAAATCCTTTTCCCTCCCTCATAAAAGGGATGCAGTAAGCCAATGTTGATATGATTAACAATGTCCTATATAAGGATCAAGTTAAAAGAAAATGTGATTTTTTCCATTATATGTGTGATTTGTCCATATCAGAACCCACACAAATGATGTATATCTTGAATGAGTTCCTGGATGGCTGGTGATTTCACACACATATATTTACTTTTCATGCCAGGTTTGGGAAATGAGACAATTGCTCCAAACCCTCAATTTCAGATGGACCTTGCTCTTTTCAAATAAAGAAGTCCTTAAGGAAGTAGCTAACAAGAAATAACAAGAAAGGAGGTGGTAATACTAGGAAAAATAGATAACCTGAAGATCACACTTAATAAGTCTATAAATAAGGCTATAAACCTCCAATTGCCAGCAAAACCATTACCACCCAGGCAAAGCAGATAAGGTGGTTGCTCTTTCGCAGCTTCCACATATAAAGACTTTTGATATTTTTGTGATTTTTTTTCTTTTCTAGAACAATCTCTGTGTTTATTTTATCCTAATTTTACCGGCATAAAAAGGGTGGTGGGAGAAGCAGCAAAACACAAAATGTGTTTTACCCAGTCCATCTACCTAGAGGTGGTCCTGCCTGTATGCTTGACTACCTTTGTCTCAGCTTCCCTCATTTTTTTCTTTGAAGCAGCTTTAGAAAACTGTGTTTTGAGTAACCATGGAAACAATTCAAAGAGAGGATTTTTTCCCCTTTTAAAATTCAAAGGCTCTTAGGTTCTGCCTTCTTTTTTAGTACATCTTATTATAAACCAAAAAGTCCTAATGTAGAGTTCATAAGCAATAGCAAAAACATCTTCTTTGTTCACTTTCTATAGCTTTTAAGTATTAATTAGTGTTCTGGGTATATTCACCAGACCATTCATCTTGAAAAGTTTTGACATGTCTTTTATCACCTTTTGAAAGTGATTATAAAAGCCATTTGTCTGTGAAGTTTTAAATAAATAAACATAGAGATTAACATAAAAATAAACCATGGGGAAAAAATTTAACCAAAGTACCCTATATACAATCCAGTTCATTCATTCATTTATTCATTCAACAAATCTTTATTTAGGTCATCTATTTGCAAGGTACTATGATAAGTTCTAAGGGGGAAATCAGAAAAGAATGGAATATTTACCTGGTCTTATGGAACTAACAGCTTAATTTAGATACTAATAACAACATTAGATGTGTACTAGGGGATTTTTTTTTTTATTTTTTGACACAGGTAAGACCTACAGCAAAAGCCTACATGTGGTCTGATGAGAGGACCATTAGATCAGGAATCAGAGGGTCAAAGTCTTGAGTTTGACACTTTACTAGGATTATCCTAGGGAAAGAATTTTACCAAACTTAATAAGCTTTATAAATTTGAGCTAGGCTTAATTGTTTTATAAATAATATACCATTTTAAATCTTTTTAAAGTTTAGTTTCTATCAGACTATAAATCTAATAATTAGCATATAAATATATTATATTTAATATTAACATATAATAATAATATAAACAAAATATTTAGATATGCCTTCCCAAAAGTACTCTAACAGCATGGGATCTGGAACTAGAAGGTATCTTAGAGATTATCTCATATAAATCTCTCATTTTACAGATGAGAAAACTGACATCCAAGTAGAGAAAATGACTTCTGCATAGTCAGTTGGGTGGTTAGTGACAAATTCAGGACTCAAACCTGAGGCTCCTTGGCTCTAATCTCATTGTTCTTCCCATTTTCATACAACATTTTATTTTTATAAAAAGAAAAAGAACATTCTCAGGTTTATGCTCCAATAAATCACATCCATGGAATAGATCTACTGTGAACTACTTTTGTTTGTTGTTCATCCTTCATTCTCGAAGAACACCAATGACATCATGAGGATAATGTCTTGACATGCACATGAATTAGATTTAAGTGTGAACTATGACTTTGGTTTTGCCCAAGATTCTGTCAGCTTTTGGTGGCAGCTTATTCTAACTTCTCTCTGAAACAAATTTTGTGTAAAACTTGCCAAATGAAACTGATAAAGTGAACACAATAATGTCATACTATGTTAGAAATATCATTTATAATTGTAAGATAGATTCAAAATATCAATGGCCTCTGTCTCCAGAAGAAATGTGATGCTTTGTCTTCATATTTCTTTTCAGCTAAGCTCCACACAAAGAGGCTGTGTCACTTCATAACCAGGGCAGAATTCTCTCTAATCTTTATTCACATACCCATAAGTGGATATACCTTTTCCCCAGATTGACCCAGTTTTCTGAGCTTTCAGATCCAAATCTGCTAAAGAGTAAACACCTCTTAAAGAATCCATTTTTCCAGGAAAATAGGCACTAAAAGTGAAAACTTGTAAAAAGAGATATGGAAATTTAGGAGATCTAAATAGGAACTATAATCTATGAATGTATCAAATGTAAGTGCATTACGTGTTTACTAATTTACAAAGTTAGAATTCTTAATAAGTTTTTTATTTTTGTTTTTCCCTATACTCGGACATTGCTGACTGGTGTCCTCTAAGTCAAATCCTATAATAGCAGGCTAATAGCAGCTCTGAGATTCTAAGATGAAGTTGTTTAGGAAAGAAACTATTGTAGCATTTGATATTGTCTTTAACTTTTTTTCAAGTTGTCCTAATTGTCTTACAGCCAGTGCATTATGAAGAAAAGAACTGGTGTGAAGAACAATACTCCGGAGGCTGCTACACCACTTATTTCCCACCAGGGATAATGACTCAGTATGGGAGGTACTGTATGTGAATTTATTCAAAGCTGTAACTGTAGGAGCTTGGGGTGAACTAAGAAAAAATCTCTTTTGGTTGGTATAAATATTCAGTGTCTTAAGTTCTATTTTTCTACATTAAGTAAATGGAATTCAGCACCATTATATTTCTATTGCTGTGTTCTCATTATAAAAAGCAATAATATCTCAGGCTCTGTCTTTTTTATTGAGGAGATGGTGGGTTCTGTACCCAGTCTCATCAGTGAAGGGAATCTCTTCACTAATACAGATGACATCTCTCTGTACCTTGCTCATGACTATTCATGTGTCCCATGTTCAAAAGTATAGCTCTAACTACAGCATCCTTAATTGATGTTTGATGGTTGGGACAGAACGAGGCACTATCATAAGATTTTGAAAATTTAACAAAGGAAGTTTACTCTGCCCTCATACATAGCAACAAAGGTCCAGTATCCTTAGATTCTCTGGACGTGGCCCCTCTCCTTCCATCTGGAAATACCTCTGGTCAGTAAGTCATGAGTCTATGGAGACTTGCATGGTCTTAAACACATAGTAAGTGTGGGAGGCCCCAGACTCCATGTGCCTGGGATTTTTCTTGCAGCTAGATGACTAGGGAAGTATATCAAAGAAACCAGTGTTAATCACAACCCCAAATAGTTTATTCCTGGACCTTATTCATGTTGGCTAAGGATCAGAGGGTATGGAGTAGGTTGCAAAGCAGGAAAGGAAGTTAGGTCAGGGAAACTGAAGCTTATCAGATCTCAAAGTGAGCTTTTTCTTCTTTTAAATAAGACTTTCCCATGTGATGTTTTGGGGGAATGGTGAGGAATTGAGTTCTGTCAAATGATAGCATGTATTCTTACCTACAAGGATGGTTCTCTGGTCAACATGATATGCTCTTAGTGTGCTTCCAAGAATAATAATTCCCATAATCATCAAGTAGCTTCAAAATGGTACATATTAAAATATCCACATGAATGTTAATATGAAAAGAAACTCAATGATTTGTGACGTGAGGACTTCTTAGTTTTTCATTTGCTACTTACTTGCAGGATACAGCTGTCTATTTTCACTACAACAAATGATGAACCTATTACATGTGAATATACTGTGCTAAGTGAAGGGAATTTTAAAAATTAAATAAAAAGCCATCTTTGCCCTTGGGGAGTTTATAATCTAACAGATAGGATAAAACAAATAATGTTATAAGGGGAACAAACAGATAATGTTATAAGGATTACTATAAGTTTCCAGAAGGAATGGATCAAGTATAGATGAAGGTCTCAAGAAAGGTTTCCTGGAAAATGTGCTGCTTAAATCAAATCTTAAAGGAAGGGAAGGCTTGAGAGATAACATGTATAAAAGCACAAAAGGCTGGAGAATAAGGGATGGTGAACAATAGAAGTGAATTCAAGTTCATGAAGGAAAATCATAAAAAAGCTAGAAATTTGGAGTCAGAATATGGAACACCCTGGGAATCTCTGGTAAACCACTGAAGGGTGTTTTTGTTTGTTTTTGCTTTACATTTAACAAGCATCTAATAGGGCCTTCTATGTGTAAGGCATTGTAAGATCATGTACCAATTTCATATACCAAGAATAAATATTATTTCAAATATAAGCTTGTATAGTAATAATACTGATAGTATTTATATAAGGCTTTTTTGTGCCAACCACTGTATGAAAAGCTTTACAAATATTTCATTTGATATTCACAACAACCTTTGGGGAATGGGGTGCTATTCTTTTCCTCACTTTATAGCTGAGAAAACTGAGACAAATTGAAGTTAAGTTGATGTAGACTTTGAGCCTATTTTCTTCCCATATCTGGGAAAACCCCATCTGGCTATTATTAGGTATGACCAAGTCTGTCTTTATCTCTCTCTCTCTCTCTCTCTCTCTCTCTCTCTCTCTCTCTCTGTCTCTCTTTCTCTCTCTCTCTCTGTCTCTTGCCTCTTTTTCTTATAATATTTTCCCTTTAATGATATCTTTCTCCTTACTATAACTAACTCTGGTTAGCCTGCTAAATTTCTCTTTGGTTTTAACCTGCCAATAAATGGCATATTCCTTTAATGGATTCTTCCAAACTCCTTCCTTGATTACTCTCCCAAATCTATTTCATATTTACCCCTCCTGGTACTTTTTTACCTCTTCATTTTTACCTCTTTTTTATCTCTTCTTCTTTTACCTCTTCTTCTAAATAAATGTCCCCTGTGACAAATAAAATAGCCACTGTGAATTTTGTACATGTTTATTTCAGACTAGTAATTGCTACTCTGACCTCATCAAAGTGACTTGCCCAGCCAGTGAATGTCTGAGGGATTTTTTAAACTCAGATTTTTTTTGACTCCAGGACCAGCATTCTATCTATAGTACCACCTAATTGTGTAAGGAAATAATGTGAAATAAATTAGAAAAGATAAATTGGAGAACTTCAAATGTTAGTCAAAGGAATTTGTAGTGATCCAAGGAGCAACAAAAAGCTAGTTAAAATTTGAGTAGAGTTGAAAATGACTGAGGTTATCCCGGGACTATGGTGCTACCCTTAAAAGAAAGAGGGAAGTCAAGGAAGAGGGCCACATTTCAGAGGAAGACAATGAGACCCATTTCGGATGTGTCTATGGGACATGTAGCTGAAGCTGACCCGTAAGCAGTTAATGATGTATGCCAGAAGTTTAGGTAAGAGATGAGACCCAGGAGGATTTAGAGAGCTGTGTATTAGACAGATTATTCTATAATTGTGTGAGAGAGAGATTAAAAAGGAGAGAGAATGGAATCGAATAATGGTTAAGATGCTATTGCAACAGACCAGGCAAAAGGTAATGTAAATTCAGACCAGAGTGGCCACCAAAAAAGTTGAAAGAAAGGGACAGATGTGAGTTACTGTTAAGTTGTATAAGCAAGAACCTAGGTTCTCAGCTGAGCATCTGGAAACTTCTAGTCAAAGGCTAATAATGCAACTCTGCTGTCAATGTATTCCTGGTTCCCCTGAGTCAAAGATGTGGTCATCCACTTTCATTCTACCATGAAGAAACATGAATGGGGCCTAACTGGATGTATTAGGCCAAAAATATAGCTTACCAACAGAATAAACTAGAAAGTAATTTTTTTCTCTTATTCACATGTTCTTTGGTAGAAAGATATCAATTGAACCCAGAGGGCCCACAGATAATTCACTTTCAATATTAAAAACATCCTCTTGAAATTGTCAGGCCTGATTTATATTGTATTTTCACAAATGGAAAAAACAAAACATAAAATGGTTTATTAGCTTGCCTAAGCCACAGAGAGATAGGAGCTTAGATGAAGATCCCAGAATATTCAGGCTTCAAATTTAGAGCCATGTCCTCTAAATGACAGAATTGGATCTGAACATTATTTGCTTATAGATTCAAAAGCTATCAAGAGTTTGACTTTCACTGGCTATTAAATGCATGCTGATATATTTTCTTCGATTTTAGGAGACTGAGGCTAATGTTAACTAATCACCACTTTCAAAGAAGAGGGAAGAAAGGAGGGAGGGAAGAAGGAAGAGAAGGAAGAAAGAAAATGAACTTAAAGTGTAGTTCATTCTATAAGAAGATTTATTTTGGAATTCTAATGTTATTTTTTCTTCTCTTTCTTTCTCTAATTTGGTTTCAAGGGTTCTCCGCCAGTCAGTTGGCAAGATTTATTTTGCCGGAACAGAGACTGCTACCCACTGGAGTGGATATATGGAAGGAGCAGTGCAAGCAGGAGAGAGGGCAGCCAGAGAGGTATGGGAAAGATCCCAATGTCTATTTTTAAAACTAAATTAATTTTAGTGGTTTTTTCTAAACAAGTTATCAGCAATAACAGTCACACACACAAACAAAAACCTTTAAATATCAGACAAAAGAAACAATAAGCTCAATTTTTACATTTTACTTTTTTAAAGACATTTTACATTTTTAAAGTTGTATCAACTTTAACTATATGTATACACACACACACACACACACACACACACACATATATACATACACATATATCCAAAACTCTCTGTTTAATCCCATGGCCACTTCAGATTTTTTTTTAACCAAAGCCTCAACTTTCATATGAGCAGAATGCATAAGAGATTTAAAAGTAAGTCAACAATTTCCAAGTATCATTAGGTAACTACAGAAAGAATCATATCATACTTTTATATCTTTTAGAGAATTATGCCATACTATTTATAATAAATTCCTGAGATGAAAAAATCTTTAAACTAGAACTAAGCTGTCCACAAGAAAATACTAAGAATAAGAGGCCAAAATAATAAAAGATCTGAGGTGCCCAAAATTTCAAAATTTAAATTTTTTCTTCATTTTTTAAAAAGTTATGGCTTCATTTGCATACTTCCTTTTAGTACATTTGCATACTTCCTTTTAGTACTTATTCTAGTACTCATCCTGGTCTCAGCATGACTGAGAATTCTAAAAAATGACCCTGAACATACCAACTGGAATCTCACACACTGTTCATCTTCCACAAGTAAAAAAGGTGGTGGAAGCTTTCAAAATGTGATATACCAAATTCTCATGTTCATATTTTTAAGCAACAATGTAGGATTAAAAGGTATTTTTTGTCATCTAAAAACATCACTTATGGGGCAGAGGACAGTACAGATTAATAGACAGAGAATTGGTCTCAAGTGAGCAAGATCTTTGTTCAAGTTCCTCATCTGACACATACCACTTATGTGACTTTGAGAAAGTCATAAAATAATAATCACAGCTAACATTTATATACTTTATAGTATGTGACAGTCACTATGCTTAGTGCTTTACAAATCCTATCTTACTTGATGCTTCCTACAGCCCTGAGAAGCAGGTGCTATTATAATACCCATTTTACAATGAGGAAAATGAGGCAAACAGAAATTAAATAATTTGCTCAATTTGAGGCTTGTCTTCCTGATTCCAGGTGCAGTGTTCTATTCACTGTCCCACGTAGCTACATAGGCAAGTGTTTAAGACTCAGTTACATAATAGCTGCTGATTTGCATTGTTGGAAGGCATTTCCTCCCCAAGAATCCCCTAACTAGTGAAATCACAGATCTAGTCCAGCAAATATGTGTGTATGTGTTAACACAAATGTATCTTTTTTAAAAATCTCTTTTTTCTGTATTATATTGCCAAAAGCTAGCAGATTGTAACACTGCTAAAAACCCAGCCCCAGAATATGGAAGGCAAATCCACAGACACATTCTCCAGAATTCTGAATACACAAGTATGTTCCTTTCCTAGCATCTGTGGGAACAAGTAGTGAAGGGAACAGAGGTAGTTAAATGGTTACAGGTAACTTTCTGAACCAAGTCTCACAACTCTGTCCATCATTAAAACATGTAACTCATATATGATGCATTAACTTATATGGATTTAGAATTTAAGTGGATTTTGGAAATAATCAACTTAACTCAGTT
Organism: Antechinus flavipes; assembly: GCF_016432865.1. NCBI lineage: Eukaryota > Metazoa > Chordata > Mammalia > Dasyuromorphia > Dasyuridae > Antechinus > Antechinus flavipes. Next base: position 259,194,571 of record NC_067400.1, read on the forward strand.
TACAAATAACGAAACTAAGGCCCAGAGAAGTTCAGTTGAGTTGTAAAAGTCACAAAGTTTATAATAGAGGTAGGATTTGAAGCCCTGTGTCTTTTAATACTCTACATGCAGGGTTCTTTCTACAATATATGTTTCCTCCTCTGTCTTGATTACTACCCAGGCCCTAAGCAAAGAAGGTACCTGTTTGGAGTAGAAAAGAAAGAAAATCAGACCAACAGCCAAGGAAATTCACTTTCTGCCAAGAAATGACTAATTAAATGTACAGATAACATCGGTTTCCAGTTTAAGACATGTTTTTCAAAAAAGAAAATGAAAGAGTAGTGGGAAATGAAGTGTAATTTAAGTCCTCACTCTTGGGGGGAGGAAACTACAATCATTTCATAAATAGTTTATCTGTAGAGTTGCATTATCTGTGCATTTTATTGAGGTCCTGCCTTTGAAACAGTAAGAAGCAACTAAGATGAACATCATTTCTCTGCTTTACTAAGGGAGGTAGAAAGATACATATTACTCAGTGCTTAGATGACCACCTGATGGCTCTCTTTCATTTTACTGTGGAGGAGAGATAGAAAAGAGAATGGATGAGGAAGAGCGGAAAGTTCATCTTTCCCTCTAATGCAAGTTTACAAGTTGAATTTAAATTAGTAGGATTTACCGGGAAATGTTCTCATTTCAGGTACTACATGCTATGGGGAAAATTCCAGAAGATGAAATCTGGCAGTCAGAACCAGAATCTGAGGTAAGTGATTTCTCATAGTGAACAGATGTACCAGTGGCTTCAGATAATGTCTGATGACCTTAATATAAATCTCATTTATTTAAAAAAGAATAATTAAGAATGCCACATAGGTTTTTTTTTTTTCCCTATCCATATGTGCTTTAGCCAATCAATATTTTAAGTAAATACTATGAGCCTGGAGCTTAGTATTGTATATATTTTTATCTCCTTTCTGCCTAGCAGAATGAATGGCATAAAATAAAAGCTTCAACCAAAGAATATTTTAATAAGGTACCATAAGATTGGAGGTTGGAGGGTTTTTATCACAAAGAACAAGATAGAAAACAAAAGATAAAAAGAATAGAAACAAACTGATTTTTTAATGTGAATAGAAGGGTACCTCAGAAATCAGTGCTTATTTAATAGTTTTTGTCAATGATCTTCAAGAGAAGCAATCAGTAAAATCTTCAATTTTGTCAAAGACACAATAAGATTTTCTAAGTTGTAACTGATGAGGAAAAACTAAGAAAATCTCAGAAAATGGTAACTAGGAGTAGTGAGGGATAATCCTTCAATCTCAAAAGGGTATTGTTAGTGACTATTTCCCTCCAAAAAGTTCGTGTTGCCATCAGGCCCAAATAGGTTATCAAGATGTTAGACAACATGAAGAAGAGCTTCAAAATGGAAGTAAAAATGTATTCCATTCTTGATCACTGTGTAGTGCTTATTGAATAGTGTAGTGCTTTTATTGAATACTGTGTAGTGCTTATTCAGAGACCTAAAGAAAATATTATGGAAACAACAAAATTATTCCTGCACAGAAAATTCACAGAATTTTAAAGTTGGGAAGAGTTTTACTGAAAAAGATTCCTTTTCCCATAATAAATGGACATCTTTTGGTAAATATGAAGAAAGGAACCATCAGTATGTGCTTGTACAAGCATTCAAAGCACGAGTAAGGAAATAAGACTTATTTATCAAGATCTAGAGGCAGATTTTGAAGTATGAAAAAGTATAAAATACTCATATACTTGACTAAATCTGCCTCAGGAAGTGGTGCAGTCTGAAACATAATCAAGCACAAGAGCCCCTAGATCAGTGGTTCTCAAAATTTTGTTCTCAGTATCTTCATGTTGTTAAAAAAACTATCGAGGATCTGTTCAAAGAGGTTTTTATTCAAATGGGTAATATTTATAGCTATTTACTATATTATAAATAAAAAATAATTTTGAATTTGTAGACCCTCTGAAAGGGTTTCAGAGACCCCAACAATTCTTTGGATTACACTTTGAGGACCACTGACCTAGATAAAATTCATTGATAACAAAGCTCTATTAGAGGCAAGTTTTAGAAAAACAAGTTTTAATTTTATATTAAAGAGAAGAACCCTACCTTCCTGAAATAATTTTCTTGATGCTAATAGTAACTTTCATGTTCTTTCATGTAGGATGTGCCAACCCTGCCAATCACCACCACCTTCTTGGAAAGGAACTTGCCTTCTGTGCCAGGACTTTTGAAGCTGATTGGATTTTCTTTAGCCTTCTCTTCAGCTGCTGCTCTTATCTCTTCCTATAAAGGGTTCTTCTTCAGAAAGTGAAGAAGCCCCCAGATAATGTTGCATGCTTTTTGGGGAGAACTTAGAACACTTAGACTCCCCATTTCAGAAAGTGAATTAGTGGGTGGTGATTGTTATTGTTTTAATTGCAAAATCTGTCCATGCTATCAAGTCTTCTATCTGACTTTTAAAACCTCCTATCAAATCTATCTCATCAGTTTCTTTGCTTGCTATTCTCAGACTTCAGCCAAGAAAATTCACTTACTGTGCTGCTTCTCACTATCTCGGACCATTGTGATTTTCTTAATTACTTAATTTCTTAAAAGCAGTTTCTTAATTGCTTAATTCTTAATTCTTCCTTCTTTTCCCACCTTCTCTCAAAGAACCATAGAATGGAAAGGAATACTAAACTACATCTAATCAACTACTTTATTCTGAGGAGCTGAGGCCCCAAAAGGTGATTTCCTACAGTGAGGAGTCTCTCCTGTTTTCTACATTCAGTCCTCATTCTATGAAACCTTTGATTTAAAACATTATCAGTAAATAATCCCAGTTAACTAGTATACTCTTTCATATGTTCACTGGGTGCCTATATACTGTGTACTGTGTTAATTCATGCTAATTGTATGTTATTCTCTGTATTTGCCTCTAATTTTCCTCTGTGTACTCCCCAGTCTGATAGTAGATATATTGCTTTCTATTTCTTTCATATTATGAAATGCTTATTGTAATCATCAATGCTAATTAATCATTCAATAAAAAGTGCTCACTGCATACGTGTGCCATTTTTTCTTTTCTTTTATATACATTATCTATATAAGAACTGTAAACTTCTCTTGTTCTTTCAAATCAGAAGTATCCTAAGGCCATAAGTGTTGGTGTAAGCACCTAAAAGATTGTTTTTGTTGAGTTGCCACAGGATACTAAATAACGTTATCATCTAGGTTTTTCCCAACTAATCAATGATTGAATTATTTGTCACAACACAAATATTAAGCTAGCAAATCAGTCAGCCAGCCTTTATTATTTGCTTATTATGTGCCAGCATTGTGCCAAGTGTTGGGGATATAAACATGTCCCTGATTTTAGATAATTTAAATTCTGACTAGGGAAACAAGAGGTACGTGTGTGTGTGTGTGTGTGTGTGTGTGTGTGTGTGTGTGTACAACAATATTGGTAGAATTGCGAACTGATCCAATCATTCTAGAGAGCCATTTGCAACTATGATCAAAGGGCTATCAAACTGTACCTACTCTTTGATCCAGAATGTCTCTACTGGGTCTGTATCCCAAAAAGATCGTAAAAAAAGGAAAAGAACTCACATGTGCAAAAATGTTTGTAGTAACCCTTTTTGTAGTAGAAAACTGGAAGCTGAGTGGATGTTCATTAAGTGGGGAATAAGTCATGGTATATGAATATAATGGAATATTATTGTTCTATAAGAAACAATCATTAGGATTTCAGAAAGACTGGAAAAACTTATATGAACGGATGCTGAGTGAACTGAGTAGAACCAAGAGAATATTGTACATAGCAACAAGATTATGTGATGATCCACTGTGATGGACTTGACTCATTCCAACAATGAAGTGATTCAGATCAATTCCAATAGACTTGTGATGGAAAAAGCTATTTGCATCCAAAGACTATAAGGAATGAATTCAAATCACAACATAGTATTTTCATTTTTATGTTGTTGTTTACTTGCTTTTTTCTGTTTCATTTTTTTCCTTTTTGATCTGATTTTTCTTGTGCAGCATGATAAATGTAGAAATATCTTTAGAAGAATTGCACATTTTTTTTTAAGGAAAGGGGGTGGATGGGAGGAAAGGGGAAATTTTGGAATACAGGATTTTGCAAAGGTAAATATTAAAAACTATCATTTTATATATTTTGAAAATAAAAGGCTTATATATAATATATGTAATATAAACTCGTATATATGTATATACATATCATATATAGATATAGATATAGATATGCAGACATATAAAATAAGTGCAAGGTAGTTTTGAGAGACAGAACATTGATCATTAGGGTGGAGAAGAAGCAGGGTTGGGGAAAAGTTCTAATGGTTCTTATGCTGAGCTTGAAGGAAAGCAAGGACTTTTAAAAAAATGTCATGCATTCTAAGCATGGAGGATAGTTAGTGCAGTTAGTCAAGTATTTATTGAGTTCAGCTTAACAATGGGTGCAATGGGAAAAGTACCAGGTCTGAAGTCAAGAAGACTCATCAGTTGGGAAATGGCTGAATAAATTATGGTAATCACTTAATCCTGTTTGCCTCAATTCCCTCATCTGTAAAATGAGCTGGAAAAAGAAACAGCAAATCACTGCAGTATCTCTGCCAAGAAAAAGTCATAAAGAGACACAATTGAAAATGTGGAAGTCTCTATATTATATGCTAGATGAAGATACAAGTACAAAAATTGAAATAATTCATACTAATGAACTAGCATTCTAAGGGAACATGGAATGTTGTATATGAAAATAGTTTGACTAGACCACAGTGAGCTTTGCAAGACTAATATATGAGACTGAAATAAAGGTTAGGACCAAGTTTTGAAGAGTTTTAAATACCAAAGAAAGGAACAAAGACCCTAAAGGCATTAGGGAGTCACTGAAGTTAATTAGGTAGGGAGTAGCATAAAGAGGCCTGTAATTTAAGAAAAACATTTTGATAACAGTGTGGAGAATGGAGGGGAGAGTTGTTGCAATAGTCTAGGCATGAGGTGGACCTGTACCAGGTTCCCAGATAATGTAAGTAGAGAGAAGAAGCAATTTAGAGAGATGTTGTGGAGATAATATTGGCACTATCTGGCCATTGAAATGGCTTGAGGATCTCAACACTGAGCAAGACTAAAAGGATAGTAGTGATCTCAACAGTCATTGAGGAAGTGTGGAAAAGGAATAGAATGAAGGTCAAGGTAATGGCATTTGAAATGACCCTAAAATATTAGATTAAAATATTCAAGACTCAATTGAACAGCTTAGGGGTACAGTGAATAGAGCACTGGTTTTGGAGTCAGGAGAATGTGTTTAAATCCATCGTCTCGCACACTTGAAAAAAGTAGTTGTGGGACACTAAACAAGTCATTAAATCCCAATTGCCTTGCCAAAAAAAAGCAAGAGGAGGAAAAAGAAAAGAAGGATAAGGAAGAGGAGAACAAGAACAAGAATAAGAACAACAAGAGGAAAGAATTGGTAGTATAAGTCCAAGAGTAGGTCAAAAAAGACTCTAGACATGGGTCTAGAAGTCATCTCCATACACTTGATAATTAAATACATTAAATCTAATGAACTCACCCAAAGAGACTATACAAAAAAAAAAAAAAAAGGATGTCCCAATACACAGCTTTGTTAACACCCAAAGTTAGGGAGCATGATATGAATGATAATCCAGTAAAGGAAAGTAAGCAACATCAGATAAACAAGTAAGAAGAGAACCAGGACAGAACCATTCATGAAAATCCAAAGAAAGTATCCAGGAGAAATAGATGTGGTCAGCAGTATCAAATGTTTCAGAAAGATCAAAAAAAAAATTGAAGAGGATTAAGAAGAAACTATTAGATTAGGTAATAAAGATTTTTTTAAAGCAACTGTGTAGCGAGGAATTTCAGTCAAAGATAAAGTAACTTCAGGTAAAGTCAAAAGCCAGATTTTACTGGGTCTAAAGGAGAACATTTTTTAAAAGAAGTTTGGTGGAGAAAGTGAGAAAAGATTTAGGATGGTAGCTTGCAGATATCATAGTATATACTAAAATTTAAGGATACTGGAGACTTAAATATGTTATACAATTGCCCTTTTAACCATAAAGTATTTCAATAAAATATTGATTTAAGCCTGCTATTCTACAGCATTATATATTTGAATCTCATTATATATATATATTTTTTTTTCAAAAAGATGTTACCATTTTGTAATGTCCATATTTTGTGATTGCAAAGATCAGTTCTGGGGAAAAAAAGTAAATTTTAAATCTATAGTCAATGATTTCAAATCTCTATAAAATTCATCGTATTTATGAGAGAGAAAATAAATAAAATTTCAGAAATGTACCCAATTTACAGTGACATGTGTCTTAAAATATCTTTACAAATCATAGAGACAGAGAAAAAAATGAAATATTCCATTGACTTTTTTTTAATGCCATTTTGCCTTTTGAATCTTTGTGACCACTGCTAGACTGTATACTACCTACATTTTTTGATTCAGTCAAAATGCTCTTCAGAGAGTTTCTATTTCAATTCTAAATAGAAGGAAAATTTGACCATTGTCCTCCAAATGCAGAAGGATTATGATTTCCCTTTTGTGAAGTGGATAAATAGTATAAATCTTCTCATTCCAATTTTGAGTCATTGCATTTTTACTTGAGGTCTCTTCAGAAGAATCAGCCAAGATATATGTACTAATGCATATCTTCATTCTCAAGGTCCCATCCCTTAACTGGACAAATTTTCCTTTTTCTGCTCTTTTTTTAAAAATTCCACAATTTTCCCAATCCAAGATGTAAAGGTAGGGTTCTCATGCCCAAGCTTTAGCAGTTATATACCCAGGAGTCAGAAGTCTAGCCCCACCAGATTCTATCAGGAATACTGGTATTCTCTTTAAAATGAGGGATAAATATACTCATATATAGAAAAAGCTACCTTTTCCAAGTACCCTTTTTTCCTTCTTTGCACAAATAAGAAGGGAGGAGAAATCACAATTTATATTTGAGACCTATTTCAACTTATCTACTAAGTTTGAAAAGTTAAATTCCTTGATCATCCCATAATTGACTAACCACCAAATCTGGACAAAGACCCAGTTTGGGGGCTGAAGGAGTCAGAATAGAATTCCTCAGTCAGTGGCTCTGCCTAAAGCATCCTCCAGATTGAGCAGCCCATGCTGTTAGAACAAACTTTTTATTTGCCCTCAGTAAAGAAGCAAACTCAGATAGATTAAAAGGAATTTATTAAGCACCTCAAGACAACAAGGTATTGAGAGAAGCCAAGATATAATTTCAAATTACCTACTGCTTTTAGAGACAACTTTTTGTAATAAGAGCAAGACAATTCTGAAGAATACATGAAATATATTCAAAAAGGAATGAACCACTGCATCTCAGCTCCTCTCCCATAGCTACATCATAGGGAAATGAGTTCGGAGGTTAAGAGATGGGAGGCAAAGCATGTGAACTCTAATATAATTCATTGGGTCCTTCTTATAAGGAATAATAATAACAAGCTGGAGCTCATCTGGCTTCCTATTATTAGAAATTCTAATCCATCTATCTTGTCTCCAACCCCTAAGGTTTGTCTTGGTTAGCATTTTTTATTTTTTTCTATTCCAACTTCTTTTAATTTATATAATAGCTATGTATTTTTCAAAATATATTCAAAAATAGTTTTCAACATTCACCCTTGAAAAACATTGTGTTCCAAATTTTTCTCCCTCCTTCCTTACCTTCTCCTACATTAGACAGCAAGTAATCTAATATAGGTTAAACAAGTGCAATTCTTCTAAACATATTTCTATATTTATCATGCTACAAAAGACAAATCAGATCAAAAAGGGAAAAAAATGAAAAAGAAAAAACAAGCAAGCAAACAATACCAACAAAAAAGGTGAAAACACTTTTTGTGATCCACATTCAATCTCTCTTTCTGGAAAAAAGATGGTTCTCTCCATCATAAGTCTATTGGAATTGGCCTGAATCATTCATTGTTGAAAAGAGCCAAGTCCATCACAGTTGCTCATCACATAATATTCTTGTTGCTTTTTACTATTGCTTTATTCTATTAATTCTACTCACTTCACTTAGTATCAGTTCATATAAGTCTCTCCAGGCCTCTCTGAAATCATCCTGCTGATCCTTTCTTATAGAACAATAATATTCCATTACATTCATATACCACAATTTATTCAGCCATTCCCCAACTGATGAGCATCCACTATGTTTCCAGTTCCTTGCCACTACTAGAAAGTACAATTTTGCATATGCGAGTCCTTTTCTCTTTTTTTATGATCTCTTTGGGATACAGACCAGTAGAGAACTGCTAGATCAAAGAGTATGTACAGTTTAATAGTTCACAACTCCACCAACAATGTTGTAGTGCCCCAGATTTTCCACATTTTCTTCAACATTTATCTTTTCCTGTCATCTTAGCCCATATGAGAGGTGTGAACTAGTACTTCAGAGTTGTCTTAATTTGATTTCTCTAAACAATATTGATTTGCATTGTACATGACAACAAGATTATAAGATGATCAATTCTGATGGACGTGGCTCTCTTCAACAATGAGATGATTCAAGCCAATTCCAATAGTTCAGTAATGAATTCAGCCATCTATACCCAGAGAGAGGACTGTGGGAACTGAGTGTGGACCACAATATAGCATTCTCATTCTTTCTGTTGTTGTTTACTTGCATTTTGTTTCCTTTCTCATTTTTTCCCTTTTCTGCTCTGATTTTTCTTGTGTAGCAAGATAATTGTATAAATATGTATACATATATTGTATTTAACCTATATTTTTCACATGTTTAATATATATTGTATTGCTTGCCATCTGGGGAAGGGTAAAGAGAAGAGGGGGAAATTTGGAACACAGGTTTTGCAAGAGTCAATGTTGAAAAATTATCCATCCACATGTTTTGAAAATAAAAAGTTTTAATAAAAAACCTAGTAATTTGGAGCATTTTTTATATGACTAGAAATGGCTTTAATTTCTTCATCTGAAAATTATCTGTTAATAACTTTTGAACATTTATTAATTGAAGAATGATTTATATTCTTATAAATTTGAGTCAATTCTCACTATTTTTTAGAAGTGAGGCCTTTATCAGAACCCTTAGATGAAAAAAAAAATGCCCAGTCTTCTGCTTTCCTTCTAATCTTGGTTGCATTGGTTTTGTTTGCATAAAAAAAATAATTTAATATAATTAAAATTATCATTTGGCAGTTCATGTTTTCTAATTCTTCTTTGCCCATAAATCCCTTTCTTCTCCACAGATCTAAGAGGTAGACTATTCCTTATTCTCCTAATTTGCTTAGAGTATCACTCTGTATGACTAAATCATGAACTTTTTCTACCTAATCTTGAGATAGGATGTTAAGTAGGGATCAATGTCTAGTTTCTGCAATACTGTTTTCTAATTTTCCCAGTAATTTTTATCAAATTGTGAGTTCTTATCCTAGAAGCTGGAGTCTTTAGATTTATCAAGCATTAGATTGCTATAGTCATCAGCTATATCTATTCCACTGATCTACTACTCTACTTCTTAGACAGTACTAAATGTTTTTGATGATTGCTATTTTATAATATAGTTTTATGTCTGGTACTGCTAGGCCATCTTTGTTTGCATTTTTTTCATTAATCCTTTGAAATTCTTAACCTTTTGTTTTTCCAGATGAATTTTGTTATTATTTTTTCTAGCTCTATAAAGTAATTTCTTGGCACTTTGATTAGTGTGGCACTGAATAAGTAGATTAATATAGATAAATGTGACATCTTTATTATATTAGCTCTGCTTACCCACAAGCAATTGATATTCTTCCAATTGTTTAGGTCTAACTTTATTTGCATGCTTTATAATTGTGGTTCATATAGTTCCTGGCTTTGTGTTGGCAGGTAGACTCCCAAATATTTTATATTATATGTAATTATTTTTAAAATTTCTTTTTCTTCTTCTTCTTCTTCTTCTTCTTCTTCTTCTTCTTCTTCTTCTTCTTCTTCTTCTTCTTCTTCTTCTTCTTCTTCTTCTTCTTCTTCGCAAGGCAATTGGGGTTAAGTGATTTGTCCAGGATCGTACAGCTAAAAAGTATTGAATGTCTGAGGCTGGATTTGGACTTAGGTCCTCCTGATTTCAGAGTCAGTGCTCTATGTACTATGCTATCTAGCTACCCCACTACAATTATTTTCAATGGGATTTTTCATTCTTTTGTTGCTGGACTTAGTTGATAATATATATAAGTGCTGATGGTTTATATAGATTTGTTTAGTATTATATGAGGCTTTGCTAAAGTTATTAATTTCTTCTACTAGTTTTTTAGTTGATTTTCTAGGATTCTCTAAGTATACTATCATATTATCTGCAAAGTAGCAATGGTGCAAAAATTGTAATGGTGATATTGGGCAACCTTATTTCATCCCTGATCTTATTGGTAATGCTTCCAGTTTATCCCCATTACATATGATGGTTGGTGATGAATTTATATAGATGCTACTGATCATTTTAAGAAAAACTCCATTTATTCCTGCAGCATATTTTTTAGATAATCAAACTCCTTCCTAATTCCTCCCATTATTCCCTAGATCCTGCCCCTTTCACCAGTCCTCTGTACCCTTAAGACTTTAAAAGTCATGTTCCCCCAAAATCAAGTTGCTCAATCAGTATGACTCTGCCTTGCCTAATTATATTCTTTTGAGCCCACAAGCTATTTCACATAATAAATGGCAAACCTCTATAAGCTGTGATAGATATGTCTATGTTATGACTTCTTCAGATCAATTTATAATTTTATCACATATCCTAAATTCTTTTTATAATATTCTTTTACAATTATGCTCTCCTAAAACTACTTCATATTTCTGCATATTTTCACTTCAAAAGTCCATGTCACCTTTCCCAACAGACAGGTTGACACTTATCAGAAGACAAGAAAGATTGTAAACAATGGGCTCATTCAGATAATGCAGCACAAATTTCAATACCTTCCTAAGAGAAATAAATAAATAACAGAATATATCTGAAGACATTTGATTACCCAACTTCAATGGGAAAAACTTATTTTGTCAACTAGAGAAAGTTCTAAAAGGGGATTAGGGACTAGTTCCACACAACTCAATCTCTCTTCTTTCTTTATACTTTACTAAAAATGTCTAACCTTTTCCCACCTTCCAACTTATAACTTAACCCCTTATTATTATTAAGACTGTGAATCAACACTTACCAATCAACAGTTCTTTTCTCTTCTTAAACAAAACAACTGTAAATAGAACATAGCTCTGAAGTAATCTATAAACCAAGTTAAGCTCCCTGATCTCAGAATTCTCACCTCCTTTATCTCTCTTATCTTCCCCAGGATCTAACATGATGTATTGTCCTATTTTTATTGCTCTGTTTTTTGGTTCTGACTTAATCCTAGGATAGTATCATAGATATAGACATACAACCATCCTGAGAGGCCAGTTCTTCCAATCTCTTCATTTTACAGATGGGGAAACTGAGTCTGAAAGAGATGACTAATTTAAATAAGGTCACACAGATAGTAAACATCAAAAGTGAGATTTGAATACAGCTTCTCAGATTCCAGGTTCTCCTTCCAACCTCAATTATCTTCCCAATGCACCATGCTTCCTCTAGGTAAATCAACCAAGGCAATTCCTTAATTCCTCTACAACTTGAAGACTGTGAGAGTTACAAGGACTATTGAAAGGTCAATGATTTCAAAGCCAGTTTTCTACCAAGATATCATCTCTTCTGTTGGGCTTAATTAAATTTGTTGAAAGAATAAGAGAATTTTCCTCTTTTCCTAATATTAACAATATAGAAAATGTTTATTCTGGTCAAATAGAATGATCCAATGTACCTTACATGGGAGTGAGGAAAAAAGACTAGAATCTTAGTGAATGAAGTATTCATTTAAAAAATGTATTGTGAAGAATTTACTGAATTTGAAATTTGGTTTCACCAATCACACCAATGTTCCCAATGCAATTCTACTATATGCAAGCTTATATTCTTGTACCCAAGTTTGCCTTCTTTTTATGACTATCATTCAGCAGTGATATCTTATCTACCAGGAATAAGAAACATCACTGACAAGCCATATATCATTCTAGCAAAATGAGATTACAGGTTTTAGCCTCCAGCTGTGATCACTTTGGCCTGTTCCTCTGGTTTTATTGACATTCTAATCTTTAACCTTTTCTTCCTGAGTACTCTGGCTTGTTTATTTTCCTTGACAATCTATTTCCCTGGAAGGCAAAACACTGAGTGGCACTGATGCTTTTGCTCTTTAGCTTGAATGTCTCACAATTCATAGGCCTTGACACTGGAACATTGGACTGTATTAACTTTCTGTCCCCTAAACTTCTTCTGAACATAATATGCTCTGAGAGCCTTGTTTAAACTCTAGCCTAAAGTAAAATGGCAGAATGAATGAATGAATAGATAGATGAGTGAATGAATGAAAAAGCATTTATTAAGCACCTATTAAATGTCAGGCCCTGTACTAGGGACTAGAGAGTCAAATATAAAAGTGATATAACTCTAAATATAAAATATATATAAAAATAAGCCGTGAAGGAGCATATATTGCAATATATTTATAAGGAGAAAGGGAGAAAGAACCACACATGTAGGGCAGTGGTAGTTAAGGAAGTGAGTTTGGATCTGGGGACTCACAGGAATGGTTAAGTGAAACCATAAAAAAGTCTCTTGTTACAATTTTCACATTCTTTCTAGAAGCAATATTAATTCTCTTACTAGAAAAAAATTATAATGTATTTCTGATAATGAAAATTTATTTGGAATCAGTGAGTCCCATTCCTACCTTGGGAGCTTCAATCCCATATCACATGACAGGGATATGGAAGAATTCCCTGTCTTTTTTCACCTTGCTTTTTTCTGCTGGGTATATGAAGCAGAAACAAAGAAGATAACTAGGGATTAAGAGAGGAAAAGAAGTGTGAGTAGACAAAAGTGTCTAAATGGGGAAAAAAGAAAGGAAAAAAGACTATTTCAAAAAGCAAGTAGTGATTTGAGCTATTATCTGCATTGTAGATACTTTTTTTTCCAGAACTGAATAAAAAATCAATATGACTTGTCCTCTCATGCCCTTGGCTCAGACTCAGAGTCATTTTTTCCAGCCAGCAGAACTGGTTCAACTTTATGAAAAGAAAGGTTTTTTTTTTTTTTTAAATTGGTCCCCTTTTTTAGTGCAGAATTATATAATTTAATTTAATTCAACAAATATTTATTAAATTCCTGATATTTAGCTTTGCAGAGCTACTGGGCATGGAAAGAAAGAAACATAGTCTTTGCCTTCAAAAAGCTGGGTGCCATCAGATCTTAACTTTTTTACAGAAATGAAAGAAATGTATTTATATGTATGTTATACTGTGCTAAGAGCTGGGGATACAAACAATACAAAACCATAAAAGAGACAATCCTTGCTCTCATGAAAATCAGTTTCTTATGATAGAAAATTCCATCTACATTCAGAGAATGAAATATGGAGTTTGAATGCAGATGAAGCATACTGTTTTTACATTTCAAAAATTCATTTTTTGTTTTTTCTTTCTTGGTTTTTCCCTTTTATTATGATTCTTATTTCATAGCATGACAAATGTGTAAATATGTTTAACATAATATTGTGTGTGTGTGTGTGTGTGTGTGTGTGTGTGTGTGTGTAAAATTCTACTCATACTTGTATTTATCAGTTCTTTCTTTGGATGCAAATTTGGGTATTTATAATAGTCAAAATAATTTGTTGACTCAAAGTTGTTCTTAAAATAATATTATTGCTTCAGTATACAATGTTCTCTTGGTTCTGCTCATTTAATTCTTCATTATTCCATGCAATCTACCCATGTTTTTCTAAGCTCATTGAGCTTATCATTTCTTATAGCACAGTAATCTTCTATTACAATCCATATATCTCAACTTGTTTGGCTATTCCCAATTAATAAGCATCCCTACATTTTCCAAGTCTTTGCCACTATCAAGAGAGCTACTATAAATATTTTAGAACACATAGCTACTAAAAGAAAGAAGGAAATTTACATGACAACTGTATTATATATTTAAAAGAGAAAGGTAGTTGTACACAATATGTTGTCATATGGGAGCCACTGCCAGTGGCTGCTGGAGGTCTAATTCAGACCTGTAGAATGGATCTCTTCATGTGAGAGGATGATGATGATGAAACAAAGAGACTGAGAGGCAGTTGTTGTTCTCTAACCTCCCTCTTCTTCACTCTTGCCTTTAATTTATTTCATTCCCAATTCACAAGGAATATCTGCGTAAGTACAGATGTTATGATCCGTAGCTGGAGAGTCTCTCAAAGAATTGATCTGCCCCTTCATTTAGGCATGGTCCTTAACAATAAAAGATTTGCGGTGTCATGTGCAATCACCTTTTTTATTATACCATATATATGGTATATGCTTGTTTTATTCCATAAATTAAAAATTAAATAAATGAAAATTTAAAAAATAATATTTTATTACACTAAAGGCAAAAAAAAAAAAAAAAGAACCTTGAGCCTCTTACCTGTTTTCTTTCTCTCCTAAAATAACTCAGAAATCCCCATCATCTGCAATGAGCTTTTTATATATTTATGTACATTTACAAGCACTGTGTCCTGTGATACAAAAGAAAGAAAAATGGTGTTTGTCCTTGAAGAGTATAAAGAGGGAAGAATAATTTCAAAAAACAATTGAGGACTAGGTTTATTACAAGCGAAACAAACTTGAATGTGGAACCCAAAGAGTTGACAGTCAATATGTAAGTTTGCACATTTATGATAGTAGGAAAAAGGATAGAGTATATCTATCACACAAATCTCCACCTAAAGAGAGGAAGAATGTAATAAAGGTGCAGTAAAGGTGGGGAAAAGATAAAGCCCCTCCCACAGGGAAGGAACAAGGCACTAGCAGGAGCCAAGTTATTTTCCCTTAGGAACTGTGAGATGAGGAAGATAGAAGGGTCTGCTTATCTACAAGAGACCCAGCTGCACAATTTCTCAGCTTAGTACAGACTGACTGGTGTCTGCCTTAACTACCAAAAATCAGGGAGGGCCCAGTCTGGGATGCAAACAACACATTATGTTAGCTTAGGATGGGCTTCATCCATGACACAGTCAAGGCCTCCTGTATACTTTGGGCCTGATGTTTCTGGAAAATAGGGCAATTCAAAAAGACAAGTTCAGGGAAATCCTTAACATTCCTTGACAAGAATTCACATTTAAAGGTGAAGAATGGGTGTTGAGTTTGATCAGTGTTACAATTTGAGTCGAACAGTTGAATGGACTTTGTACAATCATCTTATCAATATGAATCAGTACATATTACATATATTATTCTTATTCCCTAAATGCAATTAAAGCTCCAACTTAAGTTTTGGGTCTCGAGTACAATGTGAGATCAATGAGCGTAGAGGCCCACAGATACTGGGGGAACGTTGGGTAAGGTGTAAGACTCTTCAGCTCAGAGGGAACCTGCTGACAACATCTGGTTCCGCTCCTCAACACCCTTTGGTGCTTTCCCCCTTCCTGAGAAGTCAGGGAGGGCGTGACCACCCCCCCTTGGTTCTTTACCCCTTCCTGAGAAGTCAGGGAGGGCATGACCACCTATGTTCTACTTGAAGTAAGGGATGCTGAGAGAACTTGAAATAAAAGGGCTCCATCTTTGAGCATCCACATGAATCTTGCCTCATCACTTCTCCACTAAGACCAAGGACTCGGGATGGTCCTGATATCCTCCAGAGGGCTAGACCAGACCGCATATTTTGGCACCCTAGTGTGGGGGCTCTAGAAAGCACACTACAAATAAGGAAAAGGTAAAAAGTTGTCCAGTCAAGGTAACAGAATCATACGTTGAGAGCTACAAGAAACCTAGGCCATTCATCTAACGCCATGATTTTATAGATAAGGAAAATAAGGGCTAAGGAGAGTTAAAAGTTATATGAGTAGTAAATCTCAAAAACAGGATTTGAACAAATTTAAATGAACAAAGAAATTATATTCTTTAACCAGTAGATGGTGCTCTGTTTAACAAATACTTGGTAGATTTATTCTTGTTGGAGGATTCCAAATACAATGATGTAGACTAATTGAAAATAGGTTCTTAGATTAGTAGGAAGAAAATCATCTAGAAAAAGCTAAAGAAGATGGAAAAACAACATAAGGTTGATGGAACTGATAACAACAATGAACATCCAAATTGGATTTTACAAGCAATAAAGATCAATTCATCTCTACCTTTGGAGTCAGGCTTCTTAATTGCTTTTTGTTTAATTTATTCAACCAATATTTATTAGAAGACACAAAGTCTCATGACAACATCTTTCTAAATCAATGTGAATCTTGTCCATCCTTAGAAATGCAATGATATGTTTAACATATATTGGATTACTTACTGTCCAGGGGAGAGAGTGAAGGAAAGGGAGGGGGAAAAATTGAAACACAAGGTTTTGCATGGGTGAATGTTGAAAACTATGTATATATTTTGAAAATAAAAAGCTTTAATAAAGAGAAATACAATAATATACACAGGATATTTCAGGAAACTAAGAAAAGTATCCACAAAAAGAGCATTTTAAAAATATTTTTTATTAATGCTTTTAAAAAACTATATTAACTATACTGAATAGATCTGAATAGAACTTAGTTTGTACTTTGTACTTTGGAACAAAAAACAGTTAAGCAAAACAAATCCACTCTTTGACCACATTTGACAACATATTTAACTATAGTACCTCTCTAGGACTAATGCAATGCTTGCGTTGATATCCCTGGGAATATACCACAGGGACACTATCCAAATGGTTCATTGAAAGTTTTACAGTATGGTGATTTGTGTAAAAATTGGGTATTATGTTTTAAAAGAAATTTTACACGCACATTTTTGTTGTTGCTTTTAAAAATACATTTTTAATCGAGTTTTTTATATTTTGGGTTTTTTTTTTGTTTGTTTCCAGGCTTCTATCTATATCTAAAGTGTTTTTGCACGCCACTGACTGAGGAACAAATGATGACTCCAAGTTGATACAGTAAATGACCTGACAATAAATACCTGGCAGTTTGTTACAGAGCATCTTGGAGTAGAAACATTTGTGGTTTGGGACACTCTACAAGAGATCCAAGAAAAGACCAAATGCTATAAATATGTAGAGGAATGTAGCACCTCAATTTGTCCCTAATTTCCAGCTAGTCCTCCTAGTGATTTTAGAAGAGACTCTTCCTTTAAGTGAGATTGAGATTTCTCAGTTGAACTGAAATCTTATCCTGCTTCTCTCTAAAGAACATAGTTACTCTTGTGACTGGCATGTTTAATCTGTATCATTTCCTCTTCTGCTTAAACTTTTTGTTTGGGTCAGTGGTTTTACTTACATAATCTCAGTTCCAAAACCCATTGATATGAGACTCCCTTCTCATTGGTGGAGATCAGTGTTCTGTGTTTGTGAGGGACTGGGAGGAGTTGGCAAGATGAGGAGAGAGGAAAGTCTTTCAGTCTTTTCAAGATTCAAGTCTTTTTGGATTTCAGATGCTTCTGGCTTCCAGATTTGAAAGAGAAAGTAGAAAAGGACAATTCTATCTCAGATTACTGAAGGAAAAGATAGTGGGAAGACTTGAGAGACACTGGAAGTTTCCATTGCGCTCCTAATGCCAACTTGCTATACTGGAGACCTCAGGAAACTTTTCTTTGGGTGAAATGTAGTGCTTCTCTCTCCCTCCCCCCTCTTATTTTTCTTCCCCCCCCCGTCTCTCTCTCCCCTCCTTCTCTCTCTCTCTCCCCCTCTTTCTCTCTCTTTTCTCTTTCTCTCTCTTCTCTCTCCTTCTGTCTCTGTCTCTCTTTCTTTCTCTTTCTATCTCTCTGTCTCTCTCTCTTTCTGTGTATATGTGTCTCTATCTCTATTTCTCTGTCTTTCTTTCTCTCTCTTCTCTCTCTGCCTCTCTCTGTGTGTCTCTCTCCTTCTGTCTCTCTGTCTTTCTCTTTCTGTCTCTCTCTTTCTGTGTATATGTGTTTCTATCTCTGTTTCTTTGTATTTCTCTCTCTCTCTGTCTCTGTCTCTCTCTCTGTGTGTATATGTGTCTCTGTCTCTATCTCTCTGTCTCTTTCTTTTTCTCTGTCTCTCTCTGTGTCTGTGTCTCTCAGCGTCTCTGTCTCTCTCTGTTGAGCTGAGTTACCTTGCTCCTAATGATAGGGCTCCTTTATCCTGTTTTGCCTGTCATATTCTAACATGTACACTTTCTCAGATTTCTGTTTTTGTTACCAATTTGGATAAATAGATTTCTTGTCTAATTGCTATGTGTGTCTTCATGTGGAACTGGTATCTAATGGAAAACAAATCAAGCCTTTAGGATAAATCTTGGGGTCCTGCTTTCCCCATTGGTGAAATAATGATCAGAATTAGATTGAACTTGAAAATCACATCCTCTAGACTAATAATATTCAAAGGAGCAAATGAGTATAATTCTAGCTCATTACCCTTTCTCTCTGAGGAAAGCACAGTGGTGGCCTCTGGCTTCCTGATTCCCCATCTGAAAGGAATCTTCCTTACAAAAGTGTGGAGGAAGAAGAGGCTATATGTATCTATTCTGCCTCTGCCCAAACCATACAACACCCCTTTGCTATAGTCTAGCAATATGGTCTTATGTAACTAACATTGATAGAAAAGAGCTAAGCTAGTCAGAATAAGCTAAGGGGTATCTTTAGAGTGATTAGGAAAACAACTTTGTTTTGAACACCCCCCCAATAAAAGGAACCCCCAGACCAGAGATATTTGAGGGAAACTGATATAAATGTAACTACGCTACTGGAAGATAACCAAGAAAAAAAATAGATATCCAGCTAGGAACCTTTTCCTATTCCCCTCAAAATAAAAATGCCAGTGTTTCATGGAGAATGGCTGGTCATACAGACATTAATAAATTTAAACATTGCTAAGATGGCTGGAACATCATGTCTTCCAGGGATAATTCTCCCTGCTATTGCCTTCAAAGTGCATCTATGTGTAAATATATTTCATGTGGAACGTTTATTTTACACTCTTCACATTTGCAAAGAGATATTCATCCAGTACTTGAGTTATTGAAAGCTTTTGTAGAACAGACAAATGTTAAATTTTCAGTGTGTACATTAATGATTAGAAATTAGCAAATGCTACAAAATCAGGCTTAATTTATTGTTTTGTTGACTGAGAAAGTAGAAAAAATTTTTAACATAAATTAAACTTAAAAGGGTATTATACATTTTTTCTTTTTGTTTTTGGAGAATCATCTGTGAAACCTTTATAGCATACCATCAGTTATTAGGATTTCTTAATTTGGTATCCAGTAAAGAAAATTTTGCATATTATTTTTTCTCTTTGTTTTAACCTGTAAATCTGCAAATACACAGGGTTTTTTTTGTGATGTGATGAAAAAAATTTTCATATTTATACATTTGTTGAATGGTTATTGTTCTGTTACTGAATACTAGACAAGTATTAATATTGAGGTTGATGTGATGTGAAAAGCATGGACTTTGAATCACTTAAGTGCTGGTGCCTGATAATGATTTTTTTTTCTTTTTATTAATCTCTCCCTCTCATTACTCTTCTATTTTTCCCTAGTCCCTCCAATAACAATACATTTCTTTTTTGTCATCATGTTATTCTGATGAGTATGATATAGAACCTCAGAAATGTTTTAATTTTCCTTTCTCTAATTGTGAGTAACTTGGTGCATTTTTATATAGTTGTGAATATCTTAAATTTCTTACCTTAAAAATTATCTGTTCTTATCTTTCTTACCAGCTATTTGGGGAATAGCTCTTATTTTAAGAAATTTGAATCAATTTATCTATCTTGAAAATGAGGCTTTTATCAGAAAAACTTGTTGCAAAGATTTTCTCAGTTAACCATTTCCACTATAATTTTTGTTATGTTTAATTTGCTTTGCAAATATATTTTTTTAATTTTAAATCATAAAATGTATCAATTTTATTATATGTGATGCTCACCTATCCCTTGCTGGAAGAATAAGAGTTAAAAGACTTATGCTATTTTTGAAATTGAACTGCAAAAGAATATACATATTTCACAATATCACATGGAATTTTTATTTGTCATATATGAGGGTACAAAGATATTGCAAATAAATGCAAAGGGGCAAAAATTAATAAAAACATAATTTGCAGAATTTAATACAGTAAAAACAAGATTCAGTTGCGGATGCACAAGCAAAAGAAGCACAGACTCAAATGGAGGCTTAGTTATGAAGTTCTAAAGAATAAGTGGATTACAGAATAAATCACACAAACAATGAACAATTATCTGAAAGAAAATGATAATGAGGAAACAACATACCAAAATTTGTGGGATTTAGCTGAAACAATCAGCAATGAGAAATATGCATCTCTCTACTAATATACATTTTTAAAAATATAAAAGGAGAGAAATGAATATGCATCTAGAAAGCTAACAAATAAACTCTATTATTAAAAACTTAAAGGAGAAATAAGCAAACTGGAAACCAAAATAATTATAAAAATGAACATAAAACTAAAAGACAGTTCTTTAAAAAGATGATTAAAATTGATTCCTCCTCCCAATCTGATTAAAAAGAAGAGGGGAAAATAAAATAAAAAATAAAATTATAAACATATTGTTTATTATATTTACAGTAATAGAACACCAATATGGAGTCATTTTTGGCTGAGTGGGTCTAATGCCTATAAAAGCAAATAGGCAAACGAATTCTGAGAATGTACCAAACTATTTCTAGCATCTTTTTGAGGTAGCAAAGTATCAAAATTGAACATTATGATATATAAATTTAATGGTTTAGTATTATACTATAAGAAATGATTAAAAAGGATGATTTCAGAGAAATCTGTGAAGGCTTAAATAAATTGATGCATGCACACATATATTGTATCTAGGATATACTGTAACCTATTCAACATGTAAAGGACTGCTTGCCATCTGGGGGAGGAGGTGGAGGGAGAGAGGGGAAAAATCAGAACAGAAGTGAATGCAAGGGATAATGCTGTAAAAAATTACTCTGGCATGGATTCTGTCAATAAAAAGTTATTTAAAGAATAAAAAAAAAAGAAAAAGAAATAAATCGATGCAGGGTGAAGTGAATAGAACTAAAAGAACAATTTGCTGGTATCTTTCTTCAGATTATTGATTTTCCCAGGAGGACAACTGTTCTGCCTCAACTCTTATTTGTATTTACTGCTCTATGTTTGCCCTGAGAAAAATTTTTGTCCTGTTTGTGAGGGAAATCTGAAAAGCTTAGAATATTCTGATCAACTCTAACATTTGCCATCCTCCCAGAATCCTTCTCCGACTTTTTTTTCTTATTACTGCAAACAGTTGATGCAATATCGGAATTAGTTCTTTGAATATTTGCTATAATTCATTTGCAAATCCATCTGGTTCTGGAGTTTTTCTTTGGGAATTAGTTCATGGATTATTTAATTTCTTTTTTTAGATACGGTATTGTTGGAATCTTTACAAACTGCTAACTCTTTAGAGTTGATGTTTTGGGCCAGAACCTGGAACAAGGTACTAAGTAGAACAAATTGATACAATGCTTGTGTTCACACCAATACTCATTGGAGTTCACAAGTATGGGAGAGTCACAAAGTAAACTTTGTAACTTTGTGAATTCACACCTCCCTTGAAGCTCTTAGGGCCAGAGAATACTCTGGGAGAAACCCATAATCCCTCTCTCTCACATCCCACAATTCCTCTCTCTCGAATAAATAGAGCCTCAAAGGGGCCAGTGAGAAGAGTTTTCAGAGGAAGAAGCTACGAGTCGAGAGTTCAGCGGAAGATTGAGAAGTCTCTCTCAGAGGCACAACCAGATTCATCTTCATCTCACACCACTGTAGTTGGTGGCTGGGCTCCTGCACTTCCCCCACTAAGACCAAGCTGCTCTGAAAGACTCGCCAGAAAGCTGCCGAGCCCCAAGTGAAGGAGACAAGACATTCATTCCATCTTTGTGTTGGCTGGAGGCTGAAGGAAGCAGAGGCAGAGGCTGAAGGACAAAACCTTTGGATTTGGAGATATTCGGAGGGAGCTCTTGGAACCAAGCAGAGAGAGAGGCCTCTAAGAATCTAGCTATCCGGGCCCAAGGAAAGAGACAAGACTTGGAAGGAGAAATAAACATTTGTATTTTTACCAGCTGGCTGCATTTGGGGTAATTATTGATCTGAACTGATACTAAGGCTGCCTCCAGAAAACCTCCTCAAGAAACCTGCTCTCTCTCCCAGACAGAACCTTTATATTATTTTAAAGAAGAAAAAGAACACCACACTGTATTATTTAAATAGCTTAATAGTCTGATATGGGAATTTTATATTTTGGCAAGTATTATTCCATATATTCTATTTTATTATTTTTGATAATCAGGAAAAGTAGTTTATAATAATTTACTTTTTCTCAATTGTTATGAGTTTTTTCATTTTTGATATTTAGTTTTCCTCTTTTTCTTTTTAGAATTAGATTAGGTAACTGTTTATCTGTTTCATTAGGTTTTTTAAAATAGTGGATCCTAGTGTTATTTACTAATTGGATATACTCTTTGCTTTCCACTTTATTAAATTCCTTCTTTAAGGTGTCTTCTACTCTACCTCAAAAGTGTCATGGTATTTTATGGAACAGAAAAGCAGAGTAGGAAAGTACATAAATGGAGAGAGGGAAATTGTGAGGTATATGACAATGGATGATCAACCTCTATAAAGTCTGTAGGTAAACAGTGACAGCTTGATTTCTATCAGAAAATAACATTTGGGAGAATAGGAGATTGAAGATTGGAGAGTTTGAAATTGAAGGACTGAGGGGAAAAAAGATTTTACTGTGAGCAGTAGAGATAATCCTACTGACGAGCATGCTCATGAGAAGTGATATATGTCTATGTTGGGAAATAAAGACTTCATTAAGAATTTCATATGAAAGTAGAGGGAGTGGGAAGGAAGTAGTGGTGGACTGGGAGGCTACAATCTTTAAAAGACTATTAATAGTATTTAGGATAAATTGCCAAAAACAGAAGATAGAATGGTGGTGAGGATGAGATGGAGAGAACATAAACCCAGAGAAGGGATGCCACAGTTTTGGGGAAATAAAATTATGCTGTTTAGGATGGGAAGGTGGGCCTAAAATAATTTAGAGAACAGAATTATTTCTATCACATGGCATTATTCCTCTGCAACAGGTGCTTCTTTAACTGATTCCTTAAAGAGCAAGGATCAGCAAAAAATCAGGATGATGAGACAGAACCCATAAAAACCCTAATAAAAATTAGGAATGTAGTTAGGAAAGGAAGCTCAAATTCGGTAGTTCAAAAATGTTAGCCATTTTTTTTTCAAATGTTCTCTAGTTCTTCTTTGTTCATGAATTCCTCCTTTCTCTAAAGATCTGGTAGGTAAATTACTTTGCTCTCCTAATTTACTTATGACATCATCTTTTATGTCAAATCATGTAGTCATTTTGATTTTATTTTGGTATAATATGAGATGTAGATCTATGTCAAGTTTCTGACATATTTCAGTTTTCCCAGCAATTTTGGTCAAATAGCGACGTATTTTCAAAGCTGAAGTTTGGGGAGTTATCAAACACTAGACTATACAGGCCTTGATTATTGTCGGGGTCTCTGATCTACTCCACAGATCCAGCACTCTATTTCTTAGCCAGCACCAACCAACAACTCTAACTTTTTTCATTAATTCCCTTGATATTCTTGACCTTTTGTTCTTCCAGATAAATTTTGTTATTTTTTCTAGTTCAATAAAATAATTTTTGGCACTTTTGAACTAGTAGACCAATTTAGGTATAATTTAATTGTTGTTTTTTATTATATTAGCTTGGCCTATCTTATGTAAAATTAATATTGTTCCAACTTTTTAGATCTGACTTTGTATGAAAAGTTTCGTAATAGTGTTCATATAGTTCCTTGGTTTTGCCTTGACAGATAGACAGCCAAATATTTTAGTTTTTCTACAATGGAATTTCTCTTGTTGCTTGCTGATGGGCTTTGTCAGTAATAAACAGAAATGCTGATGATTTGGGCAGGTTTATTTTATATCCTGCAACTTTGCTAAAGCTATTAATTGTTTCAAGTAGATTTTTGGCTGATTTTCTAGGATTCTCTGTATCATCATATCATATGCAAAGAGTGATACTTTTATTTTCTCATTGCCTATTCTAATTCCTTTAATTTCTTTTTCTTTTCTTATTGCTAAAATCAACATTTTTAGTACAATATCGAATACTCATAGTGATAATGGCATTCTTGTTTCACTCCTGATCTTATAGGTGGGAATGCATCCAAACTCTATTACAAATAATGCTTGCTGTTTTAGGTAGACATTGTTAATTATTTAAAGGAAAGATCCCTTTATCCTTATGCTCTTTAGTGTTTTTTTTTTTTAAAGAAATGAATACTGTATTTTGTCAAAAGCTTTTTCTGCATCTATTGAGATTGTCATATAATTTTTGTTGGCTTTATTATTGATATGGTCAATTATGGTAACAGTTTTCCTGATGTTGAACCAGCTCTGTATTTCTGCTATAAATTCCATTTGGTATTAAAGAATTATCCTGCTGACAAGTTGATGTAGTTTCTTTGCTAATATTTTATTTAAATTTTTTGTATCAGTATTCACTAGGGAGATCAGTCTGTAATTTTATTTCTGTTTTGGTTATTCCTGGTTTAGGTATCAGTGCTATATTTGTGTCATAGAAGGAATTTTGGCAAGATTCTTTATTTTTTCAAATAGTTTACATATTATTGGAATTAATCTTTCTTTAAATGTTTAATAGAATTCACTTGTGAAACCAAGCCCTGGAGATTTTTTCTTAGGGAGTTCATTAATGGCTTCTTCAATTGCTTTTTCTAAAATGGGACTATTTAAGTGATTTATTTCTTTTTCTGTTAATTTATACTTTTTGTAAATATTCATCCATTTTGGTTAGATTGTCTAATTTGCTGTCACACAGCTAGGCAAACTAGCCTCTAATTATTGCTTTAATTTCTTTTTCATGATGGTAATTTCATTCTTTTCATTTGTGATACTGGTGATTTGGGTTTTTTTTCTTTTTCTTTTTTCTCATCAAATTAACCAAAGATTTATCTATTGTATTTATTTTCTCAAAAAACCAACTTTTCATGTTATATATTACTACTTTAATAGTTTTCTTAATTCCAATTGTATTTAATTTCTCCTGTGAGTTTCAGAAATTCTGATTTGGTATTTAATTTGGGGTTTCAGACAACAATAAGGAGCAAGTGAGGATTATCCAGAATCTGGCAGCTTCTACAATAAAATATTGGAGGACCTGAAATACCATATTCTGGAAGGCAAAGGATCTTGGATTGCAATCAAGAATTAATTATCTGGTAAGATTGAGCATCATTTTTCAGGAAAGGTGATGGATTTCCAATGAAGAGACTTTTAATCATTTCTATTGAAAAAAAATCAGAACTAAACTAAAAATTTAATCTACAAGCACCAAACTTGAGAGAAGCATAGAAAAGTAAATAGGAAAAATATTTAAAAGTTAAACTGTTTCTATCGCTAGATGGGAAAATGATACCTATAACTCTCAAGACCTTTATCTGGATAATCCTGTTGTTCCTTGATATTTAAATTGTTTTTGTCTGGCAGCTTGCAGTATTTTTTTCCTTGAGATTGTAGTTCTGGAGTTTTACAACAATGTTCTTTGGGGATATCCTTGTGGATCTCTTTTCAAAGGTGATTTTAATGGATTCTTACAATGGCTATTTTCCCCTTTATTTCTAGAATATCAAGGCAGTTTTCCTTGATGATCTCTTGAAGAATACTATCCAGGCTTCTTTTTTTTTTTTTTTTTGTCATGGCTTTCAGATAGACCAAAACATTCATTTTTAAATTGTCTTTGTCTCTTCTGGATGCATTTTCCAGGTTAGCTGTTTTTCCAAGGAGGTATTTCACATTTTCTTCCATTTTTTCATTCTTTTTAGTTTGACTGATGTCTCATAGAGTCATTAGCTTCCATTTGTCCTATTCTAGTTTTTAATGTGTGATTTTTATTCAGTTAGGTTTTGTATCTCTTTTTCCAATTGGCTAATTCTACTTTTGAAGGTTGTGTTTTCTGGATTTTTTATTTTTTTTTTTTTGCATTTGGCCAATTGTATTTAAGAAATTTTCTCCCTTTTCCAAGCTGTTGACTCTCTTTTGCATACCTCTCATTTTTTTTCTCATTTTTTCTTCTACCTCTCTTATTTACCTTTTAAAGTCTTTTATAAGTACTTCCCAGAAGCCTCAATTCATATTCCTCTTTGAGATTTCCTCTGTGGATATTTTGTCCTCATCTATATTGGTGTTTTGGTCTTCCTTATCACTATAATATCTTTTTATGTTCAAGATTCTTTTCTGTTTCTTGCTCATTTTCCTTCCTTTTGTTATTTCCTTTTTTTTTTTTTTTTCTTTTTTTAACTTTTAAGGTGCAGCTCTGCTCCTGGGATATAGAGGGCACTGTCCCAGGTTTCCTGTGCAGCTCTAAGCCTTGGCTTTGAGCACAGCAACCCCTTGTATTTGCAGAGAGCAGCTTTGCCTGGTTCCAGAGTTTGTCTTCTGAGCTGGAACTGGAGACTGCCTCCCTGCTGTGCTTCTTTCCTGAACTAGAACTAAGGGCCTTAGTTGCTGATTTGCTGTCATTAAGACCTTCTCACAGGCTTTCCCAGAGTCTATATGAGCTGGCCTGAACACCTTTTCACTCACCTTGATTCCTCTTTTTTTGATTTTGGTTTTACCTGATAAGTCAGCCTTTCTTTAAAAAAACCAAAAACCAAAAACAAAAACACCTCTGTATATAAATTAGTTTTATCATTCATTTTTTCTTGGTAGTTGTACTTATTCTTGTGTTTTTATTATTTGGTGTATTTATAGGAATACTTCAAATACTCCTTTGTTGAATATCTTTTTATATAAGTAATCGGGCATAAATTTGCAGGTTATCATTTGAGATTGCAGGTTGCATTTCTTTGCTTTTGGGTACTCTACATTTTTTTTGTTTTTGCAATTTTTCAGGGCTGCAATATTCCAATTTTTCTCTTTTAAAAGTCTTTTTCCTTAGCACTTGCAAAATTAGTTTTAATAATTGAAATTGTTAAATTTGAAATACTTTAAAAATGTATGGTCTTCTCTAAAAATTGCTACTATTACCTGTATTCAGAAGTTTTGGCGTACTTAAATTTCCTGCATCGTGATGCTTGGATTTTTTGGTGTGCCATGGTCTTCTGGGAAACTTATCTTTACAAATAGGTATTTTTGTGCATCTTTCTTCAATGTCAATGATTTTGTTTTGTATAGATACATGTATTATTTTAATGTTGTTGCCCTTTCTTTTCTAACATTTTCCTTCACTTCAATTAATTTTTTATCTCAAACTTTCCTTTGTTGTGACTCTCCATTATTGGATTTTTCTAAATTTCTAATTGAGTCTTAAAATTTTTACATCAAAAAAAATTAAATTTCTGATTTATAATTATTCCTAATCTTTCCTTTAAAAAAGATTGCCTTTTGATCTACTCTTGAGTTTCTTATTCCATGCTCTCTTAGGAATCCCCAGTCTTCTATATTTCATCAGCAATAGGTTCATTTTTCTTTGCCTTATATTTGTCGAGAGCTTCTCATTCTCTTTGGGTATTTAATATCTATTATTCTTATTGGTTTTAGGATTCTCTATGTTGATTTATCCAATTATACACTGGATTTTAATGGAGAGTTTTCATATGTTTCACTTTTTAAAAAATATCTTAAATTCCTGTCCCTTTTCCAGTAAGAACACTCAAGGAAAGCTATTTAAGCCATTCAAATTGAGAAAATATTCACCAGATTTAGGCACTCATTACAAATATGGGGTAAAAGGGGATTGAGGATGGTTCTGAGGCTGAAAATCTGGGTATAGGAAAGAGGAATTTGTGGAGAAAAGTTTTTTTTTCTATTTTGTACAAGTTGAATTTAGGAAACAAAACATCTAGTTCTAAATTTTCCAATATATTGTTGCTCATGTAGGACTTATTTCTGCATCTGAATCTTTTATCATATTATTTCCCGCTGCCTCCTCTCTTTGTGGCTCTTCCCACTTACACAAATTTTACCTATTTTTCAAAGTTCAATTCAAGTCTTACCTACTCAATGAAGACTCCAGCTAAATTCTTTCCCCAAACTTTCACATCACGTGTGTATATATTCAATTCAATGTTCCTAACACTTTTATCATGATGTAACATCTTTTCAGTCAATTCAGAACATTTTAGTAACAGTTGAATATATCTTCAATAGGAGAGACATCACTGAGCAATCCTTATGAACATGTGTAATAATAATACTCTGTGATACAGCCAATCTCTCCAACATAGAAGATACCAGGAAGTCTTTTTCTTCCAGAAGAATAATAATGTTGTGTAACAGTAAATACCTTGGAGAAAGTGCATGCACGTGCACACATTCCGTCCCTGGTTCAGATCTGCTAACCGTGCAGTGAGGATAAGTAACTGACTGGCCACGGCAGTGTAAGTGGGAGTGCAGTCAGAGGACACTAACCAACTAGAACTTGGCCCCTCCTCTTCAGCTGATTCCTTTCTGCTACTAATGGGCTCCAGAAAGCCAACGCTATGAAAGGCATATGAAGCCAACAGATAGCCTGTGAATATGGGCCTCAACTTTTTGCCTCAGTGTTTCTTTTTTTTACTTTAGATGAAACTGGAACTATGATTGTGAGTTTCAAGGAATCAGATGAGGCATCTGATATCCAGGGGACTAAATCCTTATTGGGTTTTGCAGCTAATTTATTCTCCATTCCATATAGAGTGAATTTCACGAGCCAACTGGAGGTAACTTACATTTAGAGACTCATTCCTCATTCCCTTCCCAGAGACTAAGATAATATAGGGTAGAGTGTGCCTTGAGGAGCTTTCTAGATCTTAAACATCTTTGAAGTAAGTATCCCTTTGAAAATGCTGATAAATTAATTAAATGCAACTCACATACTAGTTACTGGTTGCTTGCAGTGGGGGATTCATACTGCAATGAGGATTTCAATATGTGTAGCATTAAAGATAAGACAATCCAATCCCTCAGAAGTATCCCTAAGAGGTAAAATGCAAAAGGACTTGCTCTCTCTCATGATCTTATGAATCAAAATATAGAATGCAAACCAAGTAGCTCTGGGATTTAATACTAATTCCAGTCACACACTTGTGACTGATGCTTTAATGTTGGCCCCTGTCATAAAATCGTAGAGCTCTGTCCATAAACCCAAATTTATGTTCCAAGAAAGGAAACAAGATTAGCCCAGAAGTAATATACATTCTACTTTATTAACAAACAAAACAGTAAAGGCAAAAATCTTACTTTAAGCCAAAGAACACACACATACTTCCAATATGCAACTATGAGGGCAAACTTGGGAGACAAAACATCAGACACTAAACTGCCAAATTGAACACATTCCCCAATCCTTCATTTTGAAGTCTGTCTACAACACAATATGTTAACATTTTCTATAACACAGTTAATAACCATCAAGGGTTAACTGTTATCCATTTCTAGGTATCTTAACATAGGACACCAACTTCAGTGTCTGAAATTCTTAAGCAGATGGTCAAATAAACCAACACTATCAAGTTTTTCAAAGTGACTTCATTCATTTGGTCCAAGAAAATAATTATAATTTCTATTTAGCCAGTTAATATGATCTCTAAGTTTTTGCTTATAGGTGATTCCATGAAAATGTCTGGATTGGCACTTATTTTATGGCTAATTTAATCTGCAGTTTTAAGACAACTGTTTTGACTAGAATGGATTGACTAAGAACAAGAGAGAATGAGGTCCCTTCGTTTTTTTAAAGGAGGAAATTGAGGCCCACAGAAGACACATTGACTTGTTCAATTATAGAAATGATCAGTCTTCCGAAACATGATCAAAGCTGTCTCCATCCTCTACACCACAGCTGTCTCCTAATGGAGCATATAAAACTTGGGAGTCAGTTGCTCATAACACTCCTAGGCTATTATTAAACCTGACCCTCACACCATGTCCAATAGAAAACTAAATCAGTGGTTGGCCACTGAAGAGCTAGGACTAATGTGATGGATTAGATTACAACAGTCTCAAGTACCCAGGGAAGAGAGCAGAACATCTGAAAGCAACCAGCTGCAGGGTCAGAGCTGCAAAGTACACAGAACTGTCACAAAAGCTACTTTTTGCTTAGAACAGTCTTCTGGACTTCCTGCCACCTCAGAGCAATGTTTTTTAAAGAAGGTAGGGATTTAATAAGTCGTTTATCTGATTTCCTTTGCCAACCAAAAGTTCTTCCCAGTTTATAAGGGATGGGATAGTAAACTGAGAAAGGGCAAAGTCGACCATGACAAATGACAAAAAATAGTAAAGGCTGAAGCATCACTTAATGCAAAAGCCTCTGGAAAAAATAAACAGTTTCCAAGGGTATTGAGAAGGTGTACAAATGCCGTTTATAATGAAAACCCTAAGAAATCAAGGAAAATGTAAATTTTTGTTTAATACAAATATGAAAATGTGTCGATATTCACTTGAGAGCTTGATAAAAGTAAAATTTTTTAAAAATTTGGCACCTAAAGGGTTAAGCTTCAGTAATCTGCAAAATTCACTAAAGTGAAACATTCTGGTCCCTGGACTTATTTATGCTAAATAAATTATTATACATAGATACTACTTTGCCATGATTGACTTTGTCAGATTTTGTAAACTACTTTCTATATTATTATCTGGATGACCTCTTTTTTTCTCACATTACTATTATCAAGACATCCCTTCTGTTCTAGAAGTACTGCCTTGAATTTAAGAAAGTTGTAAAAAAATGTGACAGCAAAATGGCATCATGTAGAAGAAATGTATACTATTGGATTGATATGCCTTCTAGGATAAAGGCCACTTATAATCCACTTGATTTCTTGTCTTTTTATTTAAAGTAAAATAAATAATAAAAAGGTCAGTTCATTTTTACTGATTTCTACTTTCTTTTTGATGAATGATTTATAAGGTTACATTTGACATCTTTCAGAATTATTTTTGAAAATATATAGCAATCTGAAATTTAAAAATCTGTTACTATATTTGAGTACAATTTGAATCTTTAGCAACAATGTCATCAAAATATTTGGTTTGACTGCCATTTAATCATAATGTAGAAAAAAGTGGTACTAAGAAAAAAGAAATAGAACCTCTCCTCTGGTCTATGTGAAAAACAACCACAAATCAGGGGGAAGCTCCTGATAGTTCCCCACCTTCAATTCTAGTCCAAACCCACATTATAGGCTTTACTAATGAAGATTAAATTGATTCCCTCCCAAATTTTATGTGGTACTGAAAAGTAGGGGATGAGAAGAAAGGAGGGAGTAATGGTTTTATCTGTAAGAATACATTAGTTGCAATTCTTTAGAAAAATGCTTGGTTTGGACTAATATAAGATTCTATTCATAAACTTTATCCTAACCAACTGGTACAACACTTTAAACTATACCTAAGTAAATACATTCTTCTCAAGTTTGGAATACATCTCCAGCAGCAAAGGAAACACACACACACACACACACACACACACACACACACACACACACACACCAAAGAAGAGCAGATCACAGAACAATCTCTGGAAATTAGAAATGGAATGGAATTCCCCACAATAAATGTATACAAGATGTTGTTCTAAACACACACTGCAATCCAACATTTTTATTTCTAGTACCACATTAAAATGATTGAGAAAAAGGAGGCCTGCTCACTGCAGGAAGCTCTGTGAATAATGGACTCTATAAATACTCCCATCCTCAAAGAAGGAAGGAAGAGGGGACCCCAACCATATAGTTACCCCTGCCATTTGGCCCTTAGGCCAGCCTCCTTGCTGTGATGATTATTTCATGGGACTGATCCTTAACTTATAGAGCCACTACAGAGAGAAGGTTAAAAAGAAATTTATTTATGAAATCATAAGGTGCTCTCATTTTTTAAAGGAAGAATCAGGAAATAGAAGTAAAGTGATTGTTTCTTATGAGCGTCTGATCTTTAAAAGCTTTCTCTTGAGACTTTTAACTTCCTGAAATTCAAAATCTGATACTATGGTTTTATTCTACCAACGAATACAACTTAATCTGCACATACAAATGATGATAGACCTTGCTCCTACTGAAATTGATTGCAATTTTTTGTTGTTGTTGTTTTGTTCTGTTTTTTGGAATGGCTTTAACACTGACAGGAAAAAAAAATTGGCTTGTAAAATCCAGTGCACAAAAATAGGGTCCAATGTTACCGCATTTAATTTTTCCAGGTTTTTCTTTTGATGGTGCTGGGAAGAAGCAGAAAGCATGAAAATGAAATTTTAGAATCTATCGTACAAAGCTCTTGCATTTGCAAATCATCACACAGAGGGCAATTATGGAAGAAGATACTCCGAGAGCCGTCAGCAGGCCTGGAACCGACGGTAAGTTTCTCTCCCAGAAGGTAGTAGTGATTGTCAGGGCTGGAACTTCCTGGGGGAAGGAACACAAGAATACATCTGTCAGGGTGTCTCAAGATGAGTTTGGGAGGGGTTTGTACATCCAAGAAAGAGAAGCCATTAAAATATTTCACAGTAGATATACAATTTACCCAGAAGTTAACAGGTAAATAAATAAATTAGGGATGGCTAAAGAAATAAGAAGTTGAATAGATAAAAGATTGAAACTTACCTTTGATTCTGGTTCTGGTACCCAAATGTCTTTTTTTGCCACTTTCCCCAAGGCATTCAATACCTGAAAAGAAATACTATTAAGTATTACTGAATTCATTCATTTATTCAGCATAAATGCCTATAAAATGTGAGATACATTTCTAAGGCCTAGTGTTACAAAGATGAGTCAAGACAACAGCCCCTAGCTTCAAAAAAAGTGACAACCAAATCTGGAGAAAGCAAGGACAAAGCACAATATACAAAAACCAATTCTGATACTAGATAAGAGTGTGATGGGGCAAAAGACAAATATAAAATATTCCAGTAAAATCTAAAGGTTGAGATTATTTTCAGTTAAGGAATTTCTGGGGACTCCATATGGAAAAGACAGCATTTGAACTTAAAGGAAGAAAATATCAATAGGCAGAGAAAAGAAGGCAATATAATCTGATATAGATATAAATATATGAATAAATGCATACATTAAAACATGCAGACTTAAATCAAAGGGAAGAATTAAATCAATTTCAATATTATGTATGTATACACATATACATATGTATAGACAGAAATACACATACAGGCATACACAAACACAAACACATATGAAATGGGGCATACAGATTAACAGGAAGCAAACAAAAATCTTTTTTTGATATTTAATAAGTCTAAATAGTTTAAATTTAGAACAAAACTCTGCTGCTAACATATGGCAAAAGTTATCTGATCAAGGCAAAACAGGAAAATGTTAATTTAATAAGTGAACTCTGTCTTACTAAAAAGTTTAAAAGTAGTGCTCTTGTATAATTTAAATAAGATTATTGGAACAAGTTACAAAAGCTAATTTGTGTAAGATGTTTATATTATGACAAATTCACAATTAAGTTTTATGAACTTTTTGCTTTATATGAATTTTATGGACCTGGAGGTCTAATTGGAACCTGTGATGATTTACTGGTTGAGTGTCAGCAGTAGGAATGAATGATTTCTTTTCTATACTGGCTACTTGAAAAATAGTCTGATACATGATAAATGTAAATTCTGGTTTAAAAAGATGAGGTTAGGGTATGTAAATTATTTTTATTTATGAGGGAAACAATCTTATGAACTTATATTTTTATTACTTCAGAATATCTTGTGATTTTTGTTAATGTACATGAATCCATTTTAATATTGTCATAGTTGGCATTTTTGTCATTTAATATAATTTGCCTTTAAATTTCCAACAAATCAGCATATCACCATATCTCTACTTTAATTGTTATTTATAGATAAAGCAACATTTAAATGTTATATCAATATACCATAAGGGTTAGAATAACAGAACTGGAACCATGAGACCTAAATCCAAATCCTACACTTTAGTGTATGACTATGTCCAAAGTCATTTAACTACTTTATGCCTCAAACTTATTTATTAAATCATACTTGATTTGATTGTAGGCTGAATATACTCCCAAATGTGATAAAGAAATCACTGATCTTTTGCTTACATTTCATTATTTCAAGAATCACATAGGCTGGGGTAATGGTGAGCCTAACTATAATTTCAGGTACCATGACTGTGACCAAAATAAAATGTATTGCCTTGGAGGCAGAGCTAAGATGGTACTGTAAAGTGAGGGATTTTCCTGAGCTCTCCCCAAATTCCCCTCCAACCAACTTCAAAATAATGTCTCAAAACAAATTGTAGAGTGGCAGATCGAATAAAGGGACAGGGTGAAACAATTTTCTAGCCTAGGAGAACTTAGAAGTTCAACAGGAGACAGAACCAAGATGGTGAAGTTCATGCAACCCTTCCAAATTCTCCTCCAGATAAATTTAAAATAATCCCTTCCAAACAGATTCAGGAATGGGGGTGAAATGGTTTTTCAGCCCAAAACAACTTAGAATGTTGGCAGAATATCTGTCTTCCTTGAGTATAAGGAAAGTGCAGTACAGCAAATGACAGCAAGTTTAGCACAGAACTCTGTGAGTTCTAGAGAAACCCCATAGTGAGGCCTCCAGATGCAAACCAATAGTGACTGCTACAAGGCCTTGGCACAAGCCAGCCGTGAGGCCTGCTTACCTGAACAAAGCAGGCAATGGCAGCCACACCCAACACAATCCAGCAGCAAGCTTTGGGAGTAACTGAATCTGAGGCAGCAACTTCCAGAGCTCCCAGCCCGCAGACCAAAAGGGAATCAGACAACTGATCAGAAGATTATTATAAGAGAGACCCTCTATGGGTAGTAAGTGCAGGAATCCTATAATCAGTTCCAGGTTGCAATCCCAGGAAGAAGAAAAGCACCAGAGATCCTGGTGCTAGAGAAGCAGGATCCTGGTCACAGTTCCAGAGCAGAAGTACATGTTGTTTACAGAGTGCAGAGAGGAAAGCAGTAATCATACCTTTCCTAAGACCACAATACCTTGGAAGAACAGAAAACTTAACAGAAATTAGCTCTACAAACAATGGAACAAAACCTTGGAAGAACAGGAAACTTAACAAATTAAATCTAAAAACAGTGGAACAAAAACCCTGAAATATGAGAAAGCTCTACTTCAAGAAGAGGAACCAAATTTAATATAATGCCAAATTCAAGAAACAGGCTAGGGAAATGAGCAAGCAACAAGAACCTGACCACATTGGTGATGACAGGGAAGATGAAAACACAAACTCAAAAAAGACAACAATGTAAAAATGGCTAAATATAAAGCCTCAAAAAATGTGAATTGGTCTCAAGCTCAAAAGATTCCTTGAAAAACTCAAAAAGGATTTATAAAATCAAATTAATAGAGGTAGAGAAAATACTGGGAAAAGAAATGAGGATGAAAAAAGAAAATAACACCTTAAAAAGTTTAAAAAAAAATCACCAAATGGTAAAAGAGCCATCAAAATCCAGAAATTGCCAAATGGAAAAAAAATTTACAAAAATTCACAAAGAAATATCTTTTCTAAAAAGTAGAACTGCCCAAATGAAAATGGAAGTACAAAAGCTTCCTTAAGAAAAATAATTCCTTAAAATGAGAATTGGGCAAGTGAAAACTAAAATTCTATGAAACATCAAAAAGCAATAAAATAACACTGATAGAATTTTAAAAATAGGATAAAATGTGAAATTATCTTATTGGAAAAAACTAACCTAAAATAGATCAAGGAAAAATAATTTAAGAATGAATGTACTAAAACTATGACCAGTGAAAAAGCCTACACATTATATTTTAAGAAATTTGCCCTCATATTCTAGAACCAAAACACAGAATAGAAATTGAAAGAATCCACTATCCAACTGAAAGAGTATTATCAGTCAAATTCCTGAGCTCCCAGGAGGAAAAAATTACTGAAAATAGTCAGAAAGAAATAATTCAATTTGAGAATGGGGCAAATTATCTCACATAAAAGAGACACAAAAGAGTTTTTACAATGGAAGAGAATATGGATGAGTATTGGCAATTCAAAAGAATTGAACCTTATTCTCACTGGAATTGGCTAAAAGAGGGAATAACACACTCAACTGAGTTTTTTTAAAAAAAAATCAATCAGGAAAGTAGGAAGGGAGAGGGAAGTTGGGGAACTGATACAAGGGAGGACAGATTGGGGGAAGTGATAGTCAGAAGTAAAATATTTTTGAAGGAAGACAGAGTGAAAGGAGAGAAAAAGATGGATAAACAGAAGGAAAATAAGATGGAAGAAAATACACAGCAAAAATAACATTAAATGAGAAAATGGGATGAATTTACCCATAAAACAGAGGCAAACAGTAGAAAGGCTCAGAGTCGTATAATATGTTCTTTAAAAAAAACATATTTGAAGTAGAAATATAAAAATAGTAAAGAGTAAGGGGGCTGGGACAGAATCTATTATGCTTCACTTCAAGTTAAGGAAAAAATAAAGCAAAGGTAGAACAATTATAATTTCAGACCAAGCAAAAGCAAAAACAGACCTAATTAAAAGTTAAAAAAAGAAATGCTACATAAAGCTTGCTATTACTTTAATATAAAGCAATATCAATGCACCAAATAGTATAGCATCCAAATTCTCAAAGGCAAAGTTAAATGAGAAGTAAAATAAATTGAAATATTTAGAACAGGTAATGAAGACAACAAAACTATCATTGTTAGTAGGTGACATGATGGTATATGTTAAGAATCCTAGAGAATGTGCTTAAATCTAGTTGGAGTGATTAAAAACTTAGGCAATGCTACAGGATATAAAATAAACCCAAATAATTCATTAGCATATCTACATGTTGCCAACAAAGTCCAACAACAGAAATTTTAGAAAGAAAAATTCCTTTTAACATAATGGTAGGCAATATAAAATACTTAGTAGTAGTTTACTTGCCAAGACAAAATCAGGAATTATATGAACATAATTATAAAACACTTTTCACCCAAATAAAGTCCTATCTAAAGAAAGAGAAAAATACTAATTGCTAATGGGTAGGCTGAGTCAATAAAATAAAAATTACATTTCTACAAAAATTAATTGACTTCCTCATTTTTAAAAAATAGTTTTTTTTTTCTGGATATACATGTATATTAACTTTTTAAAATCTACATTGCTCTATGACTTATACTGGAAAAAAAATTAGAACATAAAAGAAAAATCATGAAAGAGGAATAAAACAGAAAAAAGAAGTGAAAATAGCATGTCTCGATTTACATTCAATTTCCATAACTTTTTTTCTGGATGAAGA
Organism: Antechinus flavipes; assembly: GCF_016432865.1. Classification (NCBI taxonomy): domain Eukaryota; kingdom Metazoa; phylum Chordata; class Mammalia; order Dasyuromorphia; family Dasyuridae; genus Antechinus; species Antechinus flavipes. The sequence goes on from NC_067400.1 coordinate 259,231,956, forward strand.
TGGCATTTTCTGTCCAAAGTATATTGGGATTATTGGAATTATTGGGATCACTGAATCACAAACAAAAACCAAGTCTTTCATAGTTGATCATCATACAATCTTGCTGTTATTGGGTACAATGTATTCCTGATTCTGCTTGTTTGGCTCAGTATCAATTCATGAAAATCTTTACAAGCCTTCCTAATTGTTCATCATTTTTTACAGAACAATAATCCCATTACCTTCATATACCGCAACTTATTCAGTCTTTCCCAAACTAATGGGCATTCATTCAGTTTCCAGTTCCTTGCCATTACAAAAAGAGCTACTACAAACACTTTTGTACATGTGGGCCTTTTTCTCTCCTTTATGATTTCCTTGGGATACAGACTCAGTAATGGTACTGCTGGGGCAAAGGGTATGTAGAGTTTTATAGTCCTTTGGGCACAATTACAAATCGCTCTCCAGAATAGTTGGATCAGTTCACAACTCCACCAACAATGTATTAGTGTCCCAGTTTTCCTACATCTCCTCCCACATTTATCATTATCTTTTCCTGTCATTTTAGCCACATAGACATGTGAGGTGGTACCTCAGAGTTGTTTTAATTTGCATTTGCCAAATCAAAGTAATTTGGAGCATTTTTTTCATATAATTACAGATGACTTTATCATCTGAAAATTATCTGTCCATATCCTTTAAACATGTATCAATTGGGAAATGACTTGTATTCTTATAAATTTAATATAGCTCTTTATATATTTTAGATCTGAGACTTTTATCAGAAACACTGGATGTAATTTTTTTTCCCCAGATTTGTAGTTTCTTTAATCTTGTTTGTGTTGATTTTGTTTATACAAAGACTATAATTTAATGAAATCAAAGCAGTCCATTTTTCCTTTTATAATGTTTTCTAGTTCTTCTTTGTTCATAAATTCCTTCTTTCTCCAAAGATCTGATAAATTATCTCTTGCTCTTTTAATTTGCTTATAGCATCATCCTTTATGCCCAAATCATGTACTCATTTTGACCTTATTTTGGTATAGGGTGTGACATGTAGGTCTCTGTTGAGTTCCTGATAGATTATTTCCCAGTATTCCCAGCAATTTTTGTCAAACAGTAAGTTCTTATCCCAGAAGTTGGAGTTTGGGGGCTCCCCAAACTAGTAATCAAATTCTAGATTATTAAAATCAGTGGGTTATTATATTGTGTGTATCTAACCTATTCCACTGATCTACTACTCGATTTTTTAGCCAGTACCAAATAGTTTTGATTACTGTTGCTTTATAATATAGTTTTAGCTCTGATACAGCTAAATGATTTATTCAGTGCCATACCAATCAAACTACTAAAAAAATTCATAGAGATTGAAAAAAATAAAATCTATTTGAAAGAACAAAAGGTCAAGAATATCAAGGGAAGCAATGAAAAAAAAATGTGAAGGATGGCAGTTTAGCAGGACCAGATCTCAAACTGTATTATAAAGCAGTAATGATCAAAACAAAACAAAAGCAAAAAAAGTGGAAGATCGGTAGAACAGATTAGGTACACAACACATAGCAGTGAATGATCACAGTGATCTTATATTTATAAATGCAATCATCCAAACTTTTGGGCCAAGAACTTACTTGATAAAAATTCTTGGAAAAATGAAGGCAATTTGGAAGAAACTAGCTATAGAACATCCCACACATGTCTGCCTCACAAAGACATCCTAAAAACTTTCTATTTTTTCAAACCAATATCTATATTTTAAACCATTCCATTTCTCTAAATAAGCAATTTTTATTTCCTATTTCACTGTAAAGATTGAGGCCATGCAACATAAAACTTCCTCTGTCAATTACTTCTATACAAATAAAACCTCTCTATGTCATAATCTATTTTCTCCTTCCTTCTGGACTATGGAGAAGAGGGATTCCTCTTTCTCTCAAAGATAATTTATTCTACCCATGTCCTTTCTTTACTCAAAAACTGCATAAATATAATGGTGAAAAGTAGAAATGGGGACCTGAATTTGAATCCCGTTTCTTTGATTTACCTATTTCTGAGTCATAAACTCTCTGCGCCTAAGTTTTCTCATTTGGGAAATAGCCATATAAGATGCGCAACAGGCTGTTTTAAGGAAAGTATCTTATAAATGAACAAATGCTATGTATAGATATGTAAACTAACATTATAATTATTTAAAGTCCATTATTCCACTTTCTCCTGAACATACCTCTCTAGCTGCTCTTTCTCCAGCTTCCACTGCTCCTTCCATGTATCCACTCCAAGAGGTTGCTGTCTCTGTCCCAGCAAAATAAATCCTATCAACTGGCTGGCGGATAACCCTTCAAAGTAAATATGAAAAATCAAGATGACAAGAGTCAAATAATGCATTCACAATGAAGATGGGGGGACATGTTCAAATATTAAAAACAAACAAACAAAAACAAATTTCTTGGTTTTCAGCTAGAAATGAAAGCATCAAGTCAGGCAAAGATCAAATTATTAAGCAGCTAGAGACAAACCTCACTCCATAAATAGAAATGTGTTATAGGAATTTTAAAAAGGAATTTGTTTATTTTCAATAAGTATTATTTTAGCAAGATAAGTTTCCTCACTTCTTAGACCAATCATGGATATTTTGTGCCAATAATGAACTGTTATTGATAACAATCAACAATAAGGGGTTTTCCCTCTTTTTAAGATGACAATCTCTTTAAAATGCCCTGTTGCCAAGGTTTGTGGTGAGGAAGGGAAAAATAATAAAAGATATTGAGGTGAGTACAGGACATACAAAGGGGAAAAATAAAGTTAAGGTGACAACTCTGGCAAAGAAAGTGCCTACTGGGGTTCTATCAAATTAAAGATCATCTCATGGTAACTATGGGCAGACAAAATATAGGAATCCAATTACTTTCTTCTCTTTTCCTGAGGCTCTCTTGCTTTCCTATATTCCTTGACTTCTTAGAGTTTTTTTGCCGACTGGCTGTCTTCCCTGAAGTTAATATTTTGTCATCTTGGGTTATTCTGTTGCTGTGTTGGTTCTGTTCACAACAGTTATTTGATTGTATATGATTTTAATTTTATGAAAAAAACAGCTGTTTTCATCTTCAGTTGGATACCTAATAAATCTCAATAAAAACCAAGAAAACTAGTATTTGCCTATACCTTGATGTTTTTTATAAAACGAGACAAAAATTGGTAACCAGACATTTAAAGATTTACATATTGCTGATTCACTAAAATCATAAGGTCTTTGATTGCCTTTCTACTTCTGTCTTTATTTATCTATTCAGAAGTTAACCCTATGGCTTTTCTAAGTGAAAAGTAGTTTATTTGTACCTTCCATACTGAGTCATGGTCCCTGGAGGAAAGTAGGCCGTGTAGCAGCCTCCAGAGTATTGATCTTCACACCAGTTCTTCTCCTCATAATGAAGTGGCTACAAGATTCACAGGAAATGGAAAAAAGAGAAAACAAAGCTGAAATGCTGAAATAAAGGAAAACAAAGAATCTATTCCCAATAGCAAGAACAACAAAAACCACTACAATATTTTGAAGCATCCAATGATAAGGATCTGGATCTACTATATAATAGATTAAAGAAGAATGAATATTCACATTTTACCCATACTGTGGTCTTAGTAAGATGGTATAGACTACTCAGTTTTAGAAGATCTGGGTTTATATTTAGATGTTAATAAATTTAATTTTATAGATATTTCTCTCTCTCTCTCTCTCTGTGTGTGTGTGTGTGTGTGTGTGTGTGTGTGTTAGGAATGACTAGAAGAATATCTTAAAGGACATTATCTATTCAAAAAAGCATGTGTATGTGGAAGAGAGTCAGGAGAATTGGGGTATGGATCAAGCAGTTTTTCTAATATGAAGAAATCGGAGAAAGAAAGTATTTGGAAAGGGGGTGGCATTTGGGTCAACAGACTTGATGGTATCATTGTAATATACATCACAAAAAATCCAGGCAGAAGTACTGAACAACTTAGGAGTTCCAGAAACAAATCAAATACTGACAACAGAGAAATATGATTATAATAGTGAGAAGGGATTTTAATCATCTGTATCTCTCTCTGCCAAAAGTAGAAAAATTAAAAGATTGTTTTGGCTTGCCTCAATGATAATTTCATCTTTTGAAAGGCAGAGGAAGCCACGAAAAGGAAATTATTCTTCTGGATCTGCTTTTCACTATTAGAGGAGGAACCAATTTTGCTTAAGGTAATTTTGGAAGGGAGTGATCATCCCACATTTAAAATTTTTATAGAAGAAAGCAGGAATAATCTTATGTATCTTTTGAGCTGATTTCATAAGAATTCAAAGAAAGAATGGTAGATAAGAGCCTGTTACCTAAATTTCTATAGAGAAAATCATGCCAAGAGGGCTAGGGAGCGCTGAAGAATTAAATTCCAAAGATACAAAAAGAATCCATTTAAGATGGTCTACAAAGGTAGAATGTTTAAAGAGAACTATGGGAATGTTCAGGGGGAAAGTTAACCAATTTTTAAAAGATACACAGAAGATACAAACAAGAGCAGGAAGCAAAGGATGAATGACAATATCAATAGCTAACCATTTACTCTGGGCTTGCCAAGTATAACAGATTTCTTATCACATTGATCTTCACAACTCTGAGATGGCATTGTCATCATCTCAGTTTTATAGATGAGGAAACCAAGGCCGAGAGGGAAGAATTATTTGCCCAGAATCAGCAGATACGAAGTGCTTGAGGTAGGATTCAAATAGACATGTCAAACATCAATTGTTTTATCCATTATATCACACAATTACATCAAAAGTTTAGAATACCCCCAAAAGGAGAAAGTCAGGAAAACCACATCTTAGAAGGAGCTAAAAACAAAAAAACATGGTTTGAGATGAATGTAATGATGATAACTGACAATGGAAGGACACACAGCTGTTTCATTGTTTTGTTGTCTCTGATAACAATGATAATCCTTAGATCATAAAGGATAAAAACCAGCTAATAAAAACTGAAAACCAATATAAATAAGCAAAGAATAGCAAAGTCTGGATTAGTTATGTTTTCCAGTGAACAAGGAGATAGAATAGCTGGATAATGGTCAATCAAACAGCATGCAGAGTAGTAGAAGTTAATATAAAGAACTGGGGAAGAACAACCTTTTTCCTGTTCTTTAAAAAAGAGAAATAAGTAGACTTTTCAATCTATATTGACAGTGAATTTGACTTTGATTGCTGGTATAATTCTAAAGTAACTGCATGAACACCTGGAAAATAAAATTAATAACAGGTTTGATCAAGAACAGGTTATGGAATTCCGAGGGACTCATGATGAAAAATGCTATCTAGCTCCAGAGAAGAAACTGAGTTTTAATGTAGATTGAAGCATAATTTTTTCACAGTTTTTTTGGTTTTTGTTTTCTTTCACAACATGAGTAAGATACATTTTGCATGACTGCACATGTATAACCTCTATCAAATTTCTTGACATCTCAGGGAGGGAGGATGGAAAGGAGGAATTTAGAGCTCAAAAACTTTTAAAATATACATAAAATTATTGTATACATAATTGGGAAAATAATTTTTTTAAATAACAGATCATGATAGACTAACCAGTTTCTTTGTGATAGTTTATTAGATTGGAGAATTCTATAAAGATCATCTAAATATCAGCAAAGCATAGAGCATATGGCAAAGTTTCTCATGCTATTCTCACCATTTCCTTCTATGTGATATTAATATTAAATTTTTCAGAAATTATGTCCCCCATTTCAAAACAAAGTAACAACACTAACAGAGAACAGATATGAAATAAATGAGTCTGTTTCCCTTTGAAATTTGAGGTCATTAACAGTGTTTTGCAATATTTTTAAAGGAATTCAGTCTGCTCCCCCCCACTTCCTTTTCCATTCTGAGCGAAATTCATTATTCTTACTGTGTGTTCCTGAAACACACACTGATGGGCAAGTTCTATGGATTGTCCATTTAAATGTATATAATAATCTAAGCAATTCAAGTCAAGGAGCATTTATTATGCTTTTATGTGCCAGGGACTATGCCAAGAGGTGGAGTTATAAAGAAAGGCAAAAGTAGCCCTGCCCTCAATCGGCTCACATTCAAATGTGGTAGATCAACTTGCAAACAACTATAGATAAACTGGATGTATATATGAGATACCATGTAGGTAGGATTTTAGCTGAGACTTGAAGGAAGCCAGGAGAATGGTAATAGAGAATCTACCAAGCCTAAGAGACAGGCAGTAAAAATGCAGTTAGAAGGTAAATGTCTTGTGGGAGAACAGTAAGGAAGCCAGAGCACTTGACTGGAATCTGTAAAGTGGAGCAAAAAGATTGAAAAGGTAGGCAGAAACAAAGTTATGAAGAGCTTTAAAATCCCCAAATAAGACTGCATATTTGATTCTGGAAGCAAAGTGCATCACTGGATTTATTGGATATGGAGAGTGATATGGTCAGGTCCAATCTGACAGCTGAGAGGATAGTGGACCAGAGTAATATGATACAAGGCATAGGGAGATTAAACTAGAGGCCTATGACAATAGTCCAGGTGTTAGATGATGAGAAACCACATCTGGGTGGTGGCAGTGTCACAGGACAAGAGGGGGCATATGTGAAACATGTTGAAAAAGTACAATCAAGAGAACTTGATGAGATTAGACATGGGTGTGACAGAGTTTGAAGAGTATGACATCTATGTTGTGAGTCTAGGTAACTGCAGTAACTGTTCACTGGGAAGAAGTGATAATCAAATGCATGTAAAAAATAGTGTAGAATTAAGAACTAGATAAAAAACAACTTTCTCCTCTTGGAATCACTAAGCTACCTATCCTTTGCATCAATAACTGAAGGTGCTCTGTCAGATTGGCTAGAATGATAGGGAAAGATAATATGGAATGTTGGAGGGGATGTGGGAAAACAGGGACACTGATACATTGTTGGTGGAATTGTGAATACATCCAGCCATTCTGGAGAGCAATTTGGAACTATGCTCATGTGCATACCCTTTGATCCAGCAGTGTTTCTACTGGGCATAAACCCAAAGAGATTTTAAAAAAGGGAAAGGGAACTGTATGTGCACGAATGTTTGTGGCAGCCCTGTTTGTAGTGGCCAGAAACTGGAAAGTGAGTGGATACCCATCAACTGGAGAATGGCTGAATAAATTGTAGTATATGAATGTTATGGAATATTATTGTTCTGTAAGAAATGACCAGCAGGATGATTTCAGAAAGGCCTGGAGAGACTTAAATGAACTGATGCTGAGGAAATGAGCAGGACCAAAGATCATTATTTACTTCAACAATACTACTATATGATGATCAATTCTGATGGACCTGGCCATCTTCAGCAATGAGATGAACCAAATCAGTTCTAATGGAGTAGTAATGAACTGCACCCAAATGAACACCCAGCAAAAGAACTCTGGGAGATGACTATGAACCACTACATAGAATTCCCAATCCCTCTATTTTTGTCCGCCTGAATTTTTTATTTCCTTCACAGGCTAATTGTATACTATTTTGAAGTCCGACTCTTTTTATACAGCAAAATAACTGTTTGGATATGTATACATATATTTTATTTAACTTATACTTTAACATATTTAACATGTATTGGTCAATGTGCCATCTGGGGAAAGGGGTGAGGGAAGGAAGGAAAAAGTTTGAACAAAAGGATTTGTAACTGTCAATGCCGAAAAATCACCTCTGCATATATTTGTAAATAAAAAGCTATAATAAAAAAATAACTGAAGGTGCTGAATTTTCAGGAATTAATGGTCAGTTATCCAATTAAAGCTTTAATGAATTGGACACTTTTTGCACTTGAAAACTTTAAATTTTTAAATTTAATTTAATTGCTAACACAAATCTTCAAACTTAAAACAAACCCCTTTTAATTACTTCTCATAAACTTACTAGGAAATGAGCATTTGTATTGTTTTAGCGAGTAAATCAAGGAGAAGAACATAACCATTTAAAGATAATTGCTTACTTGCAAAGCTTCTTGTGACCCCAACACTTTTGCATAAAGTTCACAGATTTTCCTCTTCCTGCAAGAAGTATGGTAAGAATAAAAAGACAAACAGATAAACTTTAAACTCTAATAACTTGTTACAGAATAGAAGCAGTAATTCCTATTTATATATAGGTATTCAAAAGCATCCAAATCTGCATTTAATGGACAGCTAATTAGATAAATTGAAAATAAATTATTATAATTAAAACTACTGCATGATACTGCAAATTCTCATTTAATTTGATGATACTTAGGCCTTGGACTTTTTCTTTCTGCATTACTGACTTCAATATTAACTTATAAAGCATTATTAACCTTAGACAGTAGAGAAAAACATAAGAAAAGTTCAAGTATTAACTCTAAGTCATTTTTCTGGACAAGGAGTTATATGTCCTAAAAGTTTTTGAAATTGTGTAGATTATAATGAGATTATCTTTCACTCTTTTCTAAAATAATAAATAGATAAGGTTTAATTAATAGTTGATTAGTATTTCTAATGTATAATAAATGACAGACTTAGGCAAACCATTGTTTCAACTCACAATCTAGGATTCTGTTTTTTGACAATGAGGTGCATACAAAGGAAAATTTGTCCAGGGTCATATAGCCAATTGCTATAATGTCACTTCAAGGTATTAAAGCTTATATGCTCATTTTCTCTAGAATCCCTTTAGAATCTATTATGGATCTATCACAAACTAATTTAATCATTCTTAAAACTTATTTATATTTTCAATCTAAACTATCTCTAGGTGTGCCAGTTTCTATAATTTTATATTGCTAAATAATATAGAATATTTTATTACTTGTCCTATGAATACCACATTAGGATTTCAAGAATTATCACTTCCTATGAATACCTAATAGTATGTGAAGAAGGCCATGTACACTCTTAAGAGATTTTGCAGAGTGGGTTCTTTGAGTTCCATTGACTTTATCTGTCTGGGGCTATAGGAATGTTAAAGAGTGACGAATGGTGACAGTATTATCTTCAATGAAAGAGTTTCCTCCTATTCCTCAAAGTCTGGCTTGGACATAAAGGTACATAAAAAATCCTTGTGAGATATTTCCCATCTGCTAAGATGGGGACTAAAACACAAAATACCTTTCTTCTGATAAGGGAATATTTTGTGAGACAAGATGAATACATTTTATGACTCCAACTTCAAAAAGATGGTGATATACCCCCCACTTTCAAATATCCCCAAATTATAGTAACTTATTAATTGGGCATTATCATCCAAGGGTTAATTTTCCCAACTCTCAGTTCACGTATTTCTGTTTTTATGTAAAGGAAAGAATGTGCAGTTAAGAGTAGAATTTAAAATTATGAGATACAAAATTACAAAACAGTTTTCAATAGTGTATTACAGAAGGTTTAAGGGGAAAAAGAAAGAAAGGAAGGAAGGATGGGTGAGAAAAGAGGGAGAGGGAAAGGGAGGGGAGAGGGAAGGAGAGAGAGAGAGAGACAGACAGACAGAGAGATTATCCTTGAGAAATGGCATAAAACCTCAGGCAGGGATTTGAAATCATAAGAGCTATGGAGATGTGTTTCTTAAGGGAATTTCTTATTTAATGGTTAATTTCACAAGTCACAATTCAAAAATCATGAAGCTACAGTACCGATTCTGTTCCTTCTGTCTTGTTGAAAAAAAGGAAGCTCTCAGAATCATCCCCTCAAGCACAAATCACAGCATTTTATGAAAACTTTCCTACTATAAAACATTCTCAGAGCTCAGAAAAAAGTCTGAATCATAGAATATTTCAGCAAGAAGGGACTTTTTCCTTTAAAAATAGTTATGAGAAAAATAAGTCACAGAGATTAAATGATCTGCCCAATTCAACAGGACAAACATTTATTATGGGCTTATTACTTGTAGACCAATAAGTCAGGTATTAAGGGAGAGAGAGAAATAAATATCTCTACTTTCAGGGAGGTTTTATGCTAATAAATGTAATATGAAAATACAAATAAATTAGTATGCAGGCAATAAATATATATTTTTTTTGACTAATGCCTAGATTTGAAGTCAAGGCAGGAAAAAAAGTTAGTTTGCAGGGGAGATTTGATCACAAAAATAATAGAACTGTGCACAAAGGGCTATCAAACTATGCATACCCTTTGATACAGCAGTGTCTCTACTGGGTATGTATCCCAAAGAGATCATAAAAAAGGAAAGGGACCCACATAAAAAGCTGTAAAAGTAGCCCTTTTTGTAGTGTCAAGAAACTGGAAACTGTAGATTCTCATCAGTTGGGGAAATGGCTGAATTAGTTATGATATATGAATTTTATGGAATATTATTGTTCTGTAAGAAACAATCAGCAGGAAGATTTCAGAGAGGCCTGGAGAGACTTACATGAACTGATGCTAAGTGAAGTGAACAGAACCAGGAGAACAATGTACACATTAACAACAAGATTATGTGATGATCAACTCTGATGGACATGGCTCTTTTTGGCAATGAGGCGATTTAGGCCAATTCCAATGGACTTGTGAAGGAGACAGACATCTGCATCCAGAGAGGGGATTATGGGGAATGAATGTGGATCACAGCATAGTATTTCCCTTTTGATACTTGTTTGCTTTGTTTTCCTTCTCATTTTTTTCTATTTGATTTGATTTTTCTTGTGCAGTATGATAAATATGAAATACGTCTAGAAGAACTGAATATGTTTAACATATATTGGATTACTTGCTGACTAAGAGAGGGGATGGGAGGAGGGGAGGAAGAAAAAAATTTGGAACACAAGGTTTTTCAAGGGTAAATGTTGAAAACATTTTGAAAGTAAATTTTGAAAGTATTCATATATTTTTGAAAGTAAAAAGCTATAAAAACAAAAGATGAAAAGGCAAAAACTATTAAAAAATTAACATGAATTCAGAGTAACACACAAAAGTTCCGTGTTTATTGATGTAGAGTTAAGTTGACTCAATATGAAAATATACCCAAGGATTATAATAATGTAAAAAAAAGAATATGTATAGAAATCCAAAAAAAAGTGATTCTAGATACTGACCAGATGTCACTGTGCAATTCAACCTTCTTTAATCAAGACAATTTATTTAAAGTTTTAAGGGTTATATACTAGAATCTTACATGTCTCATAAACATTTGAAAAGTGTAGGCATATTGTAAAAACAATCAAATGTTTACTACCACCCCTTGCATAAAGTAAAACTGTTTATTTTGTTCTAAACGAGAATGAAAAAGAATAGATGTTTCCTAAATGTTACAATCCATTTTCTAGCCCTATGCATAATGTATTCCCTAATTAGAATGAGCTCTTCTTCATCTTTATCACTGACACTTTGCTACTCACTCTCACTTCCAAATATCCTCCTCTTCAGTAAGATACTCAAAATAGCCCTGGTGGTTCCAGCCAAACTTCATACAGCATGGACCCAAGGCCTTTCTAAGTTCTGCTTGGTGTCCCCTAGACACTCCAAACACTTACTGGTTAGACATATGCAGTGAAGAGGTGACAGATCATCACCAGTCTCTTGGAGGGTTCAGAAAAGCTTCCTGTGGAACACTGGACAAGCAAGAGAGCAGTGAGGAAAGAGTATACTCTAGGTACAGAGGAAAGATAGAGTTTGGAAATGGAGATCCATTTAGACAGAACACTAAGAAAGCCAAGTCTACTAAAATGAAATGTGTATAAATGGAGTAATGTGTGATAAAGTCAGAATGGTGGGTTAGGGCCAGACTGGAAAGCAAAGGTATTTATGTCCTGTAAATGTTCTGTAATGTACACATATATAATATATACAGAGGTAATAGAGAACTATTGGGGATTTTGAGTCAGGAAGTCACATGGTTAGACATGTGTCTCAGAAAACTGCAGATACACTGATTTCTTTTTCTAAAGTTATTTGCAGCTTGAAGCTTTAAAGTCTGTTATTTTTACCTTATAAGGAAAAGCACTGAGAATGTTTTGTCCTAGGACATTCATGACATTTAAAAGAACCAGCTTTCTAATTAAAAACATCCGTGGATTTAACTAATTATTAGAATATCATTTGGCTTACATTTACAAAAATCATTTGCAAATAGGCTAATCTTCTAGAAACTATGTAAGTTCAGAGAATTATTTATATTAGAGTCATTTATACCATCATACTTCTGACTTGAGTTAAATAAAATAAACAAATCACTGCCAGAAAGGAAAATCACTACACTACAGCTTTTCATCATTTTCTAACTTATCAAAAACAACCTTCTTAAAGCCTGTACCTTTTGCAAGTCCTTTCCAAAACCTCTTCTATAACTAAATTTATTATAACTTCAAGTCAAAGTTTAATTAGACACTTAAATTCCTATTAGTTTTCTTCAAAATTATACTATTTATCATCTGAAATTTTCAAAATCAACTTTCTTCCTTACTTGGACAAATCTACTCTTTCAAAGTTAATGTATAGTTTTAGACATAAAGTTATAATTTACATATAATAATCAGTTGTAGGTGGCTGTCCACCTAGTGGTTTGAAAGCAGGGTCTGGAGTCAGGAAGACTCACCCTACTGAGTTCAAATCTGGCTTCAGACACTTATTAGCTATGTGAGTCTGGGGGAAAGTCACTTGACTCCATAAACCTTAGTTTCCTCAGCTGTGCAATGAGCTGGATAAAGAAATTGAAGATCACTCAAGAAAATCTTAAATGGGTCAAGAACTAAAACAATCACTCATAATGTTTATGACTAGATATCCATAAAGATTTGAATGGCAATAGGTGCACTTGCTTACAAAAATATATATTAGAAAGCATATTTCTATGAATGAATTAGTGGTTACAAAGTACTTTTCTCACAAGACAAGTCTTTGAGGTAAGTAGGATAAGTATTACCATGGCCATTTTAAAGATGAGGAAACTGAAACTAACAGGATTGAGATGTTTTTCCTACAGCAATTGATTATTTGGAATAGGTAAGACTCTAAATCTGTCTATTTTAAGTTCCACCTACATTACTCTGCTTCTCAATCTTATAGTCTACATTAGAGAACATTTTTGTACTGAGAAGTTTGCATCAGATGATTTCTAAGGTATTCTCTTCCAACTTTAAGAGTCAGTTCGTGATTCATTCATCATTCTTTCCATGGAAATTCTCCAAACTAACCCATTTAAAATGAAGCTAATGTTTTAAGATATGATTTGCCTCAAGGTCACACAACCAGTATTTATCAGAGAAAGGACATGCATCTAGTTCTCTTATACTTTAATGAGTTGTCATAGCACCTCTCATTACTTTAAATCACAGAACAGTTGTTGATTTGTGGGATTAGAGGGAGTCATCTGAAAGGGGGTTCTCTTTCATAGATCTGAATAACAAAATGTAAACAATGTCTTGTTTTAATAGATTTTTTAAAATTCAACTCTTACCTTAGCTCTTTACTAATGACGGCAAGTTGATGAGCCTTCCTGGCAAGGATAAACCTGTTAAGAAAAAAGTTATTAAATGTTTAATATGAGGAATAAAACAAGCAGTTCTATAACATATATGTTTATATATTTTATATTATAATAATTAATATATTTTATAATATGCTTATAATAAAAAGGATGTCTGCACATGAAACTGCAAATCTACTATGTATAACTTGGTATTCCTTTTAAATAAAACAGCTATCACATAAATTTTTTTCTTCCCTTCCTTTCTTTCTTCCTTCACTCTCTGACCTAAGATGACCTAGATGACTAAGTTGACCTTAGACACCACAGCTGTGTGTATATATGTGTGCATATATGCACACACACATATATGTATATATACATATTTACATAAATGCAAGTATGTGTTTTGCATATATAAATATACCTCTACTTATCAGTTCTTTCTCTAGATGCCAAGAACATCATTTTTATGTCCTTTATAGTGAATCTAGAAAAGTCAGAATGACTTACTTGCCTAGTCATTCTTAAAAAAAATATTGCTGTTACTGTATACAATGTTCTCTTGGTTCTGCTCATTTCACTCTTCATAATTTCATGGAAGTGTTGGAACACTCAGACAAACCACTATGATTCTAGGTAGAATCACTGATTAAGAGTTGGAAGGGATGCTATGAGCCATAAGTCTGACCCCTTCATTTTAGAGATGAGGAATTTAGGTCCAGAGTTGTTAGTGCCAATAGAAAACATTAGAGCCAAAACTTAACTAAAGAAAGAGCTCTTAGAGTCTATGAAGCTTTCATCTTTAATTTCTAAATCCACATCTACCTTATGTATCTCTGAGAGATGTGGCAAAAAGAAACAAACAAAAACTGAATCTTCTGATCCTTAAAGGATCATCTGGCTGATATAGAAGATGTGAGACTGATTATATGATAAGTCACAAGCAGGCTATTTCTACATAAATACTTTTGATGTACAGAAAAATAAGCTTTTGAGAGCCTGAAATAAAGTAAATCTTAGAGGCTCCATAGTATTATATGGAGAGCTATCCATTTTCCAGCTTAACTTCACAGTATTTCCCTTCCTCCTCAGGCTAGAGTCCCTACTCTGAAGCTGCTGTGTGTTGAGTTGTGTTACGTACACTCAGTGTAGAAGGAAGGACAGATATTCCCCACCTCCTCTATTGGGCAACTTTATCCAAGAATCAATATCAGTATGAAATAGACTCATCTTTTTTTCTGGGAACTGCACACTAGTGCAATAACAAGTAGGAAAGATAAAAAGACAAGAAAATAATAACAGAATCCTAATTTCCCTTCATTTTTTATTAGAAATTATTTTTTAATAGAAATCCCAATAAAAGAAATCAATACTTTGTGTGAAAAGGTCCTATACTGATTCTTGAATGATCAAAAAGTCCAATATCTTCATGTCTTTACTTCCCCTCTTTCCCTCTCTTCTAAGTCCTCTGTAATATAGCTTTTGATCCTGTTACTCGATTAAAGCTGTTCTTTGCAGGTGACCAATGACCAATCTCTTTTCTCAGTTTTTATCCTACTTGATTGACCTCTCTGAAGCATCTGACAATGTGGGTTATCCTAAATTTGTAAATACTCTTTTCTTGGCAGAGTTTTATGACATCATTATTTCTTGGCGCTCCCTCTTGCTTGTCTGATGACTTCTGGATCTCTTGATTAACATCCGTTTCATGTTCACTAATTATAGGTGCTTTCCAGAGCTCTATCCTGGGTATATTCTTTCTTTTCTATACTCTCACTTCACAACTTCATTTGCTCCCATGTTAAGTTCAATTAGCATCTCTATACAGATCTTCATATTTAGTCTTAGTCTGCCATGTGAGATCCAGTTCCACATTACTAGCTGCCTTCTGGATATGTGGAACAGAATGTCCCATAAATATTTCAAGCTCAGTATGTCCAAAATAGAACTCATTATCTTTCCCCCTAGCACCCTCCTATTTACAGTGTCTAGGGTCTGCAACCTCAATGTCATCCTTAACTGTTCCCTCTTAATCACTCCACATATCCAGTTAACTGCCATATCTTGTACTTTCTATTTACAAAGGACTTTTATTTACCCTTTCTTTATACCCATATGACCACTATCTTATTTTAGGTCTCTCATCACCATTCCTCTATTGTACAGCTTCTTAATTGATCTCCCTGCTTCTTCTCATTGCTACAATTCATCCTCCCCACAGCTAACAACATGATTTTCCTAAAGCAATTTTCCTAATGAATTTTCTAAGCAAAGATTTCTAATTCTTAAGTGAATTTCTCACCATGTCATCTCCCCCCATTATCTAAACTCTAATGGATTCATATTTCTTCTAAGATCAAATATAAACTCCTTTGGCTTTTTCCCTTTAACTGCCCAAATCCAATCAACAGTCAAATCTTGTTATTTCCTCAACATTTATTCCTTTCCAGTTACACAGTTACTAGCTTTGTTCAGGATCTCCACATCTCTCCTGCATTTTTATAATAGTCTCCAAATTGGTCATTTTCTTCTAGTCTCCTCCAATCCATCTTCTTTACACATGGTTGCAAAACTGACATTCTTTAAGTATATGTCTATTTTCCCTCAACAATAAAAACTCCAGGGATTCCCTATTACCTCCAGGTAAAATGAGAAACTCCTCTCCTTTAAGCTCTTTTTAATTAATTCAAAAAAAAGTAGGTTAATGCTAAATTAAAAAGAGCTTAAGTTCAAAACAGAAGAGTTTCTCATTGAATGATTCTAATAGTAATTCCCCTTTCTGCACTCTGCAGAATCATCCAACCAAACTAGCCTATCCTCCCCAAATGTGATATTCCACTCAATTCCACTATTCCTTCATCCCTGAAAAGTTCCTAACTCCTCCTCTGCCTCTTTATGAATTTCTAAATCCACTAAAGTTCATCTCAAATGCCACCTCCTACAATATATAAGACCTTTTCTGATTTACATCCCACACCCAGTTGATATTGTTCTCCCTCAACAAGTTCCTTTGTATAAATCTATTTTGATTTCTCTTTGTCTTTGTGTCCCTAGGTGCTAGCACCGTGCCTAGCTTGTAGTATACACTTAATAAATGTTTGCGGAATTAAAATGAAGTAATTCTGAAGTCCTGAGTTTTCATTTGCAAATGAACTTTGTATTATTAGTTGTATTTCATAATAAATAAAACTTCTCAACAAAGTTTTCTAATTCTAAAATAAAATTTTTAAATTCTCTATTACCCCATGATGGCAGGTACAGATCCATCTGGTTTGCTGTCATCCAAGGTGATTGAAATTGGAGATTCATCATCTTCAATGAGTATGCAGCCACAGTAATCTTATTGGAAAGAAAATAAAATACAATGATGACAAATTACCAGAAATGGACATGTTCTGAATAATTACACATAATCATAATTTGCTAAAGACATGGTAAAGTCTGAACAAACATTTTCTTAAATCTGCAACTTAATCTCCCTTAAGTACAAACACAAGACTTCATGGAAAAGTTCTGCCCAAAGGAGGAAAAATATTTTTTATCCTTGTTTAGAAACATTCCTGCATACATGCTATGAACAATGTCATGGTTCTAGAGCATTAGTGTATTCTCTCTATTGGTCTACTGGTCAAAAGAATGGGAAGAAAACTGAATCAGGAAATCTACTGCCAACCTAAATACTAGATTCAAAACAAGACTGGTTTACTTTACTAGTTCTGAAAAGATTGATGACACTCTCCTCAACCTTTTATTTTATAATTTGTTTCAATTTATTCAATAAGCATTTATTAAGTAATCCTATATGTAGGACATTGTAGTTATAAATGGGATTCCTTCATGAAAAGTCTAATGAAGTCTGGTCCTTTATTTGAGTATGTTTTTAAAAAAAATATTATGTCCAATGTATACATTGGTTCTTAGCCCAAGGTAGTCCTCAATTTAATTTGAATTATACTATGAATAAAAGCAACCTACTCTTCTTTTTCCAAAAGGCTTCCTTGTAATACATCACACATTTAATGATGGCCCCCATTGGAAGACGCTGGATTAACTGGTTTCTTTCTGATGGAAGTTCTGGTTGAAAGTGGATCTTGCAAGTCAAGATTGGAGGGATGGCACTAATTACATATCTGCACTAAAACACACATATGACATCAACTTAACCATGACTGCAGCCCTTTGTGAAAAGGTGGAAACAATCATTTACATTTTCACTTAATATAGAGCAGGAAGTATTAACATCTAAAGTAAGACTACTGGTGAAAATAAAACATAAACAAGAAAGAATAATGACAGGTACTAATGGAAATGCTGAAAAAGATACAATGTAGTATCAATTAAACAGTAAAGAAAGTTGCAAAGATATTTTAAAAAGCTTATTACAATTATTTTAAAGCTGCATCAGATATATCACACATTAAATAGATTCCTTTTGGTTGAAGGAAATTACCTCATATTTGTCATGGGTTGTTGTCTCCACAAGGACATTATCACCTGTCTGATCAATAGAGCATACAGGCTTCTCCAATTTCACTCGTTCTCCAAGAAGTTCCATGATCTTTTCACTAACTTGACCAGAGCCTCCAATAAACTTCCTTTCCTAAGAGAGGCAAGAGAGATGGGAAAGAAAATAAAAGGAAAACTGTCAAAAACATACATGTTAAAAAATTCTTTGGTTGGTGTAACTACCTCTAAGAATTCATATTCTACAGGCATGTTTCACTCTATGATTAAAGGCTTTTTCAAAGAAATATATCACCACAAATATGGCTACTATAGAAATGAATATATTTACCCATAATTATTAACAAAAACCATCTATATTAAGACACAGGCAGAAGAGAACACCCATGTCAATGAAAAAGATTTTTTGATGTTTTATGTCTTTATAATCACAATTAGTTGTCTAAGTGACTTATCTGAATAGAAACAGTAACTTTTTCCAACATCTATCTGGATTAATACATTTGCAGGAAGGCAAGAATTAAGTAGTACATGGACTCATGAAGACCTGAGTTTAAATCTGTTCTCAGAAATACACTGTGTGTCCCTGTCAAGTCACTTAACCGTTACCTGCCTCAGTTTCCTCAGCTGTAAAATGGGGATAACAGCACCTACCTGTCACTTGTTATAAGAATCAAATCAGAATTATAAAACACTTGGCATAATGCCTGGCATATAATAGGCCCTTATATATGCTTGTTCTCTCCCTCATGCTTCTGACATATACCTGAATTAATTTTATTTGCATGACAAAAAAATGGAAAAAACCATTAATAAAGAACTCTTTCAGTACACTATTGCCTCAAGTGAAAAATATTTACAGAAAATGTCATAATCATCCCCAGTTTTTTTAGATGAGGGAACTGAGGCTGAGAAGTTAAATGATTTGCTTTAAGTCACATAGCTACTAAATATCTAAGGTAGGACTATACTACCTAACCTCCTGTGCTCTATATACATAATAACCTGAAATGGAAGTTTTACTGATATAGTAACCTAAAGGGGACTGCATCTGATTTCTCTCATTTCTTAGGCAATATTTTGACAGAACTGTCTGGATTAAAAGTTTTCAGCCTTTTTGACTCATTTACTCATTTAACATGGCTATAGACCTTATGGTTCTATTTTTTTTAATCATTACCTCTTGCTATCACAAAAATAGCTTAAAACCCACAAATAGAGAAAATCAAATGTCTTTAATAAGAATTAAAGAAACCAATGGGGTTGGTTTTTAAAAGCCAATGAAGTTTTATAATCATCCAGTATCAAAAGGTATTGTTCAGTCATTACAGTCGTGTCCAACTCTTTATGAACTTATTAGGGATTTTCTTGGCAAAGATATAGAGAGATTTGTCATTTTCTTTTGAGACAAACTCTGAGTCAAGTTACTTGCCACACAGCTAGGTCTGAGGCTCAGTTTGAACTCAGAAAGATGATTCTTCCTGATTTTAAGTCCAGCAAAAGTAAGATCATTATATTTATTATACTTGGATAGGGAAAGGATTCAAGTCAGAATCACATGGAGTATTTGCAATTAGGATGTCAATTCAAAATTGAAAGACCAGCGGTAATCACTACTGTTACTTCTCCAAACTACAATTATGAAGATAGTTTTAAATTCTCTTGTTTATTCTGATATTTAAAATGTTGAGTTGTTGGCTTTACTGGTAAGAAAAAGAAATCAGATAATTTTTTTGACCACATAAGTATGAAATAATTTCATATGGGTTCAACTTGTTTTCCAACCAGTTCTGAACTTCTTGAGGTCCAAGACCACTTGCAAGCTTCCATCCATAAAAGATAGAAATGACTTGAAGGGTAAATATTTGTATCTTAGTACCCACACTCATCTATACATTTCACAGAAAAGGCCCCCAGAGTAAGGGATGACCACACTTTGTTCATAAATTATTTTGGAAAATGAATTGAATATTTTACTTTAAACAGGTACAACTTTAAACTAGGATCATGATGTTAAGGGACTTTAAAGCATTTTGGATGGATATTAGGTGCATATTTACTGGTTATGCTAAGAGTTGTTGAGGCTGAAAATATATCCACAAGGATGTGTTATATGTGTGTGTGTGTGTGTGTGTGTGTGTATGTATATATAAAATATAAATGGATGACAGGGGTTAACTAGGAAATTAAAGACACAATATGAGTTCACAGTATTCCTTCAATTGATAAATGACGGACAAAAGCAGCTACACCCAAAGAAAGAACACTGGGAAACGAATGTGAACTATCTGCATTTTTGTTTTTCTTCCCGGGTTATTTATATCTTCTGAATCCAATTCTCCCTATGCAACAAGAGAACTGTTCAGTTCTGCAAACATATATTGTATCTAGGATATACTGCAACATATCCAACATATAAAGGACTGCTTGCCATCTAGGGGAGGGGGCGGAGGGAGGGAGGGAGGGAAAAAAAAATCGGAACAGAAACGAGTGTCAATATAAAGTAATTATTAAATAAAAATTAAATTTAAAAAAAATAAATTAACTATGGAAGATAACATAGCAAGTTATAAAGGAGATAAGGATATTATTTGGTATACTAGACTTCTGAGTAAGGAAAATCTTGTACAATTGAGGTTGAGACCTAGTTGTCTTGAGGACAGAGAGAGTAGGCAATCTGCTCAGGGTCACACAGCCAAAATGTGCCAGAGGCAGGAAGTAAATTCAGGTTTTCCTGGTTCCAAGGCTAAGTTTTTCACAATACTACATCATCATAAAAGAGAGAAAACACATTCCAGAATTAAGCAAACTGGATTGATTGAAATACATCCCTCTAATTTTTAAGACATTGATCTTAAAGGGGAAAACATCTTTTAATGTTTAAATCTTTCTTTTCAGTAATGACAATGAAAATAAGAAGTTACTTTTTTTAAAGCACTCATAATAGAATTTTCAGCCAATCATTTACTCATTCAGCAAATTATTACGACAGTCGTTAAGACACCAATGTCAATCTGTCACAAAGTTAAGACTAAAACATAAGTATGGTTAAAATAAAGACAATGCATACCTGGCCCCCATTGCTGACAGAAAATATTCTAGTTGTGCCCCCACACTGCTTCACATACCACAGGAACCAGAGGGCAGAAACTTCATGAGGTTCAGATGTAACGTTGATATTCACAAAAAGAAAAGCAAATTGCCTGGCAGTTCTGCCAAAGGAACAACAACAACAAAAACCAAATCTAAGTTCATACATCTGTAATGAGCTATAAGACTTTACATATCATTAACCATCTATTCTTGGGGATTTTTGGTATATATTTCTATTACCCCCTAAAATATGTATCTTCTTATTTTCTCCTAATCTCTTTGTTGGACGAGGGCGAGAGAGGAGAGTCATTGAATGGGTAGAACAAAGTCTAACATACTTTCAGAAAACCTTTGGCTTTGCCTCATATACTCTAGTATTACAATAATCTAAATATTCAACATTCTTGCTAACAGACTACAGATCCTGGCTAACAAAGAGGAAAATGCCTATATGGATACATCTGCAATTGGAATTTTTCCTTAAGCCCTTAAACTGACAAAATATTTATTATGCTTATTTTTAGTTTATTATGGTCCCTATTTGCTTATATAGCCAAAAGTCTGGGTAACCCATAGCTATAAGTTGTTTTTAGACAACGAATAAGTTCATAGGTGGGAATTGCAAAGAAAATCTCTTTAATTTTATGTTATGAACATGATACTGGGGAGTTTTGGAGTTCTTCAGGGTAAAAGGGCTTCAGGATACAGACATGAAACAATGTCAGAAATCAGCCAATTGCAAGTATAACTGCAATTTCAAATTGAATACAATTATGAGCAGCTGAAGTACTGTCTAGCTTATTATACAGCTTAAATAGTGACCTGACTACAAAAAAAAAATGCTGTTGCCCTGATGTCTAGCACTCCTGGAACCTCCTAGTTTATCTCTTCTTCACTTCCTTCCCTGCCCTACTTCATCACTGCTTGGGCAAATTGGCATTGCTTATCCTTGGGAATTTCCTGTTCTCTTTAAATCGTGTTTATTTGATGTCTGACTTTCTTTATAGGTTTTGTCTCAGAATAAAGATAAACTGATTTTCATTGCATTCTGACCAAGCCTTTCCTACCAAAGGGTGGACCATATACTGGAGGAAGGACAAAAGATAACTCAGGGATCATTAATCTTAGATAACCTCAAGCTTACACTAAAATACCTTCTCTATGGACACAAAGAGGGCCTTTAAAAATAAAACCTCATTCAGAGAACAATAACAATTCATATTTCTAGAATGACTTTAAGTTGAAAAAACTTAACAACATTTACAATAACCCTGTGAGGTAGGCTGAAACTATTTCTAAGCCCTAAGCAGCAATTATCCTGTATACCTTGCAAAATGAGTTCATTAGGAGTGATTGCTATGAATTCATTAAAGACATATTTTCTTGGCACTACTGCCTTAGCCATTTGTTTGTTTTACTGCATAGAAGTGAAAATCATAAAACCAATTTTTCTTTGAAAGTAAGCTACAATTCAGATGTGTCACCAATTTAGCTTCATTTTCCCCAATCAATCTAATTCAGTACTGTAATTTTTGCATATAATTATGTAATTCCTTCTAGGAAAATCAAATGTTATTTAAGCCAAGAATTTTTGTCCAGCATTCTTCAGGCTCAAAGGAGAGTTGCATGGGCAGAATATACTCATGGGTACTTTAAAATTTTATTTAAGAACAGAGAAAGAATGACAGAAAAGATCTCATTAAGGCTAAAAGTCTAATGAGCAATAATAACAATGATAATACATATTCATAATATTTTCTAATTTTAGCATCAGAGTCTTTGCCTAAAGCATAAATACCTACCTTAATAAGGGGCAAGTTAAAGCAATTGGTATTTAAATTTTTTATTTGAATTGTGGCCACAATGCACTACAAGTTAGGGATGGGCAATTCCTATTGTAGCTGGGGGGTGGGAGGGGTAAGGAGGAAGGGAGAAGAGGAGAGGAAAAAGAGCACACATAACCCAGACAGGTCCCTGACAATGTTTGGATTTGGTGATCTAATTAATTCTTCTTTACTTTTGGTATCTGGCTCTTTGTCCTCACTCCAGTGAAATCAGAGTGCCAAGGTAAGTTTCATTCTAAAACATTTAACATTTCTTTCTTTAGAATGAGGAGAAGAATAAAAAAGACTTACAATGTTCTGCACACATGGCACTGTCAAATGATTTAAAGGAATTGAGGATAATGTGTAAAAAGAAGAATTATATTATATATATATATATTATACTGCTATATAAAATATATTGCATCCCCTGTTGGAACTCCTAAGAATTGACATCTCCTATAGCATTGTCACAGCTCAGTGGGAGAGTTACGAGAGGAAGCCGAGTTCAAAAAACACACACCCTTACTAACTGTGTGACCCTGGGCAAGTCACTTAATCCTGCTTGCCTCATTTGTAAATCAAGCTGGAGAAGGAAATGGCAAACTACTCTAGTATCTTTGCCAAGACAACCCCAAATTGGATTATAAAGAGTCAGACACAACTAAAATGACTTAACAACCATCATCCTACAGGTGCTTGAAGCTTTAGTGAAGGACTTGACATAGTGGTATTCTCATTTGATTCTCACAGCAACCTCTGAGTTGGGTTACTATTATACATGATCTCATATATGACATATATGAGAAAGGTGAAGTGACAGAGCCTGGGGTTGCATAAATATGGATTTTTCAGAGTGGTTTTGAATCCAAGTTTTCCTGAGCTCCCTGGAAAAGATCTGCCTTGTATGTGCACTCAAGGATACATTAAAAAAGCCCAATAGTGAGTACCCCTCATTTGCTAAATTTACATGGAGCATATTTCTGAGCTGCTCCGGGCAGCTTATGTTTGTGTTCTGTATTTGCTATTGAGAAGATGATGATGTTTTTTTCATAATCTTGGACAACTCTGCCCCATAAAAAGTCCTTCTTTGTCTTTCTTTTTTTAAAGCTTCTGATAACTGTTCTCAATATAATTATTCTTCTTTGTAATTGTAAATATTTACTTTTATACATTTTGAAATATTTTTCTTAGAAGGAGCTCATAACCCTCTCCAGATTTCTAAAAGGGTCCACACCTTAGAAGAGGATAAGGTCCCTTATCAAAGTGTAAGAACAGGTCCTTTAAGGTTGCTACTAAAAAGGAACACAAGTGTTTTTTCATTTTCTTCTTCTAAATTGCTATGGAAATCACAATAGGCAGTGACTAAAATGAAGTGTGAAACATAAAAACAATTCCAAAATTAAATTAGGTCTACTTTGTCCAACAGATTTTTTCAATGAGCTGCTTCATGGTCATCTTGTCCCATTCTTCAGCATGAGGTGCCTGCCAGGGAGCCTCAGCGGGAATCTGAAAGAAAAACATTTTTATTTCTTAGGGAATATGTTCATATTCCTCTGCAGAGTGATGCTGAACCCTAAATGGAAAAATCTTTCTTAATCACACCCAGTTACAAAGATATTCCACCACATAGTAAGTTAATATATTAAATGTGGAAAGGTGGGGAGGTGAATTTCAATTATCACATTATCTGTGGTTAACTTATGAAAAAATATATTTATCTTTGCCAGTTTATATATGAGGATCATGGATCTATCTAGTCCAACCCCTTCTCATTGTATACATAAGGAAATTAAGGTATGGGAAGGTTAGCTATAGAAATAGAATTCCTCTGATTCAAATTGGTAAGATTTGAATACAGGTACTGAGTTTAAAGCTAATACCTTTGCACTGTATACCAGAGCCACAGTTCCTGATAGGAAGTGACTACTCAAAGCTATTTAATATAGTTGAACTATAAAGTATAGTTACTCGATAAATTTCTATGGAAACTTCACTCTCATCATACCTCTTTCCCCATATGATCTATTGTCCTCCACAGATTGTTGTAATCAAGATATGCTATGGGATTCCACACAGGAGGAAATGTCCCCCGGAAGACTGTAGATTTTCCCTTTAACATAAAAATTATGAAAAAAAATTAGGTTATACAATGCTTTGAATTAAGAATAGGTAATTATAACAACAAAAACAAGAAAAATTGTTTTCAAATAAACTGTAAGCAGCAGCAGCAGCCAATAGGTAGGTAAAATCAATGAGAACAACTATTTATGTTATCACATGTATATAGTCTGAAAATTTTCAATAAGAGAAATAAAATTCCACTATTATTGATAACTGAGATCAAGGTAGCTATTTTTATGATTTCAGAAAGGAGCAATTTAATATACTTTTATCTCTTGACAAACTAATACTTACCTGATAAAAAAAAATTTGAAAAGAATTTCAAATTTTATCCACATCTAATTCAGATCAAAATGAAAAGGAGCTGAAGACAGCCTCTAGACTACAAAGGGTGATTAAAAACATTAATACTGTGTTTTTTAGCCTTGATACTGTAGCCAGACTAGAAATGGGAAAAGTATCAATATTTTAAAATTGTGGAAAAACAAATCAGCAATAATTTATGAAAAGTAGCTACTACGTATTGACTATTATAGTGAGTGCTGTATTATATTAGATAAAGTGAGGTGAGATTATCTATAAGCTGTTTTTTAACCATTTTCCCCTTAGAAAATGTTTTTTACTAAAATAAAAAAAATATTTAGATATAGTGATAGAGTATATATGGCTGAATAAATGGAAATCAAGGAAAATTATGCTTAGAAAAAATGTCTCATACGAAAGATGATATTAATTATTAAGTGAGCTGGTTTTATTAATTATTATTAATCAACAACAATTTAGTAAGTCTATTATATGTGCTAGATACTGTGATTAAATATACAAAAACAAAAGTGAAAGGAATAACTTTTGAATAGAAGAAACAGTATGTATATATTTAAGTATACACAAGATACTTACAAGAAAATAGTCTGAAAAGTTAACTTTAGAGAGAAAGGCATTAACTTATTAAAATATATAGACAAAACATCAAAAAATATATAAATGGACCAGAACCAAAAATTTACGAGAACACAAATCATGCAATAGACTAGCAGTTCATAAATTGAAGATAATAAACATTAAGGAGTATACTAATGAATAAAGTTGATATGAGAATTATATAGAGACATGAGACTAAGTCCATATTTCACATAATATATAGTAAATAAACCAAATACATCAATAATCAAATAATAAAAACTAATAAAAGTTGTAATATATCTAATGCACTTTGAAAAAGAGAAATTCTTATCTTTTCAATGAATTGAAGAAAATTATCAGAACAGAAAATATATCAGAACTACTAAAAATAGTTTTATAAAGTAATACATTAGAAAGGAAAGAAACATATTGGGGGAAATGTTTACTATTAATATTTCTGATAAAAATGAGATATCTTAAAAAATTAAGGAATCAAGAGTACAATCTACTTTCTAAAGGAAAAATGGCTGAGATGTGAATAATGAGATAGGATTATGTCATAGAAGGATAAAGGTACCATCTAATTCAACCTCCTCATTTTCCTTAGATTTAATAGTCTCAACTTGATCAAGGTAATATGGTTAATGGCAGAGCTGAGATCTGAACCCAAGTACTCTCTTTCCAAAGATCTTGAAAAGGAAGACACAACATAAAAAATGTTTAGCCTCTTTATTAACTGGGGAAATAGAAATTCAAATATCTGTGGGTTTTCATCATATATACGATAATTGCCAAAGGGATTTAGAAACAATAAATTCAATGTTGGTGAGGCAACTGAGTTACTAGTAGGACTGCAAGGTTCCTGAAAGAAAAAAAAATATTGAAAGTATTCATAACAATTATTTGTATTTATAAATCAATATCTAATGATTGAGAAAGCTGAAGATTTCCTGAACAGATCATGGTATGAATATAATGCAAATATGAAAAATGACAACTGCTATGGAAAATTTTATATGGAACAATATATGATTAAGAAATAAATAAAATTAATATGTAAAGACTATAATTTATCCCTCCCTCCAAAACAGACAAACAAAAAAGAGTAAAGAGACAAAGATGCCAACAGGACATTTTTTGTTAATAGTTTTATTAAAATCAAGAGTTATATTTAAAATCAAACTTTAGATAACAGAATTCATGATTAAAGGTATATGTGAACTGTTTTCATTGATAGTTACTATTATTTAGAAGAAAAAATATCTTAAAACATTTTATAAATAACTGGGACATGTCAATTCTGTTGTGAGAGAATGACTATCTGTAAAGTTTTAGCAAACAACTTTGTTTTTAAGAAATAGGTGGAGACTTGGAAGAACAGTAGAAAATGTATTTGGACAATTTCAAAAAAAGATACTGCAAAATATTCCATGTACTCTAAAAAGACAATGATAGAGAATCTATTTACAAAACACATAAGGGAAGGGAAAAAGAGATACTTATATTAAGATGCTCTATTTAGCAAAGAATTTCATTGGTAACTCTCTGAACAGCTAGTTCTTGTTACAGTTCTTAACTAGTACTTAGTTCACATTTTCTCACAAAAACACAAATGTTTAAAAAAAATAACTCAATGTAAAACAAGCAGTTCCATTTGATTCTTTTCAATTTTCTGTAAAGCATGCCTCTGGGGAACATTTAGAATGTAAAGAGATGAACATCTATAGTTAACAAGTGGAAATTGATAAAAAGAGAGTACAACTAGAGGATACAGATCAATCCAAAGACCACAAGAGGGGAAAAACATTTTGATGTTAACTTTTTTTTTTAAACAAATGAGTAAAAATTGTCATTTTAAATAGTTGCAAATGTAAAAAGGTGATCTTGATAGTTCTTTCTGCAGCCTTCTGCAAGTTTTGACAGAGAAAAAAAATCAACCAAAAAATGGGGGAGGTGATAACAATTACATTAATTAACATTAACATTTAAATAAAGTGTTAAGATTTGCAAAATGTTTTATATACATTATCATATTTCTCACAACAGTCAAATAAGGCAGGTGCTCTTATTATTTATTTCCATTTTATAGATGAGGAAAGTAAGACAAAAAGATTAATTAGATGGCCAAAGGTCATACAGCTATTAAGTGCCAAAGGCATAATTCAAATTTAGATCTTCTTGACTTCTAGTCCAGTACTCTATCATTACATTAAAAATGCTTTACTAGCACAGGTAGTAAGACCTGGAAATAAGCACCCATTTCCACATGTTGTCAAGATTTACCTTTATCTTCAGAGACCCATTGCCTAGAGATTCCTTAATCTGTGCAGCTGGCCAGACTGACAATGCTTCAAGTGGTCTCCATGTAGGCCTCACAGCTCTCCTGTTCTAATCCATTCTCCACTCACCAGATAACTGCAGTTAAGGTCTGAACTATGTCACTTTTTTATTCGATAAACTCTAGTGGTTACCAATTATCTCCAAGATCAAATATACAGTGTCCTGGGCTATTCCTACTTTTACAGTGTTCTTATACTTTATTCTCTTCCACCCATTTCATGATTCAGCCATGCTGATATACCTGCTCTCCTTTACTCAAGATCTTCACCTCCTAAATATGGGTATTTTTTTCACTTCTATGTCTTAGCTTCCAAGGAATCCTTCAAAACTCAGGTCAAAGCCCACTTCCTTCTGTTAAACAGAAAATCTTAAGGCCTCTAACAACAACTTCAATTTGGGGGCAATTTTATGGAAGAAGAAAAAAAAGCAAAAGCAGAAGAATATAGTTGACTAAGAAAAGCTCTAAGTGGTGGTGATTGATTGCATTTTCTAGAATAGCTAGTGTTCCCAGATGTGTTAGTACAATATTAGGATCAGGATTTCAAAGACTTCTTGATCATGGACACATTTCTCATGAATAAAGATTTTGGTGAATTAAGTATCAACAAATTAGATACCCGAAGAATAAGCATGTAATTCCTCAAGTCCTAGTTTTTGAGATTCCAGTTAACTTTCCCTGTGGCCAATTCTCCCATCTCAACAGAAAAAGTCTTCTGCAAAGCCATAAGAATCATTGTTTTGAGCAGAACACAATGTCCTTGGAAGAATACCAAAGCTTCTTGGCTCCTGTTAACACTAAGTACTGTTTAAACCAACCCTTATTTGTGATAAGAGGGGGAGGGGGGAACACTGCACTGTTCAAGAGATAATCATTTATTGAACTTATGACATTATTGTGTTGGCCTTTTCAAGGTAAGCCAAGTGTTGGCACATCAGTAAACAACTGCAGGCATTTATCTTTTGGCATTGTTAGAAATTTTTACTGTTGTTCCTTTTTATTTAAAAAATATTCCTTTAAAAGATTTTTTTTTAAGCATTGGTTTTGTAGGTCTGACATATTAGTAAAGTCCAGAGGATTATCCATGGTATGGCTGGAGTTACATAAGAATTGTATATAGTTTAAATTTTCTTTGCTTTGAAAAACAAAGAGAAAAATTCACTGAAGATTTAACAGAAAGATTTGGATTCCAGCTTCAACTCTACCCAGCTTGGTGATCTCAAGACCAAGCCCATCTAAACTGGACCTCAGATTCCTCAAGTTTAGAATGAGAATATTATGGTACATTATCTTTAAGGGAATTTTTAGCTGTAAACTGCTGTCATTTCCAGGTTTTCTGTGATAAGTTAACTTGTTAGACTATACCGGTTTTCCTCATCAAACCTGCTGGCAAATCAAGATACTTAAAAACACTCAGATGCGGAAGTGCAAATCAGATATTTGTAGTAATTTTTACTGCTTATAATCTTAATGAAATGACTCAGCCTCTCCTTTTAATTGCTGGGACCTTCATCTGTGAATACAGTATTAGGAACAATTTGCAATATCAAATGACAGGTTATTTTATAAATGATCTTCCTTATTATCCACAGAATCCAGGAACAGTTTAGATCTTTAACAAGAGGGTTTCTAGTTAGAAATAATGAAATCAGAGTTACAAAACAATACAATGGATTACTAATGAGCATTTTAAAGTATTCATCTTTTGAGGTTTTTAAATTAAAAATACATTTAGGGAAGGTTCAAATTCGGGTAGGATAATATATCAGATACATATATATCTACATGCAAATAAAAAGACAAAAAAATAAGTAAACTTGGAGGAAAACAAGTAAACTTGGGAATAGACAGAAGGTGGGGAGAGAGAATAGTCTGGGCAAGGAAAATAGCCAATGCACACAGCCCTAAATATGTGAGATGGAGTGTCCTGTGTAAGGAAGAGCCAGAAGGTCAGGGTGACTGGACCTAAGAGTATATGAAGGGGAATAAAAAGTAAAAAGATTAGAAAGGTAAGGTTTGTCTAGGTTGTAAAGAACTTTAAATACCAAACAGAAAACTATATTTGATCCTAAAGGCAATAGGGAACTCCAAAGCTTATTGATTAGGGGAAAGACATGTACTTCAGGAAAATTCCTTTGATAATTAAAAACAAATTATAGTGAGGAAAGACTGGAACTGAGAGACCAGTTGAGAGACATTTCTGTCTGAGTCAGAATTGATCAGGAAGTAAACATGGATGGTAGCTATGTTGAATAAAAAGAAGGGAATAAATGTGAAAGATATGAAAATAAAAAGGAAAAGATTGGATTTGTGGGGTTATTGAGAGTAAGATTTCAAGAGAGACATTAAGATGTTGATCATGAGGGACTGGAATGATGGTACCCTTAAAGATAATAAGCAAATATAGAAGAAGCATAATTTAAGGGGAAAGACAATGAAGTTTTGTTTTGAATGTGTTAAGTTTGAGGTACACATGAGACATCCAGTTCAAAATTTTTAATAGGCAACTGTTTATATGGGATTCAAATCAGAAAATAGATTAGAGTTAGATATTAATCCATGGGAGTTGATGAGATTACCAAGTGAGTATATAAAGACATTTGCTCCATTGTGTTACTCTAGCAAAGAATACTGCAAATAGGGGAAGAAGATAAACATTTCTATTTTTTTTAACCAAGTTCAAGCAAGACACTGTGCAGATTGTTTAACCAGTATTATCTCAGTTCATCTTCACAACAACTCTGTGAATTAGTTGCTGTTAACTCTATTTTACAGTTGAGGAAATTGAGGCAAACAGAAGCTAAGTGACTTGCAACATAGCTAGCATCTGAACTAGATCTAAACTTGAAAGTTCTTTCTGACTCCAAATCAGCACTCTATTTATTACATTAATCCAGAATGAAGAAAGTATTTAGGAGGAGAGAGTGATCAACATGTCAAATAGTGGAGGAAGGTTAAAAAAGAATGAGATTTAAGAAATAAGATGTTTGAGAATTAAAGGTCATGTGGAGGACGAAGTAATTTGTGACCAAAGAAGAACTAGAGATCATTATTGATCACAAAATAGAAAATTTTGATTATGTCAAATTAAAAAGCTTTTGTACAAATAAAACTAATGCAGACAACATTAGAAAGAAAGCAATAAACTGGGAAAACATTTTTACAGTCAAAGGTTCTAATAAAGGCTTCATTTCCAAAATATAGAGAGAATTTATAAAAAATCAAGCCATTTTCCAATTGATAATGGTTCAAAGGATATGAACAGACAATTTTTGGATAAAGAAATAAAAACTATTTCTAGACATATGAAAAGATGCTCCAAATCATTATAAATCAGAGAAATGCAAATTAAGATAACTTGGAGATACCATTATACACTTGTCAGACTGGCTAAGATGACAGGAAAAGATAATGCTGAATGTTGGAGGGGATGTGGGAAAACCAGGACATTGATGCATTGTTGGTGGAATTGTGAACGAATCCAACCATTCTAGAGAGCAATTTGGAACTATGCTCAAAAAGCTTTCAAACTGTACATACTCTTTGATCAGCACTATTACTACTGGGCTTATATTCCAAAGGAATCTTAAAGAAGGGAAAGGGACTTGATTGTGCAAGAATGTTTGTGGCAGCCCTCTTTATAGTGGCTAAAAACTGAAAATTGAATGGATGCCCATCAACTGGAGGATAGCTGAATAAGTTATGGTATATGAATGTTATGGAATATTATTGTTCTGTAAGAAATGATCAGCAGGATGATTTCAGAAAGGCCTGGAGAGACTTAGATGAACTGATGCTGAGTGAAATGAGCAGGACCAGGAGATCATTATATATTTCAACAACAATACTATATGATGATTAATTCTGATGGACATGGCTCTCTTCAACAATAAGATGAGCCAAATCAGTTCCCCTATTTGTTCAATAATGAAGAGAACCAGCTACATCCATCAAAAGAACTATGGGAAATGAGTATGAACCACAACATAGCATTTCCACTCCCTCTGTTTTTGTCCGCTTGCATTTTTGATTTCCTTCTCAGGTTATTTTTACTTTATGTCTAAGTCCGATTTTTCTTGTACAAGCAAGATAACTGTATGGATGTGTGTGTGTGTGTGTGTGTGTGTGTGTGTGTGTGTGTGTGCAGTAGTATTTAACATATATTTTAACATATTTAACATGTATGGATCTACCTGCCATCTGGGGGAGAGGGAAGGAGGGGAAAAGTTGGAACAGAAGGTTTTGCAAGGGTCAATGCTAAAAAAATACTATATCTTGTAAATAAAAAGCTATAATAAAAAAGGGAAAAAAACAAGAATGATATGCATAATGTATTGCTTTCTAGGTACTGAAATAATAATAAAATGATAGTTCGAATTAAAAAAAGAGAGTGAATTAAAGGTCGTTTATAACTCTGGATGGGGTAGTTTCAATTTAATGGCAAAGCCAGAAGCCCAATTGCAAAGGATTTCACCAGAAAAGAAAGGAGGTGTGGTGGAGATAAGCATAAGCAGCTTTTTAAAGAAAGTTAGATGAGAAAAGAAAGAGAGAAAATAGGACATTAGCCAGACTATATTGATTCTATTACTGTATGTTTTTGATTCTCTTACTGCACAGTGCCTAGGGCCCATAAAATGCTTTTTGACTGATTTATTGAGTACAAATATGGGTTACTATAAATATGCAAACCACAGTGAAGTATGAGATTAACAAACGCTCTATTCATAAAGAGCTAAAAATAGAAAGATAAGGTCTCATAGAGGTGTAAGTAACATTATTACCATCATATATTTAAGAACATATCTTGAAAGCTGAAGTAAAAAGATACTGATGTGGTCTTTCAGAAATTCCTACAAAACATAATACTAATATAAACTCCTATGCTTCCTTTTAGAAAAACATTCCTAAAAATTACAGGTGGAATCAAAATGGTGAATTAAGGCAGGGACTTGGTTGGGTTTTCTCCTAAGCTTTTCCAAATACATTTAAATGGTAAAAGAAAAAAAATGAAATAATTGTCCATCCAAGATAACTTAGAAGGTTGCTAGGAAAAACCTGATACATAGGGGTGAGAATAGAACACAGTCCAGCACAGACTGCACCAATATAGTCATAGCTCCAGGAAACAAGGAGCAGGCCTGGGAGCCATTGAACCAGCGGTGGCAGCCAGCCAGCAAGAACTTGCAGAACTCTCAGCCCACAAAAGGTAAGGACGTTTAACAACTATCAGAAGGAAACTATTGGAGTTTCTTTGCTATCAATGAGACAGGACTCAGTTGTTTTGCCCATACTCGAATCCAGGTCACAGTCCTGGGTGGCAGTCCCAAGGCAAGGAGAACAACCAGCACACCAGAGTTTGGAACTTGCAGTGGAGCAGGGACCCTCCTCACAGTTCCAAGGCAGAAAAGACCATATGTGATTGCTCACAGACCAAAACATAGATCAGGAGAGTAGCTCACATATCTTTCTTTAGAAGAACTAAAAACTTACAAATTCCTAGAACTATCTCTGAAAACGGCTGCACAAAAGCCCTGAAGGTTGGAACATTGCAGACCCATCCCTGCAAGCAGAGTCCTACTTTAAAGTATATAAAGAATTAAAAGTTAACTAATAGGTTGAGAAAATAAGGAAAGAGAAAAAATATTCAGACTACAGAAAGTGACTGTGGTGACAAGAAAGACCGAAACACACACTCAGAAAATGATAACAAAATCAGCACTCCTACACTGAAAGCCTTCAAGAAAAATATGAATTGGTTTCATAGAATTGGCCATAGAAGAGTTCAAAAAAGTTTTTTTGAAAGCAAATAAGAAAAATAGAGGGAAAATATGGGAAGTGAAATGAAAGTGATGCAATGGGCCATCATGGTAAAGGAGAAAAAAAACTACTGAAGAAAATAACTTAACCTTACCACCTTAAAAACAGACTATAGTAAATGGTAATGGAAGTACAAAAAAAAAAGTCAATGAAGAGAAAAATGACTTAAAAAGCAGAACAGAAATGGAAAGAGGGACACAAAGAATTCTCTGAAGGGAAAAAAAAAACTTGTTCAAGAGTAGAATTGGATAAGAGAAAAAAAAATCCACTGAAGAAAACAAGTCCTTTACAAGTCGAATTGGACAAATGGAAAAGGAGGTGCAAAAGCTCACTGAAAAAAATTCCTTAAAAATCAGAAGTAACCAAGTAGAAATTATTGATTTTATGAGAAATCAAGAAACACTAAGACAAATCAAAAATAAAAAAATAGAAAACAATCTGAAATCTCTCACTGGAAAAAAACAACTCTTGGAAAATAAATCTAGGAGAGATCTTTTAAAAATTATTGAACTATTATGATTAAAAAAAGAGCTCAGACATGTTCTTTCAAGAAATTATCAAGGAAAACTGTCCTGATATTCTAGAACAAGAGAATAAAAATAGAAATTGAAAGAATCCATTGATCACCAGTTGAAAGAGATCCCAAAATTCCAAGGCTCCCGGGTCAAGGACAAAATATTGCAAGCAACCAAAAAAGAAACAATTCAAGTATGGTGGAGCCATAGTCAGGATAAAATAGAATCTAGCAGCTTCTACAGTAAAGGATTGGAGGGCTCAGAATATGATTTTCTGGAGGGCAAAAGAGCTAGGATTACAATCAAGAACTGCTTACCCAGCAAAAAATGAATATAATGGTTCTGGGGGAAAAATAGATATTCAAAGAAAAAGATGACTTTCAAGTATTCTTGATGATAAGATCAGAGCTGAATAGAAAATCTGACTTTCAAATAAAAGACTCTAGAAAAACATACAAAGATAAACAGAAAAGGACTTAATGAAGTTGGACTGTTTGCATTCTTACATGGGAAGATGATACAACTCATAAGAACTTTCTCATTAAGGCAGTTAGGAAGAGTATATATAGACAGAGGGCATAGGTATTAGTTTAATGTGAAGGGGTAATAGCTAAAAAGATGAAATTAAGGAGGTGAGAGAATAATATGCTGGGAGAGAAGGAAAGGGAAAACCATTAGGTTCTTTCAAATACAAGATTGAAGAAGCATGCAAAGATAAACAATAAAGAAAATCATATGGAAATTAAAGAAGTTAGACTGTTTGCCATAAGAAATGGATGAGCAGGATGGTCTTAGAAGAACCTGGAAAGACTGCCATGAGTTAATTCAAAGTGAAATGTACTATGTACAAAGAAACAGCAATATTGTAAGATGATGGGATATGAATGGTATAGACATTCTCAGCAATACAATGATTCAAGACAATGCTGTGAGACTTATGAAAAATACTATCCATACCCAAAGAAAGAACTAATAGTGTCTGAATACATATTGACAGATACTTACTTTTTAAACTTTATTTTTCTTGAGGGTTTTTTTTTTTGGTTTAATTTTCTTTCACAACTTAATTATTATGGAAATATTTAGCATAACTAAACATGTATAACCTATATCTACTTCTTGCATTCTCAATGGAAGGGGGAGGGAGGGAGAGAGGAGAGGAGAGAATCTGGAACTCAAAGTTTAAAAAAAAAAGAGTATTAAAATTGTTTTTATAGGTAAGTAGAAAAAATAAATAAATTTCCAAAGTTGAAGAATTCTTTACCATATTAAAAAGACATTGTTGTTTAAAGGTCCCCCCACCAAGATTAAAGTTAACAATTGCCATAGTTTTGCTCCAAATTGGCTGGGCTGGTTATCGACACAGACGCAATTTGTCTGATTATTCAATTTTCACTTTCATTTTAAACAAGAGTGTCCAAGAACGAAAAAAGCTCTCACTTTCTAAATCATTACCTGATAATCTTTCATGGGAACATAAAAACAAATTTACAATATAGGCTTTCTCTCCAATGTTGTCTTTAAAATCTATACCATTTGTTGTTGTTCAGTCGTTTCAATCATATCCCATTCTTCTTGGCAAAGATTTTGGAGTTATTTACCATTTTCTTCCCTAGCACATTTTATAAATGAGAACTGTGGCAAACATGGATAAGTGACGGCCAGGGACAAGCTAATAAGTATCTGGATCCAGATTTGAACTCAAGAAGTTCCCAAGTCTTCCTGACTCCAGGTCTGGCACTCTAGCCACTATGCCACTTAGCTGCTCTATCTACAACAAGAACTGGGCATGCTGAAATGAGAGGTACCCAGAGCTGAAACGTTTTTATCTGTGCTTTTAACAAAACAGTGATAATAGATTATCTTTACTCTTAAATTCCTCATTCCTTACTCAAATTGCCCTATTTCTTCCTCTGAATAAATGAATTTCTATCACTCAGGGACATAACTTGTCAGGGCGTGGCTCTTTTTTCCCTTTAATCCCTATACTCAGTTTCCAACTTTTGCCAATTATATCATTATCCCAAAAGAGACATTGTGATGGTAAACGCTGATGAAATACAAAAAGGAATGAATTTGGAAGTCCTAAACCAAACTGCCCCTTTATAACTCCCATGATAATCACAAGAAATGTTATAGGAAATTATCCCCAAAGTTGGAGATCACTACTATTACCACTCCTTGAGACCATGAGAGTACAATTTTGGACCTAATTATGTGTCATTCAACAAAGTAAACAAATTCAGTAGAACCTATAGCTGAACCTGAGGATGAAGAACCAACTATGTTTACCTTAATGGGACAAGAACTAGAAGTAGTATTGGTTAATAAGACCAAGAAATCAGAAAAGAAAGACTTTCACTGAAGATCAAGCTATGTTGGTTAAAAAGTATAATATATATATATTATATAAGCACCTACTATTTCTTTACTGTAGAACTCTGTATTTCTATGAAATACAATGAAGAAAATGGCCATCATGGAAATGAGTCACAGGGCTATATCTATAGCATCTACCACAATTGCTACATCAATTCTATCCTTATTTCCAGTTCTATTCCACATAGGAACATTTATTTTTAAATGACTGCTATCCACTGGAACCAATAAAAGATAAATCTTAAGTAGTTTATATTTATGAAGTACTCAATAAAGGGCTGTAAAAGTGTTTTGTGTGTGTATCTCAAGTGATCCTCACAATGGCCCTGTAAGATAGGTAAGGCAATTATTCCCATTTAGAAGACAAAAGACACAAAAATTCAGAGGTTTTCTCAGACACAAAGCTGAATGAGAATTTGAAACAGGTCTTTTTTGACTCCAAATCCAATGCTCTGTCTAGTCTGCATCTGCTGTTCTGTCTGACTTTAGTTGGTCTACTTACCCATCCTACTCACCAGGTTCCTGCCTCCTTTTATGTGTTGTTTTATCCCATTAGATTATAAAATCCTTGAGGCAAGGGAACTATCTATTAATCATATCCCTAGTGCTCAACAAAATGTCTGGCACATGACAGGAGCATAAAGCTTATTGGATTATCTATCATAATTATACCTATCATGTAGGAGAAAAGCACTGGGGGTATGAGATGATGCTAGCTTATGCTCAGGACAATTCCTAACAGGAGATTTCCCTCCTCTCCTAGTATGCCTTGCCCTAGTAAGACTAAATTTGGGGGGGTACTACTTTTAACAAGAGGAGAAAGCCAATAAACAAAAGGAAGACAACCAAGATGAAATTCATTATCATGGGGACAAACTGCAACCATTCCCAATAAGATCAGGAGTGAAACAAGGTTGCCCACTATCACCATTGCTATTCAATACTGTATTAGAAATGCTAGCTTTGGCAATAAGAGTTGAGAAAGAGATCAAAGGAAGCAGAGTAGGTAATGAGGAAACCAAATTATCACTCTTTGCTGATGATATGATGGTATACTTAGAGAACCCCAGAGATTCTACTGAAAAGTTATTAGAAATAATCCATACCTTTAGCAAAGTTGCAGGATACAAAATAGACCCACATAAGTCATCAGAATTCTTATATATCACTATCAAAATCCAATAGTTAGAGTTACAAAGAGAAATTCCATTTAAAGTAACTACTGATAGTATTTTATACTATTTTACTATATATATTATAAGTATTTTATACTTAGGAATCTATCTGCCAAGGGAAAATCAGAAACTTTATGAGCAAAACTACAAAACACTTTCCACACAAATTAAGTGTGATCTAACCAATTGGAAAAAATATTAAATGCTCTTGAATAGGGCGAACAAATATAATAAAGATGACAATACTACCTGATCTATTTATTTAGTGCTATACCAATCAGACTCCC
Source organism: Antechinus flavipes (assembly GCF_016432865.1). Lineage (NCBI taxonomy): Eukaryota > Metazoa > Chordata > Mammalia > Dasyuromorphia > Dasyuridae > Antechinus > Antechinus flavipes. The sequence goes on from NC_067400.1 coordinate 259,270,254, forward strand.
AAAAAACTATTTTAATGACCTAGAAAAAAAATGACAACAAAGTTCATATGGAAAAAACAAAAGGTCAAGAATTCCAAGGGAATTAATGAAAAAAAAATCAAATGAAGGTGGCCTAGCTGTACCTGATCTAAAATTATATTATAAATCAGCAGTTACCAAAACCATTTGATATTGGCTAAGAAATAGACTAGTTAATCAGCGGAATAGGTTAGGTTCAAAGGACAAAACAGTAAATAACTTTAATACTCTAGTGTTTGACAAACCCAAAGACCACAACTTTTGTGATAAGAACTCACTGTTTGATAAAAATTGCTGGGAAAATTGGAAATTAGTATGGCAGAAACTAGGCATTGACCCACACCTTAATACTGTACACCAAGATAAGGTCAAAATAGGTTCATGACCTAGGCATAAAGAATGATATTATAAATAAATGAGAGGAACATAAGATAGTTTACCTCTCAGACCTATGGAAGAGGAAGGAATTTATGACCAAAGAAGAACTAGAAATCATTACTGATCACAAAATAGAAAATTTTAATTATATCAAATTGGAAAGTTTTTGTACAAACAAAATTAATGCAGACAAAATTAGAAGGGAAGCAATAAACTGGGAAAACATTTTTACAGTCAAAGGTTCTGATAAAGACCGCATTTCCAAAATAAATAGAGAATTGATTCTCATTTATAAGAAATCAAACCATTCTCCAATTGATAAATAGTCAAAGGATATGAACAGACAATTCTCAGACAAAGAAATTGAAATTATTTCTAGCCATATGAAAAGATGCTCCAAGTCATTATTAATCAGAGAAATACAAATTAAGACAACTCTGAGATACCACTACGCACCTGTCAGATTGGCAAGAATGACAGGGAAAGATAATGCTGAATGTTGGAGGGGATGTGGGGAAAGTGGGACACTGATACATTGTTGGTGGAATTGCGAATACATGCAGCCATTCTGGTGAGCAATTTGGAACTATGCTCAAAAAGTTATCAAATTGTGCATACCCTTTGATCCAGCAGTGTTACTACTGGACTTATGTCCCAAAGAGATACTAAAGAAGGGAAAGGGACTTGTATGTGCCAGAATGTTTGTGGCAGTCCTGTTTGTAGTGGCTAGAAGCTGGAAAATGAATGGATGCCCATCAACTGGAGAATAGTTGAGTAAACTGTGGTATATGAATGTTATGGAATATTATTGTTCTGTAAGAAATGACTAGCAGGATGAATACAGAGAGGCTTGGAGAGGCTTACATGAACTGATGCTAAGTGAAATGAGCAGAACCAGGAGATCATTATATACTTCAACAATGATACTATATGATCAATTCTGATGGATCTTGCCATCTTCAGCAATGAGATGAACCAAATCAGTTCCAATGGAGCAATAATGAACTGACTCTCCTACATCCAGCAAAAGAACTCTGGGAGATGACTAAGAACCATTACATAGAATTCCCAATCCCTCTATTTTTGTCCGCCTGCATTTTTGATTTCCTTCACAGGCTAATTGTACACTATTTCAGAGTTCGATTCTTTTTGTACAGCAAAATAACTGTTTGGAAATGTATACTTATTTTGTATTTAATTTATACTTTAACATATTTAACATGTATTGGTCAACTTGCCATCTGGGGGAAGGATGGGGGAAAGAGGGGAAAGATTGGGACAAAAGGTTTGGCAATTGTCAATGTGTAAAACTATCCATGTATATAACTTGTAAATAAAAAGCTATAATAAAAAAAAGTCCAACCAATTGAGAAATTAAAAAAAAGAAATTTAATATCATGACAAGAAATTTTATAAGCATAATGGGAATCAATGTCACCTCTAGTCTACTCCTTGCCCCCTATAGATCTAATTTGTTAAGTTTTAAGGAAAAGGAGATTATTCTTGACCTATTTAGTCCCAGAAAACAGAACCAAAGTCAATGTTATGATTATGTGGAGGTAACCAGGTAGAATAGTGAATGTAGAATACTAGAGCTGACATCAGGAATACTTAAATCTGGCTTCAGACACTTATTAGCTGTGTGCCAGGCAAGTCACTTGCCTTTTTTTTACCCCCATTCTTCATCTGTAAAATGAGTTGAAGAAAATGGCAAACCACTCCAGAACTTTTTCCAAAAAAATACCAAATGGGATCATGAAGGGTCTGACACAACTGAAATGAGTGAACAACATTGCTATATGGTTTATGTAGCTCAATTCAAATAAATAACATATGCATATGACATTCTACTATATCCAGATTAGCAGTTGCATACCTCTCTGTAATTGCAAAGCACAGTTTCATTTCCCCAGGCTTGTCAGTTGGTACTGCCAAGCATTCTCTCTCTCCTGTTATTTAGTGGCATTTACAGTGATTATCAAAATGACATATACTAAAGAAAATCTTCTATAAAAGCATCCCATCTTCCATTTCATATCTTTAACAAATATACTCTTAATATAGTAACAAAAATGTAAAAAATGGCATTTGTATTAAGATTTATAAATGCCTTTTCAGTTATTTCTTGCTTGGGGTATAGGCAATTAATATTAATGCAAAATCTTTTCTACACTCTCTTAATTTTTACTTCTTTTAGATATCTAAAGATAGATATCTAAAAGAAGATATCTTGAAAACCACTCATTGTCTTAAGAGGACTGAGGCAACAATTGGTCAATCAATAGCTTTTATTAAACCTTTAACATGCCAGGCACAGTATTAAGTATTGGAGATATAAAGAAAAGCAAATTAAATACAAGTCCACGTTTTCAAAATTGCTAACTATTTGGAGCATGAGTGGGGAAGAAGAGTGAGTGTGTGTGTATGCATGTGAGTGAGAGAAATTGAATGATAGAGAAATTGTCACATGTTCATAAAATATGTAGAATACTAAGGTTTTGTTATTCAGTGGTTTCAGTTGTATCCAACTTTTTGTAACTCCATTTGGGATTTTCTTAATAAATATAATGGAGTAATTTACCATTTCCTTCTCCAGCTGCTAGTTTTATAAATGTGGAAACTCAGGTAAACAGATTTAAGTGATTTGATGAGAGTAAAACAGATTTAAGTGATTTGCCCAGGGTAACACAGTATCTGAGGCTGGATGAAAATTCTTTCCAACTCCAGGCTCAACACTCTGTCCACTCATTCATTCATTCATCACTGATGAAAATAAGAGTATACCCAAAATTATAGCAGCTCTGTTCCATTCAATTAAGAATAAGGGTTCTTAATATGACTGCATGAGGCATTAAAATATAAAGACAAAAATGAGAGCCTTTGTTCTCAAACTTATATTCTATAGATAGATAACTAGATGATAGATAGATATATGTGTTCTATATATCTATATATAGAGAAAACTTATGTTATACTGGGGAAGCCAAAAAATATGCACACAAATAAATATATCTTATATAAGAAAAACATATGAAGTGTTTGGAGGAAGGGAAGACCATTTATAACTAAGAGATCAGGGAAGGTTCTCAGATAGAAGGTGAAACTTGTATTGTATCTTGATAGGAACTAGGGAATTTAAGAGGTGTTTATCATCATAAAAACTCAGAGAGGAGAGAAAATCCTGAAATTAACAACATCAAGTATTGTACAAAGAAGGTCAAAAGGAATGAGGACTGAAAAAAGGCCAATGGGTTTAACAACTGAGACAGCAGTTTCATTCACATGATATAATCAGAAGTTAAACTGCAAAGGGCTGAGAAGTGAATATCATATGAGAACATGAAGTTAATATAATGCGTAGTAAGCAATTACTTCTAACAGTCTGTCAATGAAAGGGAGAAGTGAAGACTTTTTTAACTATGAGGAAGGGATGCTCATGAATAAAAAGAAAATACATATGACAAAGAAAAAGGGCATAATAGCTTCTGTATGAAACAAGCAGGATTAGAATCAAAAACACAGACAGATAGGTTGGCCTTGACAAGAAGGGTCACTTTTTTGAAAGTGGAGCATGTGAGAGAATAGGGAATTAATTTTTAGGTTTTTTTGAGGAATAGAATGAGAAAAGTTTTAAGCAAAATGGTATCATTTTTTCTCTTTTCAGTCTTATTCACAAATTTCATCTTAAGATGATCTGACTTATCTTGAACTCACATTAAAAGTCTTATTTTCCACAACTCCCCCAGATTCTTCAAAGAATTAGCCTTTTGAAATCATTCATTTTTTTGTTCCATACAACTGAGTGCATATTTAAACTGGTGTCACCCTTGGCTGCCATGTTTCCTTGTTTGCTAATTTCATTAAGTATTTGCTATACAGGTTAATTTCAGAAAAGCCTGGAAAGACTGACATGAACAGATGCTTAGTGAAATAACCAGAACCAAGAGAACATTGTACATAGTATAAGACAGTATGATGATCAACTATTATAAATTTATCTTTTCTTAGCAATACAGTGATCCAAGATAACTTCAATAAACTTGGAATGGAAAATTCCATCCATATACAGAGACAACTATGAATCTAAATAGAGACTGAAGCATATATTTTCACTTGTATTTGTTTTCCCTTCTTGTGGTTTTTCTCTTTTTTTTCTAATTTTTTCACAACATGATTAATATGGAAATATGGTTTAAATAACTGTACATTCACAAGCTATATCAGATTGCTTGCTTCTGAAACAGAAAGAGGAAGAAAAATTTTATTTAAAAAATTTATAAAAATTTTTTTTATAAAAATGAGTGTTGAAAACTATCTTTACATGTAATTGGAAAAACAAAATACTATTTTTAAAAAGTATTTTATACATAAGATCATTTATAGGCTCTTTTGGCTCTCTTTTTGTTTTTTAAAGCAAGTGTTTTATGTTGATTAGATTTCTTTTTAAAAAATGGCAACAGTTGGGAGAAGGAGCCAAGATGGCTGAGTAAAGGAAGGGACTCACCTGAGCTCTCCCCCAAACCCATTCAAAGTAATGATTTTGTAAAAATTTTAGAGCATTAGATTCCCCTGAGCTTCCCCCGAAGCTTCCCTCCCATTCAAATAAAGACTATATATTACAGTATCAGGACCTAGAAAAAGATGAAGTGGAACAATTTTCCAGCCGAGAGCAACACAGAAAGTTGGCAGGAGGTATCTGTTACACTAGGGTAGATTTGGAGTGCAATCATAGCACAAGCTGGGCCAGCAAAGCCCAGGCCCCAGGCAACCAGGAATAGGTGGGGGGGAGGGGTGTTTGAATCTGTAGCAGTTGTACCAGTCTCCAATACTCTCAGCCCACAACCACCAAAGATAACTTGTCAGGAAAGGATGGCACACTAAGCTCTCAGGGAAGCCCCAGCAAACTAGTATCCAGCTTTGTGAGTCACTGAAACAACAAGAGTAGCAGCAACTACTGTTGTAGTGACAGCAACCATGGCAGCAATGGCTTCCAAACATTTCAGCCTTCAATCAGAGATGCTAGAACAGCTAGTCAGAGGGAGAGTTCAGGGGTCTCTTTGCTAGTGCTGTGACAGGAGTTTGTTGTTTTGGCCATACTCGGAACTGGGTAGCAGTGCTGACTCATACTATAGGTTCCTAGAAGGATCTCTGAAAACAACTGTACAAAACCCCTGCAAATTGGGACACTGCAGGCTCCACTCTGGAAACAGAGCCCTACTTTAACAAAGAATTAAAAGCCAAGTAGGCTAGGGAAATGAGCAGACAAGAGAAAAAGATTCGGACCACATAAAGTTACTGTAGTGACAAGGAAGATAAAAACACACACTCAGAAAATAATAAAGTTAAAGCTCCTACCTCCAAATCCTCCAATACAAAAACAACAACAAAGAATTGGTCTGGGGCCATGGAAGATCTCAAAAGGGATTTTGAAAACCAAGTAAGAGAAGTACAGGAAAAATTAAGAAGAGAAATAAGAGTGATGCAAAAGGAAACATAAAACACTAATAAGGAAAAAAAAATTCCTTAAAAAGGAGTTATAAAAACTCACTGAAGAAAATAATTCATTAAATACTGGAATTAAGCAAATGAAAGCTAATGACTTTATGAGAAATTTAAAAATGTAGAAGGAACTAAGACAAATTTATTTTTTTAAAAAAGAGCCATTCCCCAATTGACAATCATCAAAAATATGAACTGTGACCAAAAGGCTACAAAATCATGTATATTCTTTGACTTAACAATACCATTACTAAGCATGAATACCAAAAGAGAATTGAAGAAAAAAACTTACACATAGAAAAATATTTTTAGCAGCTCTTTTCTCAGGGCAAAAAAAATGGAAATTGAGAGGATGTGCATCAATTGGAGAATGGCTGAATAAATTGTGGCATGTGATTATGATGGAATATTATTGTTCTCCAAAAACCAATGAGCAGGATGCTCTTAGAAAAATATGAAAAGCTCAAGCAAAAATGAAATGTACTATATACATACTAAAAGTAAAGTTGTGGGATGATCAACTATAAATGACTTTACTATTCTTAGAAATACAATGATCTAAGACTACTCTGAAGGACTTATGATGAAAAATGCTATCCATACCTGTTTGAATACAGATTGAAGTACACTTTTCTTTGAACTTTTTTTCCTTGAGTTTTTTTTTTTTTTTTTTTGGCAGGGAGAGGGAGGATGTGTTTTATTCTTCAACATGACTTTTTGATTATTAAAGCTTTTTATTTTCAAAACATATGCATAGATAATTTTCAACATTCCTGCTGCAAAACCTTGTACTCCACATGTTTTTCTTCCTTCCTTTCCCTCACTGATAGCAAGTAATCTAATATAGGTTAAACATATACAATTCTTATACACATATTTCCATATTTATCATGCTGCTCAAGAAAAATCAGATCAAAAAGGAAAAAAAAATGAGAAAGAAAACAAAATGCAAGCAAACAACAAAAAAGAGTGAACAGTAATAATATGTTGTGATCCACACTCAGTGCCCTCTCTAGAATGCAGATGGCTCTCTCCATCATAAGATCATGGAAATTGGCCTGAATCATCTCATTATGCAATATGATATTTATAGAAATGTTTTGCATAACTACATGCCTTCTCAATGGGAAGATGTGGAGGACACTATGGTACTCAAAATGTTTTTTAAAAAACTGTAAAATATGTTTTACAGGGAGAATAAGAATATTAAAACAAAAATGGTAATAATTCTTTACTTTTATTCATTTTCTATTTTTCAGAGTTGACAGCTGGAGTTGCTCAGTCTTTTCATCTTTTTTTCCTCTAATTCAGCATTTGTCACTTTTACTCTAATCAATTAAGCAACCTGATTTCACAAAAATAAAGGATGCAATCAAACAACAAAAATGAATAAGAACCTATTGTGTGAGGCTCTAAGGATACAAATACAAAAGTATGATTGTCCCTGATCTTACTTAATTTATTATCTGAAAGTTATGACATGTTCAAAGATAAGTACATATACAATTTATACAAAATAAGTACATAGTAACCAGGGCACAGTAATAATGTTTCTAAAAAGGAGAAAGAAGAAAAATAACATTAAAGGAATGAGAGAACACCAGTCTAAATAGATGGTGATAGGCAAAGAGAATGTATAAAATTAGCCCTTCATAACCTTGTCTCAACCTATCTTTCCAACCTCAGTGGACATTATCAGCCTTCTTATTGCTCTCTATGTCCTAATTTCTTACCTTTGTCCTGGTTCCCATGTCTCATTGATTTCTTCTCTTCTTTTAAATTTAACTAAGACATAATTATTTTCTACACAGAGACCTTCCTGATTCCCCCCAACCATTAGTGCCTTCCCCTTTAAGTTATGTTGCACTTAAGTGCACTGTATTAATTATCTTTCTATTTATTCTGTTTATATTTCAATATGTACTTGTGCCTTCCATTTGAAGGTAAACTCTTTGCAATTAGTTGTTTCATTTGTACTACTGGTAACTCTGGGATCCAGTATTATGTACTTAATAAATTGTTGTTTTTGGAATGAATAATAGTCTGGAAGTCAAGATTATGAATGATTTTAAGTGCCAGACCAAGAAGTTTGTATTTTAATAAAGTCATGAGTCACTGAAGCCTCCAAAACATGACATGGTTAAAACTGGATTATCAGTTCAATAGCTATTCCTGAAAATGAGTGGATGAAACAAAAACCTGGGTGCAGAGAAATAAATTAATAAGTTGTTGCAATAGTTTGTGCAAGAGGAGATCAGGCCCTGGCCTATGGTGGTTATGAAGTAAGGAGAAAAGGGTATAGACATGCATTAAAGAGATGTTGAGGATGTGGAATCAACCAAACCTGGTGATAGGATAAAAATGAGGGTGAGAGCCAGAAATCAAAAATAACTTCTGGATTGCAAACTTGTGTTAACTAGAAGCAGGGTAGTTCTCTGAACAGAAATAAAGAAGAGTTTAGGGGGTATGATAAGGACTTCTGTTGTAGACATGATGAATTCCAGATATCTTTGGATTGCATAGGTGAAATTTTAGAGCAAGCACTTAAAGATGTGGGTCTGGAACTCAGAATCTGGTTATATAGATTTGGAAGCCATCTGCACATTTGAATTAATGGGAGTTGATGAGATCAATGAAAGTATACATTCAGAAGGGATGACCAAGGAGAAAGACTAAGATACATACTGACTTGTTTTGGAATAACTTGTAAAGTCCAATGAATTTCTGTTTCATGTACTAAAATCAAGGCTAGTTTTTACTCAAATTGAATAATTGTTGACTTATCTTGATTTAGAAATGCTGGAGGAATTCAAAACCTCAAGTAGGGTAAACTCCTCCTTTTAGTTCATCTTGAATCTCAATTGCTTGTTCAATTGGGAAATAAGGGATTATACTGTCTCATAAGACAAAGGAGTTATGTAAGGGAGAATAATATCCTCCCCCTCACTCTTACACATCACAGTGTGACTGTATCTTGTAATTCTGAAGAACTATTAAGCAAAGGATACCAATGATTCAGGAGTAGACTTCATAGGTTGGTTAAATGGTTTATAATTTATATGATGAGAAGTTCCAAAGGTTTGTAAATTTTGAATTTTTTTAGTGTTAATACTGTGGTGGTGTTTTTGGAGAGGCAGAGAACAAATTACAGGCATAGAAAAGTGAAGAGGGAAAATGGTGGAATGATTAGAAAGTCTTTACCATCATATGAGTAAATGTTACTTCCTAAAGAGAAAAAGCATAAAAAGATATTGGTATGATTTTTATGCTGATGATGACAATAGTAACCAAAGCCATAAAAATATACTATTACATCATTTCTAAAAGGCACTTTTAAAGACACTTTCACATACATTTTCTTTTACAAAGCTTCCCTATTAAATAACTTATTTTATTCTTTCTCATGCTGTGGAATTTAAGAACTTCACTAATAAAAATCTCCTGAAAAGTAATATCCCAGAGTATCATAATCCCTATAAGTCAGGAAACTATTAAACATGAACTTTTATCTTACTGAAAGTGAAAAAGGCACAAATTAGAAAGTAACTAAAATATTGTTGAGTAAAAACTGAAAATGGGATTTCTGCCATGAAATTTTCCTCATTAAAACAGATGCCTTTCCTTTATTACTTGCTTAATAACTCCTTACCATATATTTTATGTTATAAAATGTAACTAGTCAAGCCAAATATCTTTTTGATTCAAAATATGGGTGTAGATAGCTGTGATTAGAAAAAGAAATGATTCCCACTGCTTCTAAAAATCTAATCAAAATCTCTAATCATCAAACTTGAAGTTTTGCCAGGATTTAACTGCTCTTATCTAACAGTTTTTATTATCTTCAATGCCCTGACTCGTGCTCTTTGATCTGGGGAATGAAGATATTTTCTTCTCACTCTACTACTGTTTTTCTTATTATATCTAATAGAGCCTACTAGAATGCCCAAGTGCTTGCCCAATTTCTCTCTCTCCTTTCTTGCTAAACTGTCAGAAGCACTATAAAATCCTTCCAGAGAAATTTAACTATCCTTACCATTTCTTCCTTGATCCAATTCAACTGAACAAATGTATATTAAATGTCTACTGTATAGAATATGGTATAAGAGTTTGGGGAGATGCAAAATTTAAATTAGACCATCTCTGTCCTCATGAAGTTTAAAATCTGATACTTCCGCATAAAGGACAGCTCCACGATAGATGAAACCCCATTCTACAAAGATCCCAACTTAAGAATAATAAATAAGATGTATGTACTTTACTTTACATGTCAAGACCCTTCAAAAATGAATTTTTAGAGTTGGTTCATCACTGATCATTCAAATCAAGAAACATTTATGAAGCTTCTGTGTTCAAAAATGCTAGCCTTGGATTAAGAGAACTTCATGGCATATATATTCATATAAAAAACTCTCTAAATCACTAGAGAAAATTAGAGAAATGCAAACTAAGACCATTTAACACCTCTCAAATCGGCTAAGATGACAGGAAAAGAAAATGATAATGCAGGGGATGTGGGAAAACTGGGACACATATATTGTTGGTGGAGTTGTGAACTGATCTAACCATTTTGGACAGCAGTTTCAAACTATGCCCAAAGCACTGTGCATACCCTTTGGGAAAAGGACCCACACATGCAAAGATGTTTGTAGGAGCTCTTCTTGTAGTGGCAAGGAACTAGAAACTGAGTGGATGTCTAACAGTTGGAGAATGGCTGAATAAGTTACAATATATGAATGTTATAGAATGTTATTATTCTATAAGAAATAATCAGCAGAATGATTTCAGAAAAGTCTGGAGAGACTTACATGAACTGATGCTAAGTGAAGTGAGGAGAACCAAAAGAACACTGCACACCATAAAAGCAAAATTATATGATGATTAACTGTGATAATCTTGCCTCTTCTGTGATTCAAGACAATTCCAACAGATTTGGGATGGAAAGTACCACTTGTATACAGGGAGAGAACTATGGAGACTGAATGTGGAGAAAAGGAAAGCATGGAATTTTCACTTTTATTTTCTTTTTTGCCTTTTCTTTCCCCTTTTGGGCTAATTTTTCTTGTACAACATGACAAATATGGAAATATATTTAAAAGGATTATATGTGTTTAACATTATCAGATTGTTTATTGTTTTGCGGAGAAGAAAGATGAGAGAGAGGGAGAAAAATTTGGATTTGAGTCACAAAATTCTACAAAAATGAATGTTGAAAATTATCTTTACAACTATTTGGGAGGAAATACTATTAAAAAAAAAAGAACTTCCAGGCATAGTGGAAAGCAGCATAAGAATTCAAATGAGAAGATCTGGGATCAAATCCTGGAAGGATAGCTCTAATTATCCATGTATCTTATCCATGTATCCTTGGGCACCTTAAAAACTCTATGACTCTTAATATCCTCTTCTGTGAAATGAGGAAGATTGGACTAGAACTATAAGGTCCTTTCTAGTTCTAAATGATTTAGGATTCTTCTGTTTGTGCAGCACTCTATTCCTTAGAATTTCAAGGACAGTAAAACTGGGAACAAAATAATATAGAAATTAATCCTAAAGTCCATATTATATCAAGAAGTGTTGGATTTAAAAATTCATCATCCATGGCCAGCCTTCCAGTGAAGTCTTAACTTACTGAGGCTACTCTTTATATGACAGATGTATGGCCGATTGTTGCACTAGCACTATAAGTCTTTCTAGTTTAACTCAACCTGCTCTCAGAGCTTGAACTTCACTGGCTCAGTTTTTGAAAGGCCTTGATACAATGAGATATGAGAGCCTGACCCCAGTGAAGATAAAAAGTCAAAACTCCAATCAAGATATGTGCAACAAAATGATAAGATTCACTAATAAACCTTAGTCCTGCATATTTCTGTGGCATCTTCAAAAGTGTAATACTTACTCAAAAGTCATGGTAGGATGAAGGTCAGCCATTTTGTATTTCATTTACACACTACTTACTTTACAGCTAGTCCTAGATCAGGTACAATTGAAACAATCTGTATCTTTACAGATTTTTCTTCCTAAACTCATACCAACAAGTATCTCCCTAAATTATGCTAGAACAACAAACACATAACATATTCTAGGATCAAAGAAACTCACCAAAATTAGGAGATAGGGGAAAGAAAGAGATCGTACTTCTTAGAAAATATTATTCATAGGATAACAAATCTGACAAATCTGAATTTACTTTTTGGGAAAAAAAATAGGGCTGACTCTATGTTCTGGGCCTGGTACATGGATTTGTAAAAATTTAGACTATCACTCCCCAGGATAAGTAAGACTCTCCCACTCCTGATTTAAAAGCTGACCCTACCAGAGCCCCTCTACTTGAACTGGCATATAGCTCAAGAGAAAATACCATGTGCTGTTAAGGATTCTTCCCATCAATGCCTACTCCAAAACATTCATGTAATTTCTAAAGTAGCACAGTGAAAAATCACTAATGGCTATAATTTAGCTGGTTGCCATGGAGTGCTTTTTGGCTCCTGTTGGAAAGGATGATATGGGAAGGATTCAAAGGGTGAATTTCTCCTCAGAATACTGTGTAATCAGGAGGAGACTTAAAGCAATAAAATGCATATCAGATTTTTTAAGGCATTAACATTTTAGTAATCTAAGACTTCCTACTCAGTAGTTGTGAAAGAAAAAATTAATAACTTTCAGTGAAGATATGGAAAGGTCTCCCTGTAACTTAAAAGAGATATGTCAATTCAAATTGAAAAAAAAGAAACATCTTATTACCAATCTATTTAACAACCATTACAGCTAAGTCTGCCTTATCAAAACAAAACCAAACATAATTCTTCCCCCAGTGTTATCCCCTCCACAATGCTCCATAATTGAAACTAAGTATACCTGTTTGGAACAAACATTTTACTTAGGATTCCAGAACACATATACTCTGAAAAGTCTCTGATTTCTGTCATTGGCATGGTAACCAAAGATAAATGTCTGTGAGAGGAACAAAACAAATATTGAAAACAGTTACCAGTGATGGATTACTACAAGATAACCTATATTCTTTGTATGACAACCTGTGTTCTTATAGAATCAAAAAAACTTTTATTTACTTCTCTACACATGTGTCATATGTGTACATATAACATCCATCTGCTAACATCCTTTCCTAATTGACTCATTATGTTCTGTTTGTCACTGGATTCTTAATGGAGATGGAAAGGTAGCATTAAGCTCTGATAGGCCCTCTCAAAACTGTGTTCTACACTTAATTCTACATTTTATTTTCAATCAAACTGTGATACAAAACAGTCCAGAAGCTATACCCAATGAAAATTCTGAGTATTTTTGCCATGGCGTGATACCATAAAGATTAACAAAAAGTCTCCAAAATTGCTACTAAGAGCAAACAAACTCTAAAACAAAAATTTAATGTGTCCAAGCTGATCTTAGTACTTTATAAATCCAAATTTGAAATTCATTATTTTATAATAGAGAACAGATTGTTTAGCCTAATTAATTTGGAGAAGAGGGGAAGCAATCTCCTGTAATAGTTCTAAATCTTTTCTGGTCCCAGTATCTATCACTAAATACTATCCTTGGGGCAAATTGGAAGAGAAGAAAATCCATTAAGAAGTATAGAATAGATCAGATATCTTCCAGCTAAATAAAACATTTACAAATATTAATAAACTCTGCCAGTAACAGAAACTTGCAGAAAATCTATTAAATAAGAAAAAGTATTCCACTACAGGATTCTATTAACAAAATATGTGCAGCACAGAAGAGAGATTCAAAAAGGTCCAATTTAAATATTTTATAATAGTATCATTTTAATATATTCAAGAACAAGTTAGAAAACTATAAATTTGCTATTGAGATAGAGAGCAGAAGGATTATGAAAGTATATCTTCCTGTAGGAGAATAATAATGCCATTAATGATGATAATATCATAATAATAGCTTAACATGTATATAGCACATACTATATAGTGCCAGACACTGTGCTAAGCAATTTGCAAACTCATCTCAGTTGATCCTTACAACTCTGAGAAGTAGATGAGAAAAGTGAAGCAAACAGCTTCATGCATTGCTCAGGGTCACAAACTAACAACTGAGGTCACAAATTATCCTGATTCCAAGTCCTATACTGTACCACCTAACTCCCCCTATGATCAAACACTTTCTTAAGCATGAAAGGAGCCTCGAAGAACAGTGAGTGAGTGATATAAAAATAAGACATTAATAAAAATGTATTTTAAAAATATTTGGATCATTTAACTTTTATTTAAAGACATTCAGCTCATTCCCTTTTTTTTTTGTCAGATCTAATTGTGAGACATTTTTGCCTTACATAAACTTATTTGGTTTTGTAAGTTTTACCCCACCCACTCTTACTTATTATGTCTTAAAGGGATAAGCAGAATCCTTCTACATGATATGTTATTATTTATTCATTATATAGTAAGATCTGAGTGTTCATGAATCCATGTGGGGTCTTCTTGATAGTGGAATGGTTTGCCATTGTCTTCTCCAGTTCACTTTTACAGATAAGGAAACTAAGGCAAACAGGATTAAGTGACTTGCCCAGGGACACACAGCTAGCTAGTATCTGAGGCCAGATTTAAACTCCAGGTCCTCTTGATGCTAGACTTAGACTATGGCCATGCCACCTGGTTTCTTTTCTGAATGGTGACCTTTCAAACACCTGAAAACAGCTATCATATGCCATCAGTAACATCCTCTATACTTTCAGTCAATCCTCTTTTAACTAGATCGTTTTTCTTCTTAGTTGTTCTGCTTTAAGATGCTCCTTTCTAAAGTGAAGAATCTAGAACTGCTCACAATTCTCCATATGTGGTGTGACCAATACTGCAAGACTATCACCACACTAATTCTGGGCACAATGTCCTCTCCCACCCCATCCCCCACCTTATGCCAACCTAAGAAAACATGAATCTTTTTGGGGGGAGGAGGCGAGTTGGCTGCTTTTATCACATAGTTGACTCATATAAACTTGTATCTCATTGAGGCAACTAGCTGATAGTAAATGATGCTGAAGTTAAGGGACAGGAAAACCTGAGATCAAATCTCAGACTCTTACTGGTATGTGATCCTGAGCAAGTCACTTCACTTTGTTTGTTCTTAACTGCTCATCTATAAAATGAGTCAGTAAAGGAAATAGCATAACCACACCAGTATCTTTGCCAAGAAAATCTCAAATGAGATCACAAAGAGTAGGATATGACTAAAAATAACTAGACAACAACAAAACGATAAAGATTATGTATTTTCCATTGTTAAATGAGAGGATTAGTTGAAGTTACACACACATACACACACACACACACACACGTGTATATATACAGACTTTAAAAACTTTAAAATGTTAAATAAATACTAGCCAGTGTGACAACTGATGGTGCTCCTAGCATGGTGGGGTCTAGGAAAGGAGTAATTGCTCGCATTAACCAAAAGAGGGACCATTCAACAGCCATACACTGCCTCATCCACCAACAAGTGCTGTGTAGTAAATCACTGAAGTGGGACTTTGTTATGAAAATTGTGGTATCTTGTGTTAACTTCATTAGAGCTAATGCACTAAATCACAGACAATTTCAGGAATTTCTGTCTGAGCTAAATGTTGAGTATGAAGATGTTCTATATCACACAGAAGTCCATTGGCTGAGTCGAGGGAGAGTTTTGAAACATTTCTAAGACTTACTTCCACAGGTTACAACTTTTCTGCTTTCAAAAAACAAAGAAGTACCAGAGCTCAATGATGCAGAATGGAAATGGCACCTCGCCTTTCTGACAGATATAACAGAGCTACTCAACAATTTCAATATGCAACTTCAAGGAAAGGGGAAGCTCATCTGTGATATGCAATCACATGTCAAAACATCTGAAGTAAAATTAGGCCTCCTCATCAAACAAGTGAAGGAGGAAAACTTCTGCCATCTCCCCACAACTCAAAATCTGTTAGCGGAAAAACCGCTGATTGCATTCCCAAACAAAACATGTGTGGATTCACTGGAAAAATTGCAAAAGGGGTTCCAATTTAGATTTAAAGAGCTTCATTCTCCATGAACAGGACATATAGCTTTTCCATAACCCATTTTCTATTGACATTGAAAATGCGGATACAATTTACCAAATGGAACTGGCTGAACTGAAGAATTGTGACTCTCTGAAAGACGCATTCAAGTCAAGCAGCCTTCATAATTTCTACGCATCTCTCCCCTCTGGGACATATCCTCATCTCAGGAATCATGCACTCAAAATAGCAACCATCTTTGGCAGCACTTATATCTGTGAACAGACTTTTTCTAGAATGAAACATTTGAAATCTCCAACCAGATCAAGACTAACGGATGCACACTTGCATCACTTGTTATGACTAGCAGTGACAAATATGGAACCAGACATTGACCATCTCATTAGCCAAAAGCAGGCCCATAGTTCCTATTGAAATACTGGTAAGTTTGTTGATTTAACTTTACTTCATTTTAAATATTGTATTTGTTCCCGTTTTGTTTCTTCACTTCAAAATAAGATATATGATATATGCAGCGTGCATAGGAATTTGTTCATAGTTTTTGTTTTTACTATAGTCCGGCCCTCCAACAGTCTGAGGGACAGTGAACTAGCCCCCTATTTAAAAAGTTTGAGGACCCCTGCCTTACACTCTCTTCTACCTTTCCCCAATACTCTTGGATACAGTTACAATGACCTCCAGATTAATCCACTAAGAAGACAATGCTCTCCTTCCTCATTGCTGCCTACTGGTTTCCCTGGCTTCCTTCAAATCCTAGCTAAACTCTTACCCCTTCTAAGTGGAAACCTTTCCTAATTCCTCTTTAATTTTAGTGCCTTCCCTTTGCTATTTATTTCCTATTTATCCTTTATGTAGCCGATGTTGAGGGCAGAAACTGCCTTTTGCCCTTTCTTTGTATCCTCAGAACTTAGCCCAGTGCCTGACACTAATAAGAACTTCATGCTAACAGTTAGGTGGAGGCCAGACTAGATGGACATTCTAACTCTGAGATTCTGTGGTACTGCCTACAAATTCACCAGATAAGTTATCTCCAGCCCTAAAAATGCCTTTTCTTGAACTTTTTATCTATAGTAACTTATTTACAGTTATTGGGTCTCTTCTTTATTAACAAATGTCTTGAAAAACATAACTATAATTCTATAGTTCTAAAGAAAGTTATCATTAAAGGTCACAAAGGTCTTGAGTATAAAGTATAAAATGAAGTATAAAAGTATGGAGATAAGAGAACCAGAAAGTACAATTTCTCTGTCCATGTATGATGTCATATAGTTGCGAGTCTGGAAATCATATTCCATGGGGAACTAAACTGGTCTATATAGGAAAATCAAAGGCAGTCACAATTGACATTTTTTAGGACAAATCAGATATAAAATGTGTTTCCTTACAGATACTTATAAATAAAAATGGAACCAAGAACACATAACTATGACTATAGTGTCAATTCTAGGCTAAGAGTAAGTGCAATGTCTTTATTTGAGTAGATGTTTAAGATGAAAGGGATGGCTCACCCAAGAACCCATATGGTATGTGGTAAGAAAAAGAGGGATTCTATCCCAAGTAACTGGCTCCAATATCAACATTATTTCATTAGTGTGTAACCTCTCCAGGCAACCACACTAATCATTCAGACCAAAAAGAATTCATCTGGAAGGGAATTAAATGCCTCCTGCTTTCAGTGTAAAGAACCCAAAGGACAGGGTGTAAGAAGTGGGGAATAAACTGTAAGAGCTGATAAAACCTGTCACTAACACCAAGCTGTTGCCTGCAAGATGCTTTACAGCATCTCCAATAACCAAGAAGAGATGTAAGCGGTTCACTGGATTGATTGTGAGGGCTAGAGGTTAAGAACCATATTCTCCTTTCACGAAAATCATTGGGGATAAAAAAGTAATGACATACTTCTCAAAACTATGAGGTAAAGTGAGGAAAAGGGAATGATAGAGAGAACACAGTGGGAATTGGTTCAATCAAGAACTCCCCACCATATGCTCTCTAGTTAAATCACAGGATAATAAGAGTTAGAGATAAAGCGCGTTCTCTTTGAGGTAATCCATTCAATTTTCATATAGGGAAACTGAAGTTCATAGATATTAAGTGAATTACCCAAGGTCAGATTAGTAAAAAGCAGCAGACTCAGGATATGAAACCAGATCCTTGGGATACTCAAACCTGTCTCTTATGTCTGCTTAGGAAATTTCTAGACATCCCTTGAGCACTAGGAAAAGTAAAATATTAACCGGGAAAAGTTAGGAAATCCTGGCATTGACCCTAGAAAATTGACTTAATTTGGACTTGTTATAAACAATGCTTAGATAATTTGCCACAGTGTCAAAGAGAAAAAGAGCATTTTAAAAAGTTTTTATTCTACAGAGCTTAAAAAGTTTGAATTTATTTATACATTTTTGCATGTCTGAGCCTACTATTAAGATGAATGTTTACCAGCAACGTGGGATTTAATTTAGTTTTACAATTTACTGTTCCTTTTTGCCTGTACACTACAAAGAGACTTGGGGAAAAAATGGAGGCTTCTGACTGAGTAGATGAGGGATAAAGGAAGACGATGAAAGTTAGCAATTTCAAATTACTTCAGAATATCTAAAGAATTTGAATTAGAGTCAGAGATTTTTAAATTTGGCATTTAAGAGATTACAAAATTGGATTTAAAAAATCAAGTCAATTCATCTTCCTATGGCCATCTTCCTATGGCTAGTCAGTCTGAAATGATGTTTTAGCTGCTATATTCATAAATTATGTATGTCTGTATGAATAATTTCTTTACTAAGGGATATCTGAAATCATAGTGCTTTTAAACCATATTTGCATTAAAGTGGTATTTAAATTCTGATTTCTTTTATAGACACAACTTTATTAAATGTTAATTTAGTTTTTTGCATATTTTAATGGAATAGAATTATATCAAAGCCTAATTTTAACTAAATCCATTTCCTCATTCTTTGGAATTTAACTCCATTATCAGTGTTGTAATTAGATGAATTCTTCTTTAAGAGATAGGATTCTGCAAGGGATTAATACATATTAAATATAACATTTTTCTGTATTTACCCTCCTCTTTCCTCAGAGACTATTAAATTCCCAAACACAGATTATTCTGTGAATTATGTGAACAGCTGTATCTAGATTGCAACTGAACTCTGAAAAGAGGTAAAAACAGAAAAAAAAATAGTATGTATTTCTAGAGACAAAGGGAAGTCTGGAACAAAAAAGTATTATGATTTACAAAAAGTCTGAAACACCACAGTAATATCAGCTATCGGATGTGTTGGTGGGTTTTTTAAAATTAACTTTTCTTTTGCTTATAGGACTATTTCTTTAATTATTATTGTGTTAGAATGAGTTTATTCACATGATATTGTTCTGCTTACTGTATCCTGGGGTAGACTGCAATGATAGTGTCTTACTTCTTGATGTTAATCTGTTCCGTTGATGTTTATCATCAAAACCAAATATAATCAAAAAGAAGATAGGCTATAGTCAGGCTGTGAACATATATTTTACTACGTTTCTGACAAAGTAATCCATCTATCTAATTTTTCAACATTCCATGTTTTGTTTACACTTCCCTCTGCCTGGACTCTTTGCCTATCTCTTAATTAATTCTTGATTTAATGCTACATCAAATGCTAGTTTGTAGCCTTTCCTGATTGATCAAGAATGTTATTCCCACTTGAGCTTCAGGGCTCTCTAATTATCAAATGCACTTAACAGATAATATATTCTATAATACAACTATCTATATTTCTATCTTCTTTCTCCCCACATCAACTCTAGCTCCAGCAGGGGAAAGACCTCGTCTTTATTCAAACTATTTTTTTTAAATCTCCCCTACAATGAGGATTCTGGGAAGATCGCAGAGAAGATCAGAAAATTTAACTTCTCCAGATTCCCTCCACAAACAAAATTTGCACCTCAGGGTGAACATAGAGTGGAGTGGTGAAAAACAAAGACAACTTGGGACAGAACAAGGGTCCTCCTAGGACAACCCATGGAAACCCTAGGAAAGACCCCACGGTCAGTGCTTATAAGTAGTGTGAAGTGAAAATACCTGCGGGTTAGTTCTGCACGGATAGTCAGCAGGGAGCCCTGGGGCTAGCTGGGTTCAGAGGGGGCCCTCAGCCACATCCACAGAGACTTTCACTTTCCAGAAAAGCTTGGGAAATTGGGGATTTGAGTCTGAGAAGATAGAATAACATTGGGGTGGGGGGGTAGTGCTGTACTGCAGAGATGTGACCTTGAAGAAGAAGGGACTAGCACCAGTAAAAACAGAGGCAGGGCCAGGGTGGCTGTTGGCTGTGGGCACTTGCTTGCAGGAGGGGGATGCTCTTGGTTTGGAGTTCCTAGTCAGAGAGAAGAGCTGAAGGGAACTTAGAGGCACCATTCCCTCACCTTTCAATTAGAGATGCTTACAATAATATCTCTTATTAAAAAAAATTAAAAATGAATTGGTGAAGAAGAACCCAAGCATATAAAGTTACTATGGGAAAAGAAAAGACCAGGGTTCATCTTCAGAGTAGGACAATGAAATAAAAAAAAATGCTTCTTCTACCCCAAGGATTAATATTAAATGGCTACTTGCCCAGAAAGAATTTATAGATCTTAAAAAAAAAAAAAAAAAAAAAAACTTTAAAAGCCAAGTGAAAGAAACTGAAGGGAAAAAAAAAGAACTATCCAAAAAACCCAAGAGCAACTTTTTTTAAAAGTTAACCAATTAGAAAAGATAGTCTTAAAGAAGAAAAAAAAAGTTGAAAATTAGAACTGGACAAGGGAAAGCCAGTGAAGATATGAGACCAAGAAATAACAAAACAAAATATAAAAAATCAAAAAAATCAAAAAGAATGTGAAATGTAAGGAAAACAATAGATATGGAGAACAGATCAAGAAGAGAAAAATATAAGAATTGGACTACCTGAAACCTGTGACTAAAAGACCCTTGACACAATAATGCAGAAAATAATCACCATTTTAAAGGGATCTTACAAGTAAAAAACATAGGAATATTACTGCCTAATTTAAAATTCCCCATATCAAACAGAAAATTCTACAAGAAACAAAAAGACAGCAATAATAAAAAAAAAAAAAAACAATTCAAATATGCTAGAGCTACAACTGGAATTGTATAGGATTTTATCAGCAGCAACAACAAGAGACTACAGGTCCTGGAATAATTTATACCAGCAATCAAAAGAAGTAGAGCTACAGTTGAAAATATCATATCTAGCAAAATTATCCATTAATGCTGAAAAAAATGGACATTCGATGAACTTACAGATTTTCAGTGCTTTTTCTTAACTAAACCTGAACTTAATAGAAAATTTAACATATAAGAGCCAACATCAAAGATTAATTTCAAGGAACTCAATATGGATAAATTGTTTATGATGTTTTTCATCGAAATGTAGATATATATTTAAGACTGATATCAATATTTTCATAGTTCCAAAGAAAGATTGGGGAAGAGTTGAGTATGATTTGATTCTAAAAAGCAAAACTCTCTAGGAAAAGTAATATGTTATACAGTAATTATGTTATACAAATGAACTGACATAGAGGTGTTAAGAGTAGGGAAGAGGGCTCATAATTCTGAAAACCTATTTACACCAAGAATGGGTGTATATATATATATATACCATGAAGGGTACAGCACCCTCCAAAATCTATAAAGAAATAAAGCAGGAGGCAATAGGATAAGGTGGGGTATAGAAGGATATGTAGATTTATGGCAGTAGGAGAAAGTATAGAGATTAATGAGAAAGGGATAAAGAGGGATGGAAAGGATGAGGGGAAAAGAGAAGGAAGGGATCTATGGATGAGAGGAGAATAAGTAACAGCAAGGCAAGTTAAGAAGCAAAGTTGAAGTAGAAGAGTTGCAGGGATAGACACAAACACAATAATAAAGATCAAAAGTAGAATTTATTGGAAAAAGAGGTCAAGCTAATAATCATTAATCTCAGACAAAGTCAATCTATTCAATCGAGAGGAAATATACATTATATATTAGCAATATTAATATTGTTTTAGAATCATGTTTACATATGAGCAAATACTTAAATATATAGGTGTGTGTTTGAGTATATGTGGTATGTATACATGTAAGTCTATGTATGTTACATATAGATATATGTATATATGGGTATGTGTCTGTGTATATCTGTGTGCTTAGCTGTAGCCAGCTTGGAAGTGGTAGGGAGATGAAAGGGGAAAAAAAAGAATTAAATCAAAAGAACAAAATAATAACCAAAGCAAAGAAAAGATGGACACTCATGAATATAATTTCTTCCATTGCTATATATGCTTTCTTGAAATGGGAGTTTATTGTCATATATTTTAAATCTCTCTGATGTTGTTGGGCACATGACAATGTTTTGTTTTTTATTTTCCTTTTCTTTCTTTTTCTATTCTTTTTCTCTTTTTTAGTTCAATAAAAAAAAATTGTGCTGTGCTGTACACACAGTAAGTATTAAATTAAGATATATTTAATTTAATCCAATATTTATAAAAAACTAAAGTATAAAGCACATTGCTAAGGAGCCAATGAATTTTGATGCAATAGAAACAGGTCTAATTAATGCTTTTTTTTTTTTAACCACATCTGAGATACATTTATAAGAACAAATTTTCAAGAACTATCTCCTTTTAAAACTTTCAAGTGACTACATAATAAGTCGAATGGCACAGTTTTATTTAATTATACTTTCATCAAATAAAGGCAATGCATTCTGTATGGTTGTGGCAATTCACATGATGACAAATTCATTATCAACTTAGTAATGGCATGAAATAAATGAGATAAAATGCATACTTGATCCTGATTCACACTGGACATTGTATTCTCTGAAGCTAATGTAGGAGAGTCCAGAAAGGGGAGAAAAATTCATGACGGGGTGTCAAGGAAGCATACTGTACAAAAAAGAAGGGGAAAAGAATTCCCTCTACATCTTGCATTTCACTGACTTTTTACATCTCACCCTAAGATGAATAATAAGTTTCTCTTAAAAATGTATATATTTTTTTCAAAATACTCCCCAGAACTGTTCCCAAATATGAAATTCATAAAACAATGTTTCTTTATCCAAAAATTATAGCAAATCTAGAATACAATTGTGTTTCAGTCCCTTGACCACCAGATAACTGCACATAAGACACGTAATTGTTTAAAAAATAAAATTTTATGTACATTTTTATCTTTATATCACCTAGATTTTCCCTTGCATCTCTCCCCTCCTCTTCTCCCTAAAAGCCTACAACAAAGAATGTGGTGTTTTTTTTTTTTTTTTAGAAAAAAAGTCCAGCAAAGTTGATTGGTCCTTCAAACAAAATCCTATAATCTATACAATATTCCATATCTCCATTACCTTCTCTCACCCCAACAAGAAAGTAAAAAGTGGCATATTCTTGCATTTCTTCCTGTATAGAAAAAGAAGTTTTAAAACCTAAAAAGGACGAACTACTTCCATTTGCTTCTCCCTTTCAAACCTGAAGAAATGAGGCACAGAGATTTGCCCCAATATCTTAAGAGCTAAATTTGTTGCAGCTTGGAGTAAAAAAGTCAGGTCTTCTGACTTTCAGTCCATTGCTTTTTCCACATTCTGCAGTGACTTTTGGGGAGGAGGAACTATTATCAGCATTTGAAAGTTAAGGGGAATAAGTAAAGACTTGGTCCACCATAAAGAATAGTTATTGATCTGCCCTCTCTAGAAACCTGTTGTAAGAGTAGGACTACATTGTTAAACTATTTCTCCAGACCTATTTTCTAGACCTCAACTCTTATAATTTATCCTTATATATTTATGACATTAGTTATAACTATGATTTCTTGGTCATATACCAGTAGCTCAAATTTAAATAGCTTCTTGCCTAAGTATTAGGAAACAGCACAAAAGGGGCCAAACAGAAAGCTATGATTTTAGGCAGTCCTGGCCTGGTCCCAGATAATGTTCCAAATCATTCACTTAAATATAAATCATTACTGGAATTAGCCTACCACCCTACTTCTGTTTTCCTATGTTACTGGATTTACAAATATTTGTAATTCAAGTTTTGAAGAACTGATTTTCCATTAAAAAATAGCATAAGGAGGATTCCTGGTCAGTTCTTTAAGGTAATGGTTCCATTGGTCATCAGCATAAAGAGTTAATAACAAAGCAAATAGAAAAGCTGGGAGACAAACTTTCCAATTCTTACAAATGAAAGCAAGAGATAAGCAAAAGCAAAATGATTAATTCAACTAATTACTTCAGGAGGATAACAAACAACACAAAACAGAAACACATAAAAGGAATCAAGAGGCATAAAGTACCAAACTGATAGGTGCTATTGACTGATCTTGCAAGTCAAAGTGGAATAGTTGGTGAAAAGGATTTAGAATAAGGATATGTAAAATACAGTAGAAACTCAAAGGAAGAATAAACTAAGTAACCAATACTTTTAAAGTCTCATTATTTATGCAACATCAAAACAACTTTAAAAACAAAATACTTTTTCCAACAACTAATGAGAATAATTTTTTTTTTAAAAAACTTACCTTTACATGATGAATTAGGCATTCCTTTATATTCACTTTATAAGTCTCTAAACCCAGTTCCTTAGATAATCGTAGGATTCTATTTTGAGTAGGTCCTACATAAGCTCCACCAATATCTACATAATCAACGAAGTCATTCTAAAAGAAAAAAAAAAAAAAAGATGGGCTGAAAAATTTTCATTAACCACTTTTTAAAAAAAATCTCAATCATGACAAAGGATTTCCCTGTTAATTGTGTGATCTCACTATGGAGAGACAGAGAGAGTCAGGAAGACCCAGACTCAAATGCTCCTTTTTATACTCTATTACTATGTGATGATAGGTTAAATCACTTATTCTCTGAACCTCCATTAACATTTATAAAATGGGGATAATAATGTTTATAGTATTATATTATATAGCATCAGTAAAGGCAAGAAACTTTAGGTCACAGTTAAATGATCGTAGAACAATAAATTGTCCACTTTGGCTAAAACAAAGATAAAGCAAGAGACAAGCTTATAGAAATAGTAGCTGGAGCTTAGTTGTGGGGAAGCCTGAATGTAAGGCTAAGGAGTTTACATCTTATTCAGTAGTCAATAGAATGTTTTGAAGAAAAGAGCTAACATAATTTAAAATATTCTTTTAAATGATTACTCTGGAAGTACAAGGTAGTTTAACAATCAATCAACCAACAAGGATTTATTAAACACCTACTATGTACTAAGAAAACCCCATGGATAGTATGGTACACAAAGTCACAATGAGTTGGACATGACTAAACAACTTAATATGCTAGGAATAATCAAGAGACAGAAAAGCTTAGTAGATAGAAAGTTGATCTCAGAAGATGATGTCTGGAATGTTAATTCATGATTTAATAAGAAAGGTAATATAAGATACATCAGGTCCAGTGGGGAATGAAAAAACTCAAGTTAGAATGGGAGAGTCTGGGAAGGAGTTGTGGATTAGAGATTGTGAGTAGGGCTCAATGAACATCCAGTGGAAAGAAATGACAACATGGAAGTTGTAGTTAGAAGAGAAATTCCAGGGCTTGATTCAACTATTCAAGTACAGTAAATTGAATGTTCATAATAATAACTATAAGTAATCCACAAATTGCTAAATTAAATTATGTGCCATCTGCTTAACATGGCAGAGAAATGTCTAATATATGTTTAGAAAGATATCCATACAAAAATAAGACCAAAAAAAAAAAAAGTTTTGGTGTTGAAATTTCAATTTTATGGAATATACTTAAAAATGTCTAATATATGTTTAGAAAGATATCCATACAAAAATAAAACCAAAAAAAAAGTTTTGGTGTTGAAATTTCAATTTTATGGAATATACTTAACTGGAATATATGATTCCTGAAAGATTTCAAATAAATAAGGAATTGCTATGAAATATTTTGGATTTTAAAATTTTCTAATACATTTATTTGGAGGCAACAGCATTCTGAGTGATGAGGAAGTCCAATGCTGTGGGTAAAACTAGTTGTATAGTTAAAATTGAAATTAGGACAAAGGTCAAAGCTTAGCTGGCATCTGCATATTTAATTGCTTTGTGAATATTAATTTCTCTACCTCTGAATGGAGTTGAGCAGCCATTTTCTCTGAACATGCAATATATGTAGTAGAAGGGGGAACATGTTAAGGGTTTATGTTGTAGGAGGATTAAGAAAATGTGTTAATTTCATTATCTCCATCCAGTGAGATGATGATGGAGGGACCCTGAAGCTGGGAAAAGGGATATAAGGCTTGCTTTCTCTTATAGGCTGTGTACTTATGCTTCATCTTAAACTCCACACCCACTTCTTGCAGGAATGTATTAAAAGTTGATAATGCTTCACTCAGCCTGAAGGGAACACTATTTTCCTTTCTGGAGTTCAGAATTTTGTTTCCAATAGTAGTATGATGAAGGCTAAAACTAGAAGGAATAATAAATAGCTAAAAGGATGAAATTACCAAAGATGAAAGCAGAACAAAAGACTAAGTAAGAATGATTCTTTCTAACCCCTCCTCAATTTTCTTTGAAAAATTCTTCTATCATTTATTTCAGCCTATTCTTCCTTAGTGCCCTAACTAAAATGTCAACTTAAATATACTGCTGGAAAAGAAATGTGTAAAGTATGTTACTTTTTACATTTTTATGTTTTTTCTTTAGTTTCTTATCAAAATTCCCTTTTTAAAAATTTCAACCTTGTATTAGCTAACCACAATGAAAAAGGGCTTTTCAGCACAGATTAGAATGAAGAAATTCAGAAAGGAAATCTCTCAATAGTGAAATAATAACAGCAATAATCAATCAAATAACAACCAAAAAGCATTTACTAAGCACCTGCTATATGCCAAATTCCAGGAATTAAAAAAAAAATGTTTTAAATGTCTATCCTCCAGGATTTTACATTCTACTAGATGAGCAATTAATGGCTTTTTCTCAACCTTCACCCCTTGACTTCTCAGCAACATTTAACAGGCCTAATTCCTGGTAGAAACAATCAACTCTGCATTGTCTTCCTCTCAAATCCCTTTTACCATACTGCAGATTATATCCAGCCAACCCTCACCCTTCAATCACTCCCACCATTTATCACCTTTGTACCTAATGTGCTCCTGAATGAAGTTGGGGGTGGGGGATCTACACAATCATGCTGCCTGGGTCTACTACAGTAAACTTCTATCACAACCTCAACTGGGCCCTCATTGCTGGTAGACAAATTTACTTTACCCTCCCCATATCAACTCTTCATAGTGGCTCTTGAGAACATTTTCATCCTTTCTCAAATCTCCCATGGTTCCCTCTCCCCACTTTCTCAGCCAAGAACTTCGCCTCATATTTTACAGGTAAAAAAAAAAAAAAAAAACTGAGATCATTCACCATGAGTTCCCTCTTTTCTCCTCTTCCTCATCTCCAATCACTGTGGTGCCTTTTGCCAGTCTCTCTTCCCACCTTTTCTTTATCCATTCTCAGATGGTGAAGTGGCCTTACTCCTTAGCAAGGTTAATCCTTCTACCTGTTCCACTCCACTTCCTCTAACAGGATCACTTCCTCTTATTTTCAATCTCTCCCTCTCTAAAGATTCATTTCCTTCTGCCTACAAAACATGCTGGTGTCCTTCTCCATCTTCCAAAAGCCCTCATCTGATCCTTCCACTGGTACTTTCATCCTATTTTTCTTCTTTGTAAGTAAAATTCCTTGAAAAGGTTAGGTATAATAGGTGCTTCCACTTTTTCTCCTCTTGCTCTCTTCTTAACCCTTTACAATCTGGCTGCTCTGCAAAGTTTTTAAAGCTTTCTTAGTTCCCACATTCAATGGTCTTTTCTCCATCCTCATTCCCTTTACCTCTCTGCAGCCTCTGACACTGTTGATCACTCTTCTTGATACTTTCTCCTCTGTAAGTTTTCAGAACATTTCTCTGTGATGACCGTGTATTTTAAAATCAGCCAAAGTTAGGAAGTCAGGTTAAGGGAAAATCCTTCATCTTTATTCTTTGTGGAGGTGAAGGGGGATGGCAATAGGAATGTGAGCAGCTGCAACACGAACCCGGCCAGCAGTCTCTCTTCCTCTCTCTCTCTCCACTCACCCAAATCCTGTCTATGTCATTTCTTATACAACACATCAAAACTTGCACAGAGAGTGGGCGGGGACATGGTTTCTCCAAACATATATTAATAGAGTATCGTCCAATTGCTATTTAGCCTCATGCTTGGGACCTCAGTGCATCAACTCGAGCTTCAGCCCATTACATCTCTCTCTCTCTCTCCTGGTTCTTCTCCACCTGACTATATTCTTCCTCTTTCTCCTCTCCTGGATACTCCTCCAGATCATGAGTATTCCTTGGAGCTCTGTCCTGCATCCTCTTCTCTTCACCCTTTATACTACTTTACTTATAATCTCATCAGCTCCCAGCTCCCATGAATTTAATTACCGTCTTTTATGCTGATATTTCAAAAATCTCCCTTTCTTGCCCTAATCTCTCTGGTGACCTACAATCCTTAACTGCCTTTCAGACACATTGAACTAGATGTCCAGAAGATATTTTAAACTCAATCTGCTCAAAACACAGCTCATGATCTTTCTCTCTAAACCCTTCTCACTTCTTCCTACCTTCTTAAGCATTGCAAAGAATACTACCATCCTCCCAGTCTCTCAGACACACAATCTAGGAGTCAGACACATTATCTCTCACCACCTCCCTCCACCCCCACATCCAAGGTGTTGCCAAAGCCTGTCATCTTCAACTTTGCACCCCATTTCTCCTAATGTTCCCAGTCTGGTACAGGCTCTGATCACTTCATCCCTTGTTTACTGAAATAGTCTGCTGCCTTCAAGTCTCTCCTCTATCCAGCCACTAAGGTGACCTTCCTAAAATACAATCTGATCATTCCCTACCACCAACCCCCACGATAAACTTCAATGGATTCCTATTGCCTGCAGGTACAGTTACAAAATGCTCTGTTAGTGTTCCTACACACACACATCTTTTCCATTCTTCTTACACCTTATATATACCTTCACCCCCTCCTCTTTTACCTACTTAACATTGGCCTCCTTGCTGTTCCAGGAACAAGACATTCCTTTCCACTCTGATCTTTTTCTCTGGCTGTCTTCTATGCCTAGATTGCTCTCCCTTTTCTGCTACTATTGACTTCTCCCTGGTTTCCTTTGTTTTTGTTTTAGTCATTTTTCAGTCAGATTTTTCATGACTTCATTTGGAGTTTTCTTGGTAAAGACGATGCAGTAGTTTGTTATTTCCTTCTCCAGCTCATTTTACAGATGAGAAACTAAGGTAAACAGGTTAAGTGACTTGTCCAGGGTCACCCAGTGAATATATGTCTGAGGTCAGATTTGGACTCAGAAACAAGAGCTTTGCTGACTATCCCTGGCCTAATATTGGATTTAGTGTGCAACCTCTCTACCTCCGTCTTCCTTTAAGTTCCATCTAAAACCATAACTCCTACAGGAAGTTTTCTCCAACACCATCTGCCTTTTAACTCCAGTGCTATACTCTCTCTTAATTATTTCCTATATCTCCCTTGGCATATATCTATTTATGTGTCATCTCCTTCATTAATTTCCTTGAGGGCAGACTGGTTTTGTCTCATTTTGGATCCCAAATACTAAAAACAATGCCTGACACATATTAGGCAATTAATATTTACTGAATTGAAATGAACAATTACTATCTCCTCTCTGTATATTTCAGTGACCGACCACACACACACACACACACACACACACATACACACACGCCCCTCTTCTCCTAACTATATATCTGCTCTTCCTTAATCTCCTTTATATGATCATAACCTCAAAATGCTTTCCAAATGTGAGTAAACACCAAGATTCTGTTCTGTTTCATCATTTCATTACCTGTCAATACTAGCAAAAAAAAATCATCCTAATGCATGTTAATTTTTAAAAGAATAGTCTATCATTTAACACTGTTAAAAGTGAAGGCAGTAGGCAGTAAAACATAAAATCAAATGGTGAGGGATTAGAACTGGAAATCCTTAATGTAAAAGTAAAGGAAGAATTTAAAGTTTCCTGATTAGAAAAGAATTATGTGCAATTTGGTTATAAAGGAAACCTGTGCAATCCTTCTTAAATTGATGGAGGAACTGAGGTTCCATGGTACTTATAGACAAGCAACTGAACTTCATTTCTCAGAGTCCCATTAGCCCTCTGAATCTCAACAATATTTAGGACCAGTGTTTTAGATACTGCAAGTGAAATATTAAGAAGCTCTTACCCTCATAGTGTAAGTCCTTCCTCCAACTCGGTCCCGTGCCTCTAAAACCACAACATCAATTTCATATTCAGCCAACATTTTGGCAGCAGACAGACCTAAGGGGGAAAAAAAGAGAGGAAAATGTTATGCATAAGTAAATGTTAAACTATATATTCTACCTGATTTAAGGTGATTCCAAAATAGTCCAGGATTCATATTGTTTTAAAATATATTTCTTTATCAATGTATTTGGATTTTTAGTCAATATACAACTACCTTTTTAAAAAATATCCAACACATATCCTCACAAAAAGCTTGTTTCTGTATAAAGAAGTAAAAAGTGTGTATTCAAAACTATTCTCTGGTTATTATAGGTCTTTCTGATCTTGTGGTATTCTAATATAAAATTGATAGGGTCTAGACTAGAGAATCCTAATTAGCACACACATACACTTTCTTATATTGTTTGCTAACTATTTAACATTTATTCATCTTTTCTCTCCAATTAAGTATTAGATTCTATGACAGTATGAACCATATCTAATAGTCTTTCTTGATTCACTCAATTGCTAATTTCTTCCCTTCCTTCTCCTAGTTTACATTTAACTTCTGTGTATATTTGTATTTATTTTATTTTTATGCAGTTTAAATATATTTTATGCATATGTATTATCTGCCCTATTTAAAATACAGGGACATTGTTTGGTGGTTTTTTGGTTTGCTTATAATCAGAGCAATGTTTTTTTCTGCCTGTACCAGAGAGGTCTTGAAGCACGAAATGAGAAATGTTTGACAAAACAAATGAAAACAAAACATAATGTAGACAATGTTAATTTGTGGTTTTTCAAGTCAATATGCCACCACATTTTCTATTTGTGTTTGTTTTCACTGGATATATAAGTTTGTAATCGAGCCCATACTCAAAAGTTTTTTCCAATTTTGAAGGACCATCCAGAACTTGTGAACTAGTTATATAACTACTGAAACCCAAGGTCATCTCCACATGATAAGTCTGCACTGTAATAGATTTTGAATTTTATACCACTCAATTACATAGAAAAGAGAGGCTTAAAAGTACAAAAAAAACCCAATCCAAATCATGGTAGATGACTAAACTTCATTTCATAACTCTTTTGTTCTTAGATTAATACAGGTCTTTTCTATTAGATTCATTTATATGGTGCAGCATATAAAACTAATGAAATACATACCATGTGCACTACATTTACTATGTTTATAATTAAATGGTCTTCAGACTCTTGCCAAACTGTTAATTTTCTGCTTCATACAGGAGCCATCTAAATCAGATGTCCTGTTTTTCTTTTTTCTTTTCTTTTTTTTTTTTTTACCAGTAGGAGCTGACATGACTCTGAAGAGAGAATGACTTCACTTTATCATAATTTTAGTAATAAAAAAATGAAGAAAACAAAGTTTTAATTATTTTTCCTTGGAAGCAATCCCTGGAAGATGCAGCCTGGCAAGTTACTTCAGGTACTGCTAGCAATTAGTGTCACTGAAGACCCAGAAAATAACGTTCTTGTCACAAAACTCTTTGGTAATATCAAATGGTCAATAGCAGACACTGATATGATTTGATTAGCACAAATAATATTAAAGAATGAGAGAGTGATTACAAGGCATGAGGGGAAATCCCAGTAAAAAAGATGTTGATTATAAATTAAACATCAGACAGGTCCAGAAAGAGGCTGGGAAATTGAGCTGAGAATTGTTTGAATAAAAGATGACAATGAAACCCAGGAGAGCTGATGAAATCATCAAATGAAACTCAGTGTAGTTCCAGTGCACTAAGATTTTTGGTACAGGTTATAATCTAAGGCAAGAGGAGAAGGGAATCAAGGGCAGAGCTTTGGGGAATATCCACAGTTGGTGGGCATGCCTTAGATCTCAGAGGAGACAAGAAAGAGCAGACAGAAGTGAGAAAAGAGCCATCCTATGGTGTTGTCACAAAAACTAGAAAGAAGTGCATACCAAGGAGAAGAGGGGCTAATAACCCTGGAAAAGTCTACAGAGAATTAAAGAAGGGGGATTCAGAAAAGAACATTATGGACTTAATGATTAAGAAATCATTTATGACTTTGAAGAGAGCAGTTTCAATTGAAGGAAGAGGTTAGAAGCCAGACAGAGGAGTTTTAAAAGTATTAAGCAAAAGGAAGAACACATGCTAACTGTAAAAGAGAGTGCCTTCTCTCATGGGGTTTAGCATAGAAATAAGGAAAATGATATTGAATGGCAATGATCAGGAATAGATTAATCAAGCGGAGGGTTTTTAAAGGATGAGGAACATATAGTAATGTTTACAAGTGGTAGAGAAGCGGTCATTGAGTCAAGCAGAGACTGAAGAAAATTGAGAGTTGTGATGATAAGAGGTGACAACTTCCTGGAGGAGAAAGAATAGAATGGAGTCACTAGTGCATTTGGGGAGTTCCCTGGCAAGGAGAAAGACCACCTCTTTACATGAGACAAAGGTGAAGGAGGAAATACTCAAAAAATGCATCTGAAATATGAGATGAAGAAAGGATAATAAGAAAGAGCTCTCCATGAATGATCTCATTTTTTTTTTTCAGAGAAAATATAAGGCAAAGTTTTTATCTGAGGGGAGGAGGGAAGAGGATGTGGAGGTAGGTTTCAGTAGGGATAAAAAGGTTTTAAAAAGAGTGATGAGTAAAATAGTAGTAAGTCAATTAGGGAAGTATTAAGAGGGTTGCTTTCCCAGTTGAGATTATGGAACATAATTCTGTAGTGACATAGGTCAGCATGGCTTTGTGATTTTCTCCAGCTTTGGTCAGCATATAAATAGGAGGAGAATCAGCAGATAGTGGGAATAATCCAAGGCTAAGGCTTAACAATGAGATACTGGATAATCAGGAGTATGGGACTTAAGAAAAGAGGATAGTGTACAGCTGAACTGGTTCTCTAAAGGTGCAAGATGAAGAAAGGATTAGTGTAGCCAGTGCAGGGGTGACTGCCTCAGAAAGAATTAAGGGTTTGAGGGACCAGAGGTCACAGTGAAAATAAAGAACAGAGTTTGGTGTTATGGGCCAGATCTCTGTACTTGAAACAAGGTCTTACACGATGCTAACTCAGTAGAATTAAATACAATGGTTATCTAGTTTAGCATGGTGCTTAATAGTTCTCTAGTTCAGTACATGTACTTAGTACTTAATATAGTTCTACAAGATTCACACTTACGATGATGTAATTATAATAGCAGGGACCCAGAGACACATTCATTCCATGGTCCACCTTTGTGGTAGAGCTGGAGGCTGAAGCACAAGCCTTCAGACTCAGAGCCAGATTCATTTACTTCATCTCACAGCGGTGGCTGACCTCCTGCACTTACCCCACTGAGACCAAGGCTGGTCTGAAAGGCTCTCAAGAAAGCTAATCCAGGCCCCAGGCAAGGAGACAATAAAGAATATGGACTTTGGACTTTAACAAACTGAAAGGAAGGCTATTCCAGAGACCTCCAGAAAACCAACCAAGAACACTACAGCAGTTTGGGGTTACAAGCCAGAGTCAGAGAGTTGGAATGACAACAGATTATTATCAAATAAGAGAATTTCTGGGTTCATGATTTGTAGGTGATAGCGAGATCAAGGATATGACTGTTTCTTTATGTAAGTAAAGTTGGTAAGGGAATAATAGATCATGAGAAATGAGAAAGTTGAGGAACTAAGTGGTTGAGATTTTTGAGGCTGTCCCCATACTAGGAGAGGAGAGAAAGACTGAGAGTCAGGAACTGAATTCATTGAGAAAAGAAGGAAACTATCCTGGAGATTGCCAGATAATAGATGAGGGCAAAGAACAGGGTTAGGAACTGCAAGGCAGAGGGAGAGGAAGAATGAAAACAAAATTATAATCAGATAAAAGAATTTGCAAGTTCACAAAAATAGAAACAGAACTGTTTCTACGCGTGACCGCAGAATCAAAAGTATGACATTTTGATGTTTTTAAAATTTTCCTGGGATAATTGTCCACATCCTCAGGAAGAACTTTTGAAAATCTTTTTCATTCTCTTCTACGATATACTCAGCCTAATTTACAATAAAAAGATCTGAGCACAAATTCTAGCTCAGCCACATACTTCCTGTTGGACAAGTCCCTTCTCTATTAGCCTATTTCCTTATCAAAAAACTTGCAGTTTGTAGTAGATAATCTCTGAAGTCCCTTCTAACTCCAAACCTCCTATACTAGAGCTTTAGAATTTACAAAGCAAGGTATTTTTTAACCTTTAAACATTAGGATCATAGATTGAGAAAAAAGAAGGGAATCCAACAATGTTACCAAATAGATAATGCAAATATTTTGCAGATGATGAATCTGCAAATTTATTCATTTATACAGTGCTTTTGGGTTTGCAAAGTACTTTAAAAATATTACTTCATTTTATCCTCACAAACCTGGAGAATTAGGTATAATATTATCCCCATTTACTGAGAAGAAAACTGAAGAAAACAGAGGTTAAGTGATTTGCAAAGGGTCAAATAATTATTAAAATTAGACCCGAACTCAGGTCTTCCTGACACCAGGTCAGTACTCTACACACTGTGCCACATCTAATTGCCTACTTTAAGGCTCAATGAAGAAAGGTGATTTGTCCCATACCATGCTGTAGTGAATGTCAATGCTGGGACTAAAACTTAAATTTTCTGAAATCAAGATTAATATTCTTACCAACATTTCCTCTTTTCCAATGAAAACATCTCAGGAAAGAATACATTCATTCAAAACAGAACATTTAAAAAATTCATTATAAGACTGCCATTCTAAAGGGTACTATAGATAATGAAGCAATATCAGTATTAAACATATATGCACCAAGTGGTACAGCATCTAACTTCCTAAAGGAGAAGATAAGAGAGTTGAAAGAAGAAATAGACAGCAAAACTATAATAGTGGGAGATCTCAATCTTGCACTCTAAGATTTAGATAAATCAAATCAGAAAACAAATAAGAAAGAAATTAAAGAGGTAAAAATATTAGAAAAATCAGGTATGATAGATCTCTGGAGAAAACGGTGATAGAAAGGAGTATACTTTCTTCTCAGCAGTTCATGGAACCTACACAAAAATTGGCCATATATTAAGACATAAAGATCTTAAAATTAAATGCAGGAAGGCAGAAATAGTAAATGCTTTCTTTTCAGATCACAATGCAATAAAAACTACATTCAACAAAAAGTTAGGTGTAAATAGACCAAAAATTAATTGGAAACTAAATAATCTCATCTTAAATAATGATTGGGTGAAACAGCAAATTATAGACACAATTAATAATTTCACTCAAGATAATGACAATGATGAGACATCATACCAAAATTTATGGGATGCAGCCAAAGCGGCAATAAGGGGAAATTTTATATCCTTAGAGGCTTACTTGAATACAATAGAGAAAGAAAATATCAATGAATTGGGCCTGCAACTTAAAAAGTTAGAAAAAGACCAAATTAAAAACCCCCAATCAATTACTAAACTTGAAATTCTAAAATTAAAAGGAGAAATTAATAATATAGAAAGTAAAAAAAAACTATTGAACTAATAAATAAAACTAAGAGTTGGTTTTATGAAAAAACCAATAAAATTGATAAACCTTTGGTAAATCTGATTAGAAAAAGGAGAGAGGGAAATCAAATTAGTAGTCTTAAAAATGAAAAGGGAGAACATTCCACCAATGAAGAGGAAATTAAAGAAATAATAAGGGGTTACTTTGCCCAACTTTATGCCAATAAATTTGATAACCTAAGTGAAATGGATGACTACTCCCAAAAATATAGGCTTCCCAGATAATCAGAAGAGGAAGTAAATTGCTTAAATAGTCCCATTTAAGAAAAAGAAATAGAAGAAGCTATTAATCAACTCCCTAAAAAATATCCCTGGGACCAGACAGATTTACATGTGAATTCTACCAAACATTTGAAGAACAATTAGCCCCAATGCTATATAAACTATTTGAAAAAATAGGGAATGAAGGAGTCCTACCAAATTCCTTTTATGACACAGACATGGTACTGATACCTAAACCAGGTAGGTTGAAAACAGAAAGAAAATTATAGACCAATCTCCCTAATGAATATTGATGCTAAAATCTTAAATGAGATATTAGCAAAAAGACTTCCAGAAAATCATCCCCAGGATAATACACTACCATCAAGTAGGATTTATACCAGGAATGCAGGGCTGGTTCAATATTAGGAAAACTATCAGTATAATTGGCCATATTAATAATCAAATTAGCAAAAACCATATGATCATCTCAATAGATGCAGAAAAAGCATTTGATAAAATCCAACATCCATTCCTATTCAAAACTCTTGAGAGTATAAGAATAAATGGACTTTTCCTTAAAATAATGAGGAGCATCTATTCAAAACTAGCAGTAAGCATCATATGTAATGGGGACAAATTGCAACCATTCCCAATAAGATCAGGAGTGAAACAAGGTTGCCCACTATCACCATTACTATTTAATATTGTATTAGAAATGCTAGCTTTGGCAACAAGAGTTGAGAAAGAGATTAAAGGAATAAGAATAGGCAATGAGAAAACCAAATTATCACTCTTTGCTGATGATATGATGGTATACTTAGAGAACCCCATAGACTCTACTAAAAAGTTATTAGAAACAATCCACACTTTTAGCAAAGTTGCAGGATACAAAATAAACCCACAAAAGTCATTAGCATTCTTATATATCACTAACAAAACCCAACAGTTAGAGTTACAAAGAGAAATCCCATGTAAAGTAACTACTGATTGTATAAAATATTTAGGAATCTATCTGCCAAGGGAAAATCAGAAAACTTTATGAGCAAAACTACAAAACACTTTCTACATAAATTAAGTCTGATCTAACCAATTGGAAAAATATTAAATGCTCTTGGAT
The DNA here is from genome assembly GCF_016432865.1 of Antechinus flavipes. Classification (NCBI taxonomy): domain Eukaryota; kingdom Metazoa; phylum Chordata; class Mammalia; order Dasyuromorphia; family Dasyuridae; genus Antechinus; species Antechinus flavipes. The sequence continues at coordinate 259,307,322 of NC_067400.1, forward strand.
TGGGTGAGCAAATATAATAAAGATGACCATACTACCTAAACTAATCTATTTATTTAGCGCTATACCAATCAGACTCCCAAAAAACTATTTTGATGACCTAGAAAAAATAACAACAAACTTCATATGGAAAAACAAAAGGTCAAGAATTTCAAGGGAATTAATGAAAAAAAATTAAATGAAGGTGGCCTAGCTGTACCAGATCTAAAATTATATTATAAAGCAGCAGTTACTAAAACCATCTAGTATTGGCTAAGAAATAGACTAGTTGATCAATGGAATAGCTTAGGTTCAAAGGACAAAACAGCCAATAACTTTAACAATCTAGTGTTTGACAAACCCAAAGCCCCCAGTTTTTGGGATAAGAATGCAGTATTTGACAAAAAATGCTGGGAAAATTGGAAATTAGTTTGGCAGAAACTAGGCATTGACCCATACTTAACACCATACACCAAGATAAGGTCAAAATGGGTTCATGACCTAGGCATAAAGAATGAGATTATAAATAAATTGGAAGAGCATAGGATAGTTTACCTCTCAGACCTGTGGAAGAGGGAGGAATTTATGACCAAAGAAGAACTAGAGATCACTATTGATTACAAAATAGAAAAGTTTGATTATATCAAATTGAAAAGTTTTGTACAAACAAAACAAATGCAGACAAGATTAGAAGGGAAACAATAAACTGGGAAAACATTTTTACAGTCAAAGGTTCTGATAAAGGCCTCATTTCCAAAATATATAGAGAACTGACTCTAATTTATAAGAAATCAAGCCATTCTCCAATTGATAAATGGTCAAAGGATATGAACAAGACAATTCTCAGACAAAGAAATTAAAACTATTTATAGCCATGTGAAAATGTACTCCAAATCATTATTAATCAGAGAAATGCAAATTAAGACAACTCTGAGATATCACTACACACCCCTGTCAGATGACAGGGAAAGATAATGTAGAATGTTGCAGGGGATGTGGGAAAACAGGGACACTGATACATTGTTGGTGGAATTGTGAACACATCCAGCCATTCTGGAGAGCAATTTGGAACTATGCTCAAAAAGTTATCAAACTGTGCATATCCTTTGATCCAGCAGTGTTTCTACTGGGCTTATACCCCAAAGAGATACTAAAGAAGGGAAAGGGACCGGTATGTGCCAAAATGTTTGTGGCAGCCCTGTTTGTAGTGGCTAGAAGCTGGAAAATGAATGGATGCCCATCAATTGGAGAATGGTTGGCAAAATTGTGGTATATGAATGTTATGGAATATTATTGTTCTGTAAGAAATGACCAGCAGGATGAATATAGAGAGGACTGGCGAGACTTACATGAACTCATGCTAAGTGAAATGAGCAGAACCAGGAGATCATTATATACCTCAACAACAATACTGTTTGAGGATGTATTCTGATGGAAGTGGATCTCTTCGATAAAGAGAGCTAATTCAGTTTCAATTGATCAAGGATGGACAAAAACAGCTACACCCAAAGAAAGAACACTGGGAAATGAATATAAATTGCTTGCATTTTTGTTTTTCTTCCCGGTTTATTTATACCTTCTGAATCCAATTCTCCCTGTGCAACAAAAGAACTGTTTGGTTCTGCACACATATATTGTATCTAGGATATACTGTAACCTATTCAACATGTAAAGGACTGCTTGCCATCTGGCAGAGGGGGTAGAGGGAGGGAGGGGAAAAATCGGAACAGAAGTGAGTACAAGGGATAATGCTGTAAAAAATTACCCTAGCATGGGTTTCTGTAAATAAAAAGTTTAAAAAAAAAAAGACCGCCATTTATAAGATGTACCAAATATGCTTTAAATTCACATATTTCTTGTAATCACACATTACCCATTATCTAAGCAATTTCTTGCACACCATAAGAGTATCTAAACAATTTCTAAAATTTTCCAAAATGCCTGTGCATTAAAGACAAATATTTGGGTAAATATGGAATATTTCCAAGTAAAGTTAAATCTAAACAATTGGAAGAATCTCAAGTGATCATGGGTAGGATGAGCTAATGTAATGAAAATGACAATTCTATCTTAATTAATCTACTTATTCAGTGCCAAATCAATCAAATTGCAAAGAAATTACAGAGCTAGAAAAATAACAAAATTCATCTGGAAGAATAAAAGGTGAAGAATTTAAGGGAATTAATGAAAAAATGCAAAGGAAAATGATGAAAAAAGCCTAGCAATTCCAGACTAAAACTATGTTATAAAGCAGCAATCATCCATTTGATATTGGCTAAAATGTAGAGTAGTAGATTAATGGAATAGGATAGGTTCACAAGACATAATAGTCAATTGCAATAGTAATCTTGTGTTTGATAAACTTAAAGACCTCAGCTTCTGGGATATAAGAACTCACTCTCTGACAAAAGTCAAAACTGGGAAAACTGGAAAACAGTAGACAGAAATTAAGTATTCATCAACATCTAACACCTTATACCAAGATAAGGTAATTTAAACATAAAGGGTGATACTATAAGTAAATTAGAACAAGAGAGTCTACCCCTCAGAGCTGTGGAGAAGGGAGAAATTTGTGGCCAAAAAGAACTAGAGAACATAATGAAATCAAAATGGAAAATTTGGATTACATTATATTAAAAAGATTTTGCATAAATAAAACTAATGTAGCCAAGATTATAAAGGAAGCAGAGAGCTGGGGAAAAATTTTTACCACCAGTTTTTCTGATAAAGGCCTCATTTCTAAAAATATATAGAGAAATGACTCAAATTTATAAAAACACAAGTCATTCTTCTATTAATAAATGATCAAAAGACATGAACCGTTAATTTTCGGGTGAAATTAAAGCCATTTCTTAGCCATACAAAAAAATCTTCTCACTATTGATTAGAAATGCAAATTAAAACAACTCTGAAGAACGTTATACTTCTCAAATTGACTAACATGACAGAAAAAAGATAATGAACGTTGGAGCGAATATGAAAAAACTGGGATTGTAGAGGGCCACAGATAGTGGGGGAACTCTGGGTGAGGTAGAAGATCCTTTAACCCAGAGGGAATCTGCCGACGATGTCTGGTAAAGCTCCCCATCTCCACTAAGAGCTCTCAGCTTTCCTGAGAAGTCAGGGGCAGACAACCTGTTGCTGTGACTGAAGCAGAGTCATACTAAGTGGCAAAGAGTCATCTACATACAATAGTAAGTTGTTTATGTGCAGTATATAGTTAGTACATGCACAGTGTTCTTTGGTTATATAAGTGAATTAGGGTATATAAGGGTGAGAGAATTTGGAATATATGGACTCCATATTTGACCATCTATATGAGTCTTGCCTCATCACTCTTTTTCTAAGACCAAGGACTTGGGCTAGTACCGAGATCCTCCAGAGCTAGTCTGGACACAACATGGGACACTAACAGATTGTTGGAGCTGTGAAATGATCCACCCATTCTGCAGAGCAATTTGCAACTATGCCCAAGGGCTATAGTATATAAATATAATCTGGTTGTTGCAGTGCACCATTCTCTTTTGGTTCTATTATATACATATATATATTATACAATTCTCTTTTGGTTCTATAATATCTATAGATATATATAGATATTATAGAACCAAAAGAGAATGGTGCACTGCAACAACCAAATTATATGCTGATCAACTGTGATAGACTTGGCTCATCAATGAGGTGAATCAAAGCAATTCCAATAGACTTGTGATGAAAAGTGCCATCCACATCCAGAGAGAGAACCATGGAGACTGAATGGAGATCAAAACATATATTTTTACCTTTTTGTTGTTTGCTTATTATTTTTCCTTTCTGATTTTTTTGGCACAGCATGATGAATATGGAAATACATTTAGAAAAAACTGCACATGTTTAACTTCTATTAGTTAATGTAGCCAAGTATTAGTTTGCATGCAGTCTTGGGGAGCAGATGGGGGGAAGAGAGGGAAAAAACTGGAGCACAAGGTTTTGCAAAGGTCGATGTTGAAAACTATCTTTGCATGTATTTAAAAAAAATATTAAAAAGGTAAAAAATAGGTTGAATCAAGAAATAATAGTTCAAACTATTAAAATTTAAAGCCAAACTAAGACTTTTTTGGACAGTTTATTTAAATGCACATCTATACATACACATATATATATTACATATTTGTGTGTGTGACAGACAGCTTGGTGAAATGGCTAGACACATGGCTCTGGTCCCAGAGATAAAAAGATCTGGATTTCTACCTTTGATACATACTGTGATGCCAGGCAAGTCATTCAATAATTCTAAGCAACTCACTAATACTGTAAATTGCAAAGAATATGAAAATTTCCTTTGGCAGAAGGAGGATCTCTCAAGAATTGCCTCTATCAATAAAATCACAAGTCTAGTTCCTGTTCCTATATATATAAATATATAATGTACACCTACATATATACATACAATTAACAGATTTTTTTTTCAGTATGTGGTTAGACAATGTATAAAATTCCCAGGAAGTTTACAGAATGCCTGCAAACTAATGCTTTGCATTTATTATATATATGGATCCTTTGATACCAATGCCCAACCTATGAGACCTCTCTTTAGAAAAAATGAAGCCCAGCTTACTCTTCCTATAACTAAAGATTTCTATAAGCCTATTTGCAATGAACACTGACAATATCATCAGTGAAGCCTCCAGGGTACTCCTTTGTTTTACAAATGAGAAACATGATCCTATCTGCAAATCATAGTAATTTTAAGAATAAAATACTCCCCCCTGGATTTTTTTATTTAATTTTTTTGGTTTTCACAGGAGGAGGGAGAGGAGGAAGAGACAATGTTTTAGCTAATGTGACAAAAAGTCTATTTTTAAAAGACTTGTTTGAGATTTCAGATAATATAGGTCTAACAACATACATAATACAACAGCATAATCAGGGTAAGATGATTAATATGGACATATCAGTTACCCTGGTAACTGCAAAGCTCCAGCTCCAGACATACTGTTTAAGAAAACTATATCCGACTGTAACCTATTCAACATGTAAAGGATTGTTTGCCATCTGGGGGAGGGGGTGGAGGGAGGGAGGGGAAAAATCGGAACAGAAGTGAATGCAAGGGATAATGTTGTAAAAAATTACCCTGGCATGAGTTCTATCAATAAAAAGTTATTAAAAAAAAGAAAACTATATCCGGATTGATTTTGCATTCTAAAATCTAAAAATTAAAAATCACAAGTGATATAAAATTATTATCTATGATATAAAATTATTATCTAAACATAACTAGAGCAATATATCAAATAAGTGAATATACAGTATAATCTTAAAAGGTAGAGATAGTCTTCTACTTTCTAAAACAAACTCATTCACTTATAATATAAATCTCATTTCTTCTTGGGATCTAGTCCTGCATCTTTTCCCTCTCTCTGGTACTTTTTGGTCTCTCTCATTCTACAGACTCATTCTCTACAGCTACTTTCCAACATGTACAAATTAGAGCTATCACTGAGGGATTTCTGTGGAGGTTTGATTTGATTAATACCTCTTGAGGGGCTTTTCAATTATATAGTTCTCTGTTTTTAAACTACCCACCAAAACAAGCCCAAAAAGCCAGTTTAAAAAAAAAAAAAAACTAAAATCGAACAAACAAAACAAAAAAAAAAAAAAGAGGTAATTATCTGACAATTTCAAAACTTTCCATATACCACTTTTTTGTTTTCTATTTCAAGACTGAATTCCTCAAATTACTAATAAGATTGTTGATTCCATTGTTATTACTTATATACAAATCCCTACAAACCTGGCTTCTACACACAGAAAAATCAGTAGTCCATTCTAAGGTCACCAATAATGGTTTTTTTTTAAATAATTTTTTATTGATAGAACGCATGCCAGGGTAATTTTTTACAGCATTATCCCTTGCATTCATTTCTATTCCGATTTTTCCCCTCCCTCCCTCCACCCCTTCCCCCCAGATGGCAAGAGTCCTTTACATGTTGAATGGGTTGCAGTATATCCTAGATACAATATATGTGTGCAGAACCAAACAGTTTTCTTGTTGCACAGGGAGAATTGAATTCAGAAGGTATAAATAACCCGGGAGGAAAAACATAAATGCAAGCAGTTTATATTCATTTCCAGTGTTCTTTCTCTGGGTGTAGCTGCTTCTGTCCATCTTTGATCAATTAAGGCTCTCTTTATCAAAGAGGTCCACTTCCATCAGAATACATCCTCAAACAGTATCATTGTTGAGGTATATAATGATCTCCTGGTTCTGCTCATTTCACTCAGCATCAGTTCATGTAAGTCTCGCCAGTCCTCTCTGTATTCATCCTGCTGGTCGTTCCTTACAGAACAATAATATTCCATAACGTTCATATACCACAATTTACTCAACCATTCTCCAATTGATGGACATCCTTTCATTTTCCAGCTTCTAGCCACTACAAACAGGGCTGCCACAAACATTTTGGCACATACAGGTCCCTTTCCTTTCTTTAGTATCTCTTTGGGGTATAAGCCCAATAGAAACACTGCTGGATCAAAGGGTATGCACAGCTTGACCAATAATGTTTTAAACCAAATTGGAGTTTATGGAGAGAAAAATAGTAAAAATTTCTATTTACATAAGGCTTTCTATCCAAAAAATGAATTTAAAGTCTCCTAATGTTTTAAATACAAATTGATATTTGATCCAAATGTCAGACAGTCAGGTGTCACATTCAGTACATGAGATACTTGGTTTCCAAAGGCCCACATTCTCACATTTTGTAAGTGTTTGAGACCAGTCTTGAATTAGGAAGATGAATCTTCCTGACTCCAGTATAGCGTTCTATCCATTGTGCCATCTAACTACCCATCCTTAAAGATGAATAAGATATAAAAAATTTTGGAGGCCATTATTTAAAGTAAAAACAAATTTCCCATCTAATTTCATCTTTGTATTTTTTGTAGATTCGTCTTTCTTTCACCCATTGGTGTCCAAAACTCAGCTTACTTGTTCTTTTTCTTCCCTTTACATTCATTTTATCAGAGAATTCAATATTCTCAGTCACATGCAAGAAAGTAAAGAAGAACTATATTGTAAAGAAATTTTTGAATAACTCCGAAGTTTATGTTTCACCCTAGCAGCCATAAACTATAGAGTCATTGAAGATTCTGAGGAGAATAGTAAAATGCTTAGAAATGCTCATTTTGAAGACTTGGCATCTATGGAGGAGACTGAAGAGAAGACCAATAGAAGACAGGGAAACCATTTAGGAAGCTTTTACGTTAAACTAAGCAGGTGGTAATAGGAGACTGATCTAGGATAAAAAGAAAACAGATACAAAGAAATGTCAGGATATAGAATCATTAGGCCTTAAACAATTAGATATTGGGAGCAAGTGAAGTAAAGATTTATTGAGTAACTAAGAGAATTCTGATGCTTCAAAAATAAAAAAAGAAGTTTAGAGAAAGAGCAGGTTTAGTTTTAGTGAGAGAAATAAATAAGTTCTAGTTTGGATATAGTAAGTTTGATTTGCCACAAAAATATATGATCACATATAACTCAGCACTGAAGGATTAAGGTAGTCTGAAGATGACAAAGCATTCATCTTACTGGCCACTAAGCAGGATTTATCAATGACTCAGTAGACTCTTATTAAAAAGTGGTACCTTGTTGATTGAACTGCTTTCTCAGTGCTTTTTACTCTTTTTAGTTAAGACAGACAGTATTGGGACTACTACAACCTATCAAAAGGTAAATGAGGAAAAGAATATTGGTACCCTTCCTCCCGAACTAACATAAATGTGACTGATCATATCATATCTAAAGTAAACTGCTCAAAAATATCATCTGATCCCAAAAATTGGGTGCCCTGGCTGCCTCTTCCATTTTGCAGTTTTTTTTTTAAATACTTAAAGATGACAACAGCATCCAGAAATGAACACAGTTGACTGGTGACAGGATTTTTATACTTTTGGAGAAAAATATTATCAGCTGGAAAATGACTCTAAATCGTTGGCCTGAAAATACCTTGTGGTGGGAAAAGTGGATAGCCAAAGTGAAATAAAATTATGCCCAATTTCTACAAATTGCTTCATGTTTAAAGGTATAAACCTCAACCCTTCCAGGAAAATATGAAGTTATAACTCTTGTTTTAATGCCTTGTTAAATATAAACCTATGAGATCCTTTTATATTAAGTATTTCTTTGTGTATAGGAAATCTGTTAAGATACATGACTTTGGTTATACATGGAATGCCTTTCTATTCACTTTAAGTAAATCTTCCCTGGAATACAAGAGGAGGAGACATAACCAGCCAAAGACAAGAAAGGAAGTCTGACCTTTCTCTTCTTGGTGGTCTGACTCTCCCAGGACAAAACTCTGTCTAGATACATACCTGGCTCAAAATCAGATATGCTCTTTAGGGGAGCAGGAAAGGGTACAACTGGTTTCAGAAATTATTCTAATTTTTAGAAATAGCTTAGGGAATTCATTTGCAGAGAGGTATGATTTGAAGCAGATGAGGTCTTAAGATTGAGTGCAGAAAAGAAAGACAAGAGGTCCAAGACAAAGATATGAAGAATATACATATTAAGGAAAATGAGAAAGAATGATCACACAGGTAAAGGTAAACCAGGAGAGTCACTGAAACCAAGGGAAGAGAGAGAAAAGCAAGACAAGACAGAAAACATGTCACCATGATTTTTCTTTTTAAAAAAGGGCTGTAGGATGAATACAGAGAGGACTGGCGAGACTTACATGAACTGATGCTCAATGAAATGAGCAGAACCAGGAGATCATTATATACCTCAACCACGATACTGCTTGAGGATGTATTCTGATGGAAGTGGATCTCTTCGATAAAGAGAGCTAATTCAGTTTCAATTGATCTAGGATGGACAGAAGCAGCTACACCCAAAGAAATAACACTGGGAAATGAATATAAACTGCTTGCATTATTGTTTTTCTTCCCGGGTTATTTATACCTTCTGAATCCAATTCTCCCTGTGCCACAAGAAAACTGTTCGGTTCTGCATACATATATTGTATCTAGGATATACTGTAACCTATTCAACATGTAAAGGACTGCTTGCCATCTGGCAGAGGGGATTGAGGGAGGAGGGGAAAAATCGGAACAGAAGTGAGTGCAAGGGATAATGCTGTAAAAGATTACATGGGTTTTATCAATAAAAAGTTATTTTAAAAAATTAAAATAAAAATAAAACAGGGCTGTTCCTCTTTCAGAAACTAGCAATCTAGTTAAAAGTAATGGGGATATAGAGTATTCATTTTTTTTAATGTGTAGGTAAAAAAGAATACAATCACAGGAATTTACTATAGGCATAGGGAAGACAGAGTTCATCTTCAGAAGAGGAGAGTAAAAAAAAAAACAATCCTCTTCTACCCCAAAGAGTGACATTACATCACTCCCTCCCCAGAGAGAATTTATAGAAGACCTCAGAAAAGACTTCAAAAATCAAATGAGAGAGATTAAGGAAAAAACTAAAAAATAGTAATAATCCAAGAAAAACTAGTTCATAAAGTTAAAGAGAAAAGGAGATATAGAGTCTTAAAGAAGAAAAGAATTCTTCGGAAATTAAAATCAGGCAAGGGGAAGCCAGTGAAAGCTATAAGAGACCAGGAAATAACAAAACAAAATATAAAAAGTGAAAAGTAGAAGAGAATGTATAACATTTTTAAGAAAAACAATAGACCTGTAGAACAGATTAAGAAGAGAAAACATAAGAATAATTGGACTACCTAAAAACTGTGACCAACAAAAGAACCTTGACACAACAATGCAAGAAATAATCAAAGAAAATTCTGCTGGATTGATAGAACACAAGGAAAAAGTAGAAATAGAAAAAAAATTACCAATCACCATGTCAAAGAGATCTTACAAGAAAAATAAATAGGAATATTATTACTAAATTTTGAAACCCCTGGATCAAAGGAAAAATTCTATAAGAAACAATAAAAAACAAAACAACAAAAAACGCAAAAAAATTCAAATATGCTGGAGCTACAATTAGAATTGTACAGGATTTATGAGCAGCCACAACAAAAGGTCCTATAGTAATATATATTAATCAAAATACTACGCCTGTGTCCAACAATATCACATCCAACAAAATTAACCATAATATTAAATGAAAAAATGGATATTCAACAAACTTGCACATTTTTAAGGCTTTATCTCAACCAAACCTGAACTCAATAGAAACTTTAACATACAGAAGCCAATATTAAAGATTAATTTCAAGGAACTCAATATGGACAAATATATTTTTTTCATGGAAACATACACCATATGTTTAAGATTGACATCAATAATTGGGTAGCTGAAAAGAAAGATTGCGCAGAACTGACTCTAAAAAGCAAAACTGTCTAGGAAAAGGTAAAAATGGTACTACTTTTATTACGTGTAATGAGGTGCAGAGGAAGAATGCACACAGGGCCATTAGACGGGGAGGAAAGCTGATAGTTCTAAAAACTTACATTGGGAATGGATTAAAAGGGAAACAATAGGAAAATTATATATATATATATATATATATATTTATATTTATATTTATATAATGTGTATATATGTAATCCAAAATAGCACCCTCTGAAATCTATTAAAAATTAGGGGGAATGGAATAGGATAAGTTGGAGTATAGATGGGTGTGTAGATTTATGGCAATGGGAAAAGCTGTGTAAATTAACAGGAAAAGGATAAAGAGGGAGAGAAATGGTGGCACAGGATAAGTTGGGGTACAGAAGCGTGTTTAGATTAACAGGAGTTTGAAGATTTATAAATGAATGGGAAAAAGAGGGAGGGGAAAATTGGGAGAGAAGATAAGATAGGAAGTAGGGATCTATGGATGTGAATAATATTCACCAAATTATTAATATTCATCCAAATTAAATAATACCAAAGCAAATGAAGGAGTAGAACTAAAGTAGAAGAATAATAAGAAATAAGAGATATTCATAGACAATAGCAAGGATCAGGAGTAGAATTTATTAGAAAAAAAAGTAGAGCTAGTAATCATTAATCTTAGACAAGGTCAAATTTAAAGATTCAATCAAGAGAGAAATCTATATTATATGTCAATCAGCCATATTAATATTGTTTTAGATGCATGTCTACATGTGTAAATGCATATTTATACAGGTGAGTATATGTGCATGTACACATTCAGGTATATGTATGTGTAGATAGATGTGTGTGTGGAAATATATGTGTATATATATATATATATATATACATACATACACATGCATATATACATATATGTGCATATGTAAATAATCATGTTTAAGTGAAACCTACATGGGGGAAGTGGGGAGGATGAAAGAAGGAAAAAAGAATAAAGTAAAAAGTGAGCAGAGAACAAAAGAAAAACCTATAAGGAAGCAAAGAAAAGATGGACAGTCATGAATATATAATCTCTTCTATCATATATGCTTTATTGAAATGGAAATTTATTTTTACATATATTGAAACCTCCCTGATGTTAACAATGTTCTGTTTTGTTTTTTATCTTTCTTTTCTCTTTTGTTTTTTTCTTATTTTATGGTTAGTTTTAAATAAATATTTTGAAAAGAGTAATAGGGATATTTAAATAATATAAATATATAATTTATATATTTATATATAATTTATATGTATTATACATATTAAATAAGTAAATAAATAATACAAATAAATACAACACCCCCCCAAAAAAAACAAACCCTGAAGTATGAGAAGAGCATCAAATTACTGAATGAATACATATGTCTCATCTAGATAAGACAAGATAATAGGATATAAATACCAAACCATGTAAAACTTCATGTTCACTCAAGACTGGCAGATAGTCAGATGATTTTAAACATTTTCTGTAATATGAGCCAAAAAATGTGCTGGCAATGCAAATGTTGCTACACTGTAATTATCTACCTGTGCATAAAAATACACATACACCAAAATAAACCAATATGTATATGCATTATTTCTTTTCATAGGAAAAGAACATCTTTTAAATAGGTTAACTATTTTTTTAACCATCTTTTAAAAATATTCCAATGACAATCTTCCTTAGATAAACTAAAGACTCAGTTTTCTTTCAAATGATGCAAAGAAAACAGGTAGCAAATGGCTTTATTTTGCATGAACTACAGACTGGTTGTCTAGACAGACAATTTATTTGATTACTTCTTAGTCCACATCTTCACTTAAGCTAAGAAGAATTGGTCTAAAAATGAGAATGTCATCACCCTATAATTCATCTTTTCATCCTACTTCACAAAAAAAAAAATCATAGCAAGAGGACACTAGATTCTCTCTACCAGTGTTATTTTCAACATCTATACCACAGAATTGTTACAAATTTTAAAAGTATTTATATTGATTCTCCTAATCACTCAAGTTGAAAACTATTTTTTACTTTTTTCTCTCCCTCAAAGGCCATACTGGGCAAGTATCTTATACCTGATTCTCTATATTCACCAGTCCATCCATTACACAGCTGCCAATATAATCTTTTTAACTTATACATGTAACTCCACATTTACCTACTCAAAAAATTCATCTTTCTTTGAATATGGCATAGAGGATACAATTAAATTCTTCAAATATACATCATCTTATCCTGTCAAAATTCTTCTCTTTTCTCAGGTCCCTGTGTCTTTAAGTATACAAAAATCCTTGTCCCTCACACTGAAATATTCTCCATTCAAACTTTCACTTTTGCTGACTATCTCTCCTTTGTTCTGATTATACTTCGTGTTATACAAGTTTCATAATCAGTTCTCTCTCCACTCTATTCAATCCTCTACACTAAAATGATTTACCTTATATTCAGATCTGACCACTTCACTTCCCTTTCCAAGAAAATAATGTCTCTCTATTGTCTCTAGGATTAAAATATAAATTATGCTATTTAGTTGTCTTTACAACTCTTTACAAGCTTTGAAATCATCACTTCACCCTCACTTAGCAATATGCCTCCAGAATTCTACATGTCATCACCAAAACTAGCCTCCCATTATTTCCACATGGTACTTCAATTCATATATTTATCCCTTTCTACTGGCAAAGGCATACATGGAATATGGTCTTTCTCCATCAAACCCCTCTCTTCTTTCAAAAGACAGCCCAACTAAGACATTCCATAAAATTTTTCCTGATCCCCTTCAACTACTAACACTCACTTCTTCTTTGCATACAAATTTGTTATTCATCACTTTTATATTTATTCTGTACATTCTGCATAAGTCATACTATCTATGTTAGTTAGAAAGCAAGCTCGAGAGTAACAATTGTTTCATTCTTTGTAACCCAAGCACTGACCACAGTGTTGGACACAAAGGCATTTAATAAATGCTTACTGTTGTTCCCCTACCATTCCTCTACTTTAAAATTTTCAATGGTTCCAAAGCTTACAAGATTAAAAATACAGCCTATAACCTATTTAGTTCCTACTGAATACTTTAGTTTTATTTCACATATTCCCTTTCATGAATTCCATGGAGACTAGACAATTATTACCTACTACCCTATCACATGAGGCACAATTCTGCCTCAATTCCAAGATCATATATAGAAGAAATTTTAGATGGAAAATCAAACTTTTTGGTAGATAAAATTATTCTATAAATTTAGTTGTAGCTTTTTCTAGAGCTCTTAATAATCAACTCATCTCAAGTGCTTATAGCATATAGAAAATATGGCTTGATTTCTTTTCTGGTTCTCTGAATTTATTTTTTTAAGTATATCCTATTAATATAAAATTCATGCAACATGTATTTAGGGACAGGGGGGCTTAGTTTCACATTACTAGTCAAGCTTCTGGCATGTATTATCAATAACATAATATCCCATTTGCCTATAGGATACAAAAGACAAAGTCACTAAGGTCCTTTAGTAAAACTGTTCCAATGTTTCTAATGTATCTGCATATCAAATCTGAACAAAAACTGACTATGTAGTTAGACATATGTTTGTTTCTCTTTCAGAGAATCAGAAGAGATGTCAAAGGAATGAAAAGAGATATCAGAAATCATTTTGTCCACCTGCAGCTGAACTGAAATATCCACAGTATTTAAAGACCTCCAGTGGAGTTCTTCAATCTACTACACTTCCTGAGGAAACCCATTACACTACATTACATTACTACATACATGAAATTACATTACATGGGTAATTCTAATTTCCATTCAGTACTATATATTTTGCCCTCTTAAAAGCAGTAAAAAGAACAAGTATATTATCTTCTTCTGACTGGTAATGTGATTATAAGACTTTACTGTAATTTTAACTTCTTTCATTAACCATAGTATCTATGATATTTGAGATTTGTAACTAACCTCTATTCTATGAGAATAATTCTTGTAAAGAGAATAATGTAAACTAATTGAATATGTGTATATATGTACACACACAGAGACACACAAAATCCACTGGAGAAGGAATTGGCAAATGATTCCAGTATCTTGCCAAGAAAACCTCTTGAACAGTATCAAAATGCTCAAAGAAATGTCATCAGGGACTTCTGGGGTGGAACAGAGAGGAGAGGACACACTTCTTTCTGACCTCCTCTTACTATCCTCACACTAATTATGAAATCCAGCCTCCCCGAATTAGCTCTGGACAGGCAAAACACACAAATATTGGAGTGCAACAAATTATCAGAAGAAAATTTCAAAAATCACCAAAAAGGGTCTGTTTTCAATCAGCACGAAGGGAGGAAGGCCAACCGCAAGCAGGTTGAGCATAGATACCAGTGTAGGCAGCACAGTCTGGGGGCAGTGTGAGCTCCGTGTGCCAGAGGATCTAAAGGGAGGACTCTACCACAGTGTTGCCTACTCTGCCCTGGCTGCATGCCTGTAGATCAGTAGAGAAGTTATACAACATCCAACACAAACACAAAAGGTAAAGAGAGAACCCCAGAAATGCCAGAAACTTGTGGGATCTGGCCACACCCACCCAGCGCCTAGAGTGAAATCAGCACGGACTTAGCACAGCCACTGCCACTCATAAAGGAAGCTGCTGTCACTTGTACACAAAGCTTGGACAACTTTCACTGCCCTAATAACAGATCTCAACGTAAAAAAAAAAAAAAAAAAAAAAATAAAAAAGCAAAAAGAACTCTAACTACAGATAGTTTTTAAGGTGAAAGAGAAGAACAGATTTCAAATCCTGAGGAGACTAAAAGCAGATCATCTCAGATGAAGCCCCAAAAGGTGATATAAATTGATCCCCATTATACAAAGCTCTCCTAGAAGAAATTCAAAACCTAGAAGAAAAATGGGGAAAGAAAATGAGAACTTTACGAGAGAGTTTGGAAAAGGCAACATGGAAATTATCTGAAAAAAATTCACTACAAAATAGTGAAAAGGAAAAAGCATGTAACTCCTTAAAACAGACTTGACAAAATGGAAAAAGAAAACAACTCCCTGAAAAAACAGTATTTGTGAAATGGAAAAAGAAAACAAATCCCTTAAAACTGTGAAATGGAAAAAGAAAATAATTCTTTAAAACATAGAATTTGTGAAATGGAAAAAGAAAATAACTTCTTAAAAAATGGAATTTGTGAAATGGAAAAAATCCATAGGAAAAAACAATTCATTTAAAAATTCAATTGGACAAATATAAAAAGAAGTAAAAAAAAAAAAGTAAAAGAAGAAAACAATTTCCTAAAAATCAGAACTAAACAAATGGAAATGAATGACTCAATGAGACATTAAGAATCAGTCAAGTAAAACCAAAAAAATAGAGAAAAAGTAAAATACCTACTTGCAAAAATAACTGACATGGAAAATAGATCCAAGAGAGACAATCTAAGGATTATTGGACTTTTGGAAAACCATGATTGAAAAAAAAAAAGCCTAGAGACTATTTTCCAAGAAATCATCAACGAGAACTACCCGGATGTCATAGAATGAGAAGTTAAAATAGCCATTGAAAAGAATTCACCAAACATCTCCTGAAAGAGACCCCAAAATTAAAACTCCAAGGAATATCGTGACTAAATTTCAGAACTATCAGACCTAGGAAAAAATATTACAAGGTAGCCAGAAAAAAAAAATTCAAATACCAAGGAGCCACAATGAGGATTACTCAGGATCTAGCAGCTTCCACCTTAAAGGATTGAAGGAACTGGAATCTGATATTCCAAAAGGCAAAGGAACTTGGAATGCAACCAGCTAAGCTGAGCATTTTCTTCCAGGGAAGAATATGGACATTCAATGAAACAGATGAATTCCATTCCACAGTGTTATACACTTTACGGTAATGTGGGTGTCACTAACCAAGAAGTTTTCAGAATGTGAGAGGTTAAGGAAAATTAGGATTCACAGAACAATTATGTGATCAATAGAAGCCTTGAGCAAACAAGAAATTTGGGGGGGGGAGGCAAAAATGGATTCAGCCCATCAGAAAAGAGTCTTGTGGTTTTCAGAAAACCACAAACTTAAAATAATAGCCCATCCAACCAAAACTAGTTGGGGTCAATGACCTGACATGACCAAATCACTACTGCGCCTGCTTAAAAAGCTAATTGAATATTAAACAACACACCCCAGAAGAGGAGTTTTCCGCCATTTTTGAAGATGGGATATATGATGGGGGGGGGGGGAGACATTTTCATATATATTAAGGGGAAATATGTAGTGGGCTTATCAGAAAGACTGTAACCTAGACAAAACAGACCAATCCATTTTCTGAAGGGAGAAATTACATCACACAAGAAAGTATAAAGACTCCCCCCACTTCTGTACCCAGTTCTCCCTCTTTCCAAAGAGGAGTGGGGCACACTTCTTCCAAGAAATGTTAAGACAATTCCTCAAGATTCTTCTTTAATAAAATTTCCTTGATATCTGATTTTCAGTATCAAAAGTGTTATTTTTAACAATAATGTGAATGGGGTGGACTCCCCCATAAAGTGGAAGCAGATAGCAAACTGGATTAAAAGCCAGAATCCTACAATATGTTGTTTTACAAGAAACACATTTAAAGCAGAATGATACATACAGAATAAAGGTAAAATGCTAGAGCAGAATCTACTACGCTTCAGGTGAAGTTTAAAAGCAAAAGCAGGGGTAGCCAAACTAATCTCAGATCAAGCAAAAGCAAAACTTGATCTAATTAAAAGACAAGAAACTATATCTTGCTAAAGGGCAGCATAGAAAATGAAACAATATCAATACTAAACATATATGTACCAAGTGTGTGTGTGTGGGGGAGCCAAGATGGGCAGAGAGGACCCACACATCTTCCTAAACTCTCCTTTTCCCTCAATCTATTTTAATGAAATTCAGACTATGATTTAGTGCTTGATTGTCAGAACCTACGAATATTGGAAGTACAACACATTACCAACAGAAAATAATCTCGAAATTCACTGGAAAAGATCTGTTTTTGCTCTTGGGTAGGGATGAAATGGGGTTAGCCCAGGCACAGACTTTAGGCTGCAGGCAGTGAGAGCACAGGAAACAGCTCACACTGAGCAGACTGGAGTGAGGTGAGATGTGGTCTCTGCTGGCAGAAAATCTGCGGGGAGTGACCAAGAATAAAGACTAAGGACTTTTGCTTATCCTGACTCCAGCTTCTGGGGTATCCTGGGTTTTAGTGCAGTCATCAAATTTGGTGCCTGAGCATACAACCCTAACTTTACTGAAGAAGTCTCTGGTGACCAGGAAATAGGGTGAATATTTTAATAGACAAACAGGGAACTTATTTTGTTAGGGGTTAAACTAGTAACCATTTCTAGCTGCAATGGGGCAGATATTGGGAGAAGATTCTCCCCCAACCCCAGCCCCACGCCCAACCCCAACCCCAACTCCACCCCAAAGGAGATCCAGGAAAGCATACTCCAACTGATAAAGAGACAGGGCTTATTTATGACTTGGGAGCAGATTGATGGATTCCTGGATACATTAGAACGTACATCTGGTTCTTAAGAGAAGAAGAGATAAGCCTAACTAATTGGAAACTTGTAGGAGAGCAATTATGTGATTATTATAATGACAATGGTTCTGAGTCAATTTCCAAAGAAACACTACATATATACGACATAATACAATTGTCCTTTAAAAATCCTGCAAGTTATAGAGAAAAAAGAAAAGTTTTCAGAACAGACAAATGAGAAAGTATGAGGAAAATAAGGAGGACAAAGGAGGGATTAAAGGTGATATCACCAGAGGGCATGAGGAGTTAAGTGAGGATGAAGGGCCTAGTGAAGGGTGTGGTGATTCTCTCTCTCACCAAGCAGTTTCAACCCCACCTAAATCAGAACTGGTTCTTGAAATGCCCCCATCAACTTCACCTTCTGGGATGGAGGGGGGAGCAGTAGTGGGAAGGGCAGTGACACCACCAGCACCTCCCCCCAAAAAATCACACACCCCCCCCATGACTAGATTGCAAAAGGCGGTACTCAAAGACACCAAAGAGAGGCAGAATCTAGCTCTTTATACTATTAATTTCTTGATTTTTGACAAAGATGCACTGGCTCCAGCAGACAGGTTTTATAACCCACCAGAAGGGCAGCATCCAGTGCGAGCAGCTCCACTATCTTTTCAGAATTGCCAGGTGATGTGGAGAGATCCAGAAAGTGGTGAATGGAAGGGACCAGATAGGTTAACTGCTTGGGGGAGAGCGTTTGCTTGTATCTCCACAGATAGAGAAGGAATCAGATGGGTGCCAACGAGCCATATTTGCCTTGTCCATCAGGGAGACATGGAACAGACCCTTGAAATGAAGGAGAAGACCCAAGAAACATCGAGTGGTTCCATTGCTGACTGTGCCCACCCCTGAATGAGCATGGCAGTTATGGCATTTGACTCATGGACATTAAAAATTGTTGGACTTTAAAACCCTCAAGAAGCATTAGATTCTTTGAGACATGATAAGATTGTTGTAGGACTTCAAAACCCTCGGGAATCATTGGAATCTCTGAGACATGATAAGATTGTTGTAGGACTTCAAAACCCTCGGGAATCATTGGAATCTCTGAGACATGATAAGATTGTTGTAGGACTTCAAAACCCTCAGGAATCATTGGATTCTTTGAGACAGAGGTCCTCAAACTATGGCCCGTGGGCCAGATACGGCAGCTGAGGATGTTTATCCCCTTCACCCAGGACTATGAAGTTTCTTTATTTAAAGGCCCACAAAACAAAGTTTTTGTTTTTACTATAGTCTGGCCCTTCAACAGTCTGAGGGACAATGGACTGACCCCCTATTTAAAAAGTTTGAGGACCCCTGCTCTGAGACATGATAAAACTGTTGTAGGATTTCAAAACCCTCAGGAATCACTGGATTCTCTGAGACATGATAAGACTGTTGTAGGACTTCAAAACCCTCAGGAATCATTGGATTTTTCTGAGAAATGATAAGACTGCTGCAGGACTTCAAAATCTGCTGAAATCATTGGGTTCCCTAACACATAAAAAGACTATTGCATGACTTCAAAAACTTGTGGGGATCATTGGATTCCCTGACACATGAAGCAATGGACAATAGATTGGTTTTGGACTATTTCTTGGCTCTTGAGAAAGGCATATGTGTGACTGTTGTTTACATACCCTCCTTCTAGGACTTCTAGAAATCTCTTACAATACCAGATTGACTCATTTTGTTTGTTATATCACTACTTACATGTACAATTTATGTTTGTTGCACCGCATTGAGCCTGCACTGGTTGTGGGGAGAGTCATTACTAATAGCCTGTGCATTATTGCTCTGTGCTTATGTAATATCTCCCATGATGATGGGTTTGTGCATAGCTGTTTCTAATAAAACCCTTCAGCCCAGAGACCCGCTAGCAACCCCCACTTCTCTTTGGTGCTTTTCATCTCCCTTCCTGAGATGTCAGGGAGGGCGTGATCATCTCCTTTTTAGTGCTTTCACCTCCCTTCCCGAGAAGTTGGGGGGGGGTGATCACCTCCCTTCTTTTCTGTGCTTTCACAGCCTTTGAGATAAGAATTCATTATTTGACAAAAATTGCTATGAAAATTGGAAATTAGTATGGCAGAAACTAGGCATTGACCCATACTTACCACCATATACCAAGATAAGATCAAAATGGGCTCATGATTTAGACATAAAGAATGAGATTATAAATTAGAAGAACATAGGATCATTTATCTCTCATACCTGTGGAGGAGGAAGGAATTTGTGACCAAAGAAGTGGAGGTCATTATTGATCACAAAATAGTAAATTTTGATTATATTAAGTTAAAAAGCTTTTGTATAAATAAAACTAATGTGGACAAGATTAGAAGGAGAAGCAATAAACTGGGAAAAAAAGGTTCTGATAAAGGCCACATCTCCAAAATATATAGAGAATTGATTCAAATTTATTAAAAAATCAAGCCATTCTCCAATTGATAAATGGTCAAAGGATATGAACAGAAAATTTTCGGATGAAGAAATTGAAACTATTTCTAAGTCATATAAAAAGGTGTTCCAAATAATTGTTGATCAGAGAAATGCAAATTAAGAAAACTCTTGAGATACCATGACACACCTGTCAGATTGGTTAAGATGACAATGATGAATGTTGGAGGGGATGTGGGAAAACTGGGACACTGATACATTGTTGGTAGAGTTGTGAACGGATCCAACCATTTTGGAGAGCAATTTGAAACTATACTCAAAAAGTTATCAAACTGTACATACCCTTTGATCCAGCAGTGTCACTACTAGGCTTGTACTCCAAAGAGATACTAAAGAAGGGAAAGGGACCCTTATATGTGCAAAAATGTTTGTGGCAGCCCTTTTTGTAGTGGCTAAAAACTGGAAATTGAAGGGATGTTCATCAATTGGAGATTGGCTAAATAATTTGTGATATGTGAATGTTGTGGAATATTATTGTTCTGTAAGAAATGACCAGTGGGATCAATACAGAGAGACTTGGAAAGATAGATATATATGAACTGATGCTAAGTGAAATGGGCAGAACCAGGAGATCATTATACACTTCAACAACAATACTATATGATGACCAATTCTGATGGACATGGCTCTCTTCAATAATGAGAGGATCCAAATCAGTTCCAACTGATCAGTAATGAACAGAACCAGCTGCACCCAGAACCAGCTACACCCAGATACCCTGGGAAATGAGTACAGACCACAACATAACATTTCCACTCTTTCTGTTGTTTGCTTGTGTTTTTGCTTTTTTCTTCTCAGGTTATTTTTATTTTCTTTCAAAATCTGATCTTGCTTGTGCAACAAAATAACTGTAATAAATATGTGTATACATATGCTGTATTTAACATATACTTTAACATATTTAACATATATGGGACGACTTGCCATCCAGGGGAAGAGGTGAAGGGAAGGAGGGGAAAAGTTGAAACAGAAGTTTTTGCAAGGGTCAAGTTAAAAAATTACCCATACATATGTTTTGTAATATAAAAAGCTATAACAAAAAATAAAATAAAAAATATATGCACCAAATGGTGTAGCATCTAAATTCCTTAAAGAAGTTATAAGAGTTACAAAAAGAAATATACAACAAAACTACAATACTGGGAGATCTCAACCCTGCACTCTCAGAACTAGATAAAACAAAACAAAATAAGCAAGAAAAAAGTTAAAGATGTAAATAGAACACTAGAAAAGTTAGGTATGATAGATCTTTGGAGAAAACTAAATGGAGACACAAAGGAGTACACTTTCTTCTTGGCAGTTCATGGAACCTATACAAAAATTGACCATATATTGGCCAATAAAAGACCTCAAAATCAAATGCAAAAAGGCAGAAATAGTAAATGCATATTTTTCAGATCGTGATGCAATAAAAATTATATTCAATAAAAATCCAAGGCAAAATAGACCAAAAAGTAATTGGAAAATAAATAATCTCATCCTAAAGAATGAATGGATGAAACAGCAAATCATAGATACAATTAATGATTTCATCCAAGAGGATGACAATAATAAGACAACATACCAAAAGTTGTAAGATGCAATGAAACTGGTAATAAGTATAAATTTTATATTTCTAGATGATTACTTGCATAAAACAGAGAAAGAAGATCACTGAATTGGGCTTGCAACTAAAAAAGCTAGAAAAAGAGCAAATTAAAACCCCCTAATCAAATATCAAACTTAAAATTCTAAAAATAAAAGGAGAGATTAATAAAATGAAAGTAAAAAAACTATTAATTAATACATAAAACTAAGAGTTGACTTTTTGAAAAAAACAACAAACAGATAAATCTTTAGTTAATTTGATTAGAAAAAGGAAAGAGGAAAATCAAATTGTTAGTCTCAAAAATGATAAGGAAGAACTTTCCACCCATGAAGAGGAAATTAGAGTAGTAATTAGGAGTTATTTTGTCCAACTTTATCCCAATAAATTTGATAACCTAAGTGAAATGGAGGAATACGTCACTCTTTGAAGATGATATAATGGTATACTTAAAGAATCCTGAGATTCTATAAAAAGCTATTATAAATAATCCACAACTTTAGTAAAGGTACAGGATACAAAATAAATCCACATAAATCCTCAGCATTTTTATATAGCACTAACAAAATTCAATAACAAGAGATACAAAAAGAAATTTCATTTAAAATAACTGCTAATAGTCTAAAAATATTTGGGAATCTATCTGCCAAGAGAAAGTCAGGAACTATATGAGCAAAATTATAAAACACTTTCCACACAAATAAAGTCAGATCTAAATAACAGGAAAAATATCAAATGCTTTTGGATAGTTCGAAGCAAATATAATAAAAATGACAATACTCCCTAAATCAATCTATTTATTTACTATTATACCAATCAAACTCCCAAGAAACTATTTTACTGACCTACCAAAAAAAATAACAAAACTCATCTGGAAGAACAAAAGGTCAAGAATTTCAAGGGAATTAATGAAGAGAAAAGCAAATGAAGGTGGCCTAGCTGTACCAGATCTAAAACTATATTATAAAGCAGTGGTCATCAAAACCATTTGGTACTGGCTAAGAAATAGAGCAGTTGATCAGTAGAATAGGTTAGGTTCACAGGACAAAATAGTGAATGACTATAGCAATCTAATATTTGACAAACCCAAAGACCCCAGAGCTTTTGGGACAAGAATTCACTTTTTGTCAAAAACTAGGAAAATTGGAACCTGGTATGGCAGAAACTAGGCATTGACCCACAGCCAACACCATACACCAAGATAAGATCAAAATAGATTCATGATCTAGACATAAAGAATGATATTATTACCTCTCAGATCTGTGGAGGAAGGAATTTGTGACCAAAGAAGAACTAGAGATCATGATTGACCACAAAATAAATAATTTTGATTTTATTTAGTTAAAAAGTTTTTATGCAAACAAACCTAATACAGACAAGATTAGAAGGGAAACAATAAACTGGGAAAACATTTTTACATTCAAAGGTTCTGATAAAAGCCTCATTTCTGAAACAGAGAATTGACTCAAATTTATAAAAAATAAAGCCATTTTCCAATTGATAAATAGTCAAAGGATATGAATAAACAATTTTCAGATGAAGATATTGAAAATATTTCTAGTCACATGAAAAGATGCTCCAAATTACTATTGATCAGAAAAATGTAAATTAAGACCACTCAGATACCACTACACACCTGTCAGATTGGCTAAGATGACAGGAAAAGATAATTAAGAATACTGGAGGGGGTGTAGGAAAACTGGGACACTGATACATTGTTGGTGAAGTTGTGAACAGATCCAACCATTCTGGAGAGCAATTTGGAACTATACTCAAAACGTTATCAAATTGTGCGTATCCTTTGATCCAATAGTGTTTCTACTGGGTTTATATCCCAAAGAGATCTTAAAGGAAGGAAAGGGACCCACATGTGCAAAAATGTTTGTGGCAGCCTTTTTTTGTAGTGGCAAGAAACTGGAAACTGAATGGATGCCCATCAATTGGAGAATGGCTGAATAAATTTGAATGTTGTGGAATATTATTGTTCTGTAAGAAACAACCAACAGGATGATTTCAGAGAGGCTTGGAGAGACTTACATGAAGTGATACTAAGTGAAATGAGCAGAACCAAGTGATCATTATACATGGCAACAAGAAGACTATATATAGATAATCAATTCTGATGGATGTGGCTCTTTTCAACAATGAGATGATTCAAACCAGTTCCAATTGTTGAGTGATGAAGAAAGCTATCTATACCTAAAGAGAAGACTGTGGGAACTGAGTGTGGTTCACAACATAGCATTCTCCCTCTTTCTGTTGTTGTTTGCTTGTATTTTAGTTTTTTTCTCAGGTTTTTTTTTCCTTTTTGATCCAAGTTTTCTTGTCAGCAAGATAAATGGTTAAATATGTATACATATAATGGATTTAATATATTTTAACATATTTAATATGTATTGGACTACCTACCATCTAGGGGATGGGATGAGGGAAAGGAGCGGAAAATTTGGAACAGAAGGTTTTACAAGGGTCAATGTTGAAAAATTACCAATGCATATGTTTTGTAAGTAAAAAAGCTTTAATTAAAAAAGGGAAAAAAAAGACAAGCCCTCAGATCTGAAGAACCTAGGATGTCATGGTCCATAGGGTCAAAAACAATCAGACAAGACTTAAGACTGAACAATACCACATACACATATATAATATTCATGTATATATACATATATACATATACACATATACAAATAATAATCCTAATAAAGAATGCTCACAAACATAATTAAGCATATATGAAATCTATGGAAGTTTTTTTCACTTTTAGTTCAAACAGAATATGTAAGAATTTTTTTAATATGTGAAAATACTCAATAATATCAAACTAGCACAAATAGTCACTGCCCAATTTCTCATTCCTGAAGTTAACATTGTTAAAAAAAGTTTATGCAAACTATAGATATTATTGTTTTGTGCTCCACTTTTGGAAGTATTAAAACAACTGATCGAAACAGTAGGCCTATTTAATATTACCAGGTATGTAAATGAAAATTTTCAAGCCTAAGACATCTATAGAAGTGAAAATGCAACATATCAATATCAATAATGATACCACATCCTTGGCCACATGTTTATTATTCCTCTTTTCTACACTACTCTCTCCCTCATTACCTCATTACAGATATATATCATATCCTTGTATTGCTCAGATACTGAAGGAGAGGGGCAAAAGAAGGAAGAGATCCTTCTCTGAAGATTTGCTTTATTTTGCAATGATAGTAGAGATTCAAGTTGGAATCCTTCTTTTTTGCTTTGAGGTTTAACATTTAAAATATCAGGTTACTGGCTCCCATTCATTGCTTATATTTTTGCTGATCCAGGCAGAATTTTAATTGAGGCTCTCTAATTACAGACTGTTTTCTTTCTCTATATCATATATCACACCACACCAAGATTAGTAGTAGATAGAGTGAACAGTCATCTGGGTAGAGTTTTAATATTCACTTTTACTTATGGAATGAGGTATGAATCCTGGTTCTGCAATTTTTTAGCTATATGTCCTTGGTCTCATTCTATAAAATTAGAGTGTTGAATTAGATGGTTTCTAAAGTTCCTTCCAATTATAAACTAAGATTTTATAAACAGAAAAAGTAGGAGAGTGATATCAAAGTATTTCCCTAGGGGTTAAGCAAAACTACTAATATATTAGGATCACAATTCAGTATCAGAGAGTGTAGCATCAAATAAATGATGTTTTCTTTGGGGGGGGGGGTTTGCACTAAGAGGTAATTTTTTCCAATTACATATAAAGATAGTTCTCAACATTTATTTTTTAAGATTTTGAGTTTCAAATTTTTCTCCCTCCCCTTCTTTCTCTCCCTCCTCCCCAAGACAGCAAGCAATCCAATATAGGCTTTATTTGTATGATCATGTAAATAAACATTTCCATATTAGTCATGTTGTGAAAGAAGAATCAGAATAAAAGGGAAAAAAACACAAGAAAAAAAAACAGAAAAGGTGAAAATATGTACTTCAATCCATATTCAGTCTCCATAGTTCTCTCTCTCTGGATATGGATGGCATTTTACATCCCAAGTCTCCTGAAATTGTCTTGGATGACTGTATTTTGGAAAAGAGCTAAGTCTATCATGGTTGATTTTCACACAATGCAAATGATAAATTCTTAAGGAAAAGTTAAAGATGATAGAAAAGAAACACAAAATATAAAACATCACAATTGTATATAGAATTTAGTGATTTTGTAAGAAATTGGAATCTAAAATAGTAACAAATCTGATTATATTTCACAGGATCTTTAAAATCAAAGTATTCAATTCTGTCTTTAATATAGAAGATAGTGCTGCTTCAGAAGAGAAAATCCATAAACAATACTTCCTTACAAGGGACTGACAACAACATACACAGGATGAAGACCAACAAAAAAGACTCCTTCATTCTACTTTTTTCCTACTAGTATTCCTACATCCATATCTGATCATAGGATATATAGCTGGAAGGCGCCTAAGGGATTGAGATCATCTAGTCTGGCCCCTTCATTATAAAGAGGAAGAAACCTAGGTCCAGATAGGAAGTAACTTGTCCACAGTACAAGTAGCAGAGTGAAGAATTGCCCTACATCACAATGTCTCACATATCCAAAAGCCTTCCCTGATCCCTGCCCCTGTACCAGTTATGACCTTTTTTTCCCTACAAATTCCTCATAACATTTAATGTGCATCTCTAATTATGCACTTATTAGGTATTATAGTTGGCTGTTTATTTGTCCTATCTTCCAGTTAGACTGAACATTCTAAGAGCAGAACTTTTGCCAGTGTCTAGCACAAAACACACGGTGAACATTTTTAAAATGCAGTTTAAATTTGTGCTTTATAAGCTAATTAAGATCACACTCTGTGTATGAGTATGTTCACACTACACAAAACAACAAATGACCTAGCATTAAGCATTCCATACTCAAGTACTATAAACCTAATAAATCAATTAATAGATGGATATTCTCCACAGGAATTGATGTCAAATTCAATAAAGAATTGGAGATATAGCAAAAGTTATAATTCAGGGAGACTATTATTCAATGTAAATTAAGCTTCTAATCATCTAATTTTCTTTTTCAATTACTTTCAAATCCCCTTCCAGATCTCCGGCCAATTATTTACAAAATCCAAACATAAAAAGTACTAAAAAATTCATTACAATCCTCATCATTATGTCTTGTTTGCAAAAATGCTATGAGTTTAAGATATTGTTCTCCTAGAATTCAAGGACTCAAGCCTTTTAACTTTCTATAAAATATATTATCTAATAAATATAACATATAAAGAAGTACAAAATAAATCCTGTTAGAACACAGAGATTTTTTATTAATTTTAAGATATAAATTACATTTGCAGCATGTTCAGAGTTTTTTGAGAAAGGATCCTATTAACTGAGAGAAGTTTTCCCTGGACATTTGTCACCCTGATGTGATCTGTTGAAAGAGGGAGAGGGAAAGGAAAGGGAAGAAAGGGTTACATCCCATACATGTCTAAATACATTCTCAATATTCCCAACTATATGCAATCAACAATTACTTACTGATATAAAATATGAAAATCATATGAAATCATGC
This sequence comes from Antechinus flavipes, assembly GCF_016432865.1. NCBI lineage: Eukaryota > Metazoa > Chordata > Mammalia > Dasyuromorphia > Dasyuridae > Antechinus > Antechinus flavipes. Next base: position 259,334,777 of record NC_067400.1, read on the forward strand.
AGTAAAAGAAATACAGAAAAAAACAAATGTGAAGTTTTATAACATACAGAACAAATCAATGAGGATGACAAAAAAGTGGGAGCAATCAATTTTGGAGAAACTATGAAAAAACAGGCAGGCTAACATACCAATTGGTGAAAGCCACCTAATTGATACAACCATTGTGAAGTTCAATTTAGAATTATACTAGAAACCCAGCAATCCAAGTACTGGGTAGTCAAGGACAGAAAGAAAAACCTAGAAAGTTCTATACTTCTATATATCAAGAAAGTAGCAGGACCAAAAGAATAATAGAGCAATGACAATACAATACAGCTTAAATGAGATCACTAAAAGGAAATTAAATTTTGAGTAACTGAGAAAACCAGTGATGGTCCCTTAAGAAAAATGGATGGTAAAACTTAAAAGAGAAGACCTAATTTCAAGTCTTATTTTTGACATCTAATAATTATGAGACTTTTGGCAAATCATCACTAAACTTCAGTTTCCTTAGCTATAAAAAATAAAATGGTTTAACTATATTTTCTAGGGTCTATCCCAGCTCTATATGATCTTCCTTCTCAAGGAAGAGAGACAGGAAACTAATGGAATATAGAGTATTATATAACTTTTCTGACTTGATCATTATATTTTATGCTTTTTTTGTTATAACATTGGGTTTAATGGGGAAGAATGCTCTTCCCCCTTCCCAAGAAATTGCTGTGAAGTAAAAGCAGACAACATGAATAAAACTTATTTTAAAGTAAAAATTTCCTGAGCATCTACTATATGCTTAATGCTCTGACAACGACTTTCAAAGAAGTGTAAGGTGGGCTTCTGGCATCTCTCAAAAAATCTAACCTTTCTAGCCAGGGAAGTAAAATACAGGTGAAAACAAAAGCAAAAACCACAAGTCCCCAAGAATAAAATTAAGTAAAATTAAATAATAATGACTTTAAGTGTCAGAGGATTTCAGAGAAAGAGATCATGAAGGATTGGAGAAATCAAAGAGATTTGGAAATAATAAAAAAGATTCTGACTTTAGAACTGGAAGGGACCATAGAAAGATGGAAGATAGATTACGCCTATGGAAGAAGTAGCATTTCTAGCAGAACTTGAACCTGGCAAAGATGGGTTCAATTTCTGCTTTTGATACCAGCAAACTGTGTGTTCATGGGGCATGTTTCATTGAGCCTCAATTTCTTCATCTATAAAATGTGGATAATAATATTTCTGTAATTCAATCTTTTCAGTAATGTGTGACTCATTGCCACTCCTTTGGAGTTTTTTTGACAGAGACACTGGAGTGTTTGCTATTTCCTTATGTAGGCTCAACTTATGTGCCCTAAAGCTATGTGAATTGTGAGGTTACATTAAGGACTAGTGTCAGTATGTTATTGATTCATTCAGTGACTCCATCTGGAGTATTCTTGGCAGAGATACTAGAGCGGTTTGTCATTTCCTTCTCCAGATCATTTTACAAATGAGGAAACTGAGGGAAACAAGGTAAAATGACTTGACAGGATCACACCGCTAGTAAGTGTCAATGGCAAGATTTGAAGATCTCTTCCTGGCTCTATCCAGTGTACTACTTACCTGCCTTAATAATATTTATAATACCTGTTTCTAACAGGGTTGTGAGTAAATCATTTTTAAAACCTTAAATAAATGCTAAAATTTCAGTTATTTGATTTTTAGGTAGGGGAAAGGAGAGAAACCATCCAGGGTAAAGGAAAGCTGAGTGAAGGCATGGAAGTGGGAAGAAGAAGCATAGTGGATTTTTGAAGGAATAAACAGACAGGACAGAGCAAATAATTCCATAAAGATAAGCAATTAAGAAATACGGTTAAATTATCTGAATTTTGAGAAAATTTTTCTGAATTTTGTGAACAGAGTCTGGAAAACCTGGAGTACTTAGAGCTGACATAATGCAGGAAAGATTTAAAAACAAATTTATCTAGGAGCAATAGATAGCATGGGTTGGAATGAGATGAGGATAAAGTCAAAGAAGTCAGCTTAGGTGATATTGAAATAATAAAGGATTGGCTTAAGGTGAGAGAGAATTGAAAAGAAAATAGGATAATATAAGAAATATTTTAAAGGAAGAAATGAAAGAACTCTATGACTGATTAAATACAACTAAATTTAAGGTTTAATTCTATGTGAGTAATAGCCACTGCAATGTAACTGACAAAAACAAAAAAGCAAAAACAATGGGAAATTGGGTGGAGGGATTACTCTGTTTTGGAGGAAGAGATGATGTTTTGTCTTCTGAAATAAATTTGAGATGCCTTGGAAAGATACAAGTATACATGTCTCCAAGGCAGCTGTATATACAAAAGACAAGACCTGATGTAAGATGACAAGACCTTGATTTGAGAGTCATCAATAGAAGCTGACGCCAGGAAAGGGCTTACCTTCTAGAAAAGGGAATAGAAGAGAAACAAAGATTGGTGATTGAGTCTTGGGAATGCCTAAAATTTTTGCTGTGGGAAGAATAGGAATGGTTATAACTACTGTTTCCATTTCTAAGCAAAGAAACAGAAAAGGCCCAGATGTAGAGTTGAAGAAAAACAGAACCAAAAGAGGAGCTTCAAGAAGTTAGAGAGACCAGTGATATCCCTTCAACAGAGTTCAGAAGTTCAAAGCTGAGAGTATATTTTGAACTATTATTATTCAATTTGAAAAAAATTTCAAAAAGGAAATTAAGACTTACCTCTCCCCCCCAAAAAAAATGGCTTAAATTATTTCCTTTGCAAAAATTTTCCCATTCAATATAGAGTAAGGTTTTTTTTTTTTTTTTAATTAGTGGGAAGCAATGGGAATGTTTATTATACACCAATCATCTCTTCTATTTATACCTGGGGACAAGCTTGTCTGAGTCTTAATTTCCCTATCTATAAAAGTTCCATTTTAAAATGACAAAAACTAAGAACATGAATATCACCATAGACTTTTTTTGCGTATGCAAAGTGTTTCAAAATCATTTAAAATCCTATTGTGTAAAACCTATTTTTTATCAAAATATAAAAATTGTCAAAGCGAAATTTGTAAAAGCATACATCTGGTAATGTTTCTAAATGGTATCTTAGGGACTCAAAACTAATTGCTGCTGGGGAAATACATAAACTCATGGGACACTGCTTAGTAATGAAAAGATCTGTTCTTGAATTTACAGATTTGATGCCAGTAAAACTCAGTCTATCCTCATAGATTATTAGGGAAATACCTTACAAAAGATACACCTGATTTCTGTTTAGTTCTAGTTCTACTCTGGAAGGGTTTACCGTCTTCAATATCTCCATTTAAAGTCACATATAACAGATCAAAAAAGGCAAAAGACCCTAATTTTTTTCTATCTGGTGTCGATGTTGGCAGAAAACTATCCTCTGGTGTAGCATAAAATGACTATGCAAAAAGATCTTTGTAGTTCTTTCTTTTCTCCCTCCCTTCCTCCCGCCCCCTTCTCTCTCTCTCCTCTCTCTCTCTCCTCCTCCTCTCTCTCTCTCTCTCTCTCTCTCTCAACAATAATAAACCTTGGAGCCAGGAAGGAGAAAAGTGGTCAAACAATTAGAAACAAGATCCTTAATGATGCTACAGAAACAGGTCCTAAAAAACATGAAATCCAAGAACTAATGCTTGAATTACAAAGGACTGGCAATAGATAATGGGGAAGACATTCTTCTAGATGCCATCCCATGTCTCTTTAAGAGATTCTAAAATTACCTTTTTTTGTTTGTGTGTGTGTGTGAAGACTAGATTAAAAAGCCTACATCCTTATTTTTCCAGATTAAAGAACACAGAAACTATACTGTTTGATACTCCCCTCCCACACCCCCCACACCCAATACAAGAGCCAGCAACCATCTGCCATTAAAGCCAAACCTTCTAAGTTTTTAATAAAGCATCACCTGTTATATACAATGGCCACTAATATCAAAGTAGTTTGATCCTGATGATCCAAAGTACCGATGTCCAATTTAAGTGAAAAAGCTGTTTCTGTGATTAATTTGGGAGTAGCATATGGGGTCTCCCCAAAGGATACTACAAGATGATGGCTTCTCTATGACTCCCTGCAACCCCATCCCCAGCCTTTCTTTTTAATTAGATGCTACAGGTAACCTTTTAGCAATTTCAGCAGACCCTCCTGTGGGGTTGGGAAGGAATAAATGAGTATCCAAACTTTCATACTGACCAGCCCACAAAGATGTCATATAGACCCAATTTCTTATTTAAAGTACAGGCATTTTATCAAGAATTGACAGACCATTTAGGATAATGGGGCAAAAAACCAGTTTCCTAAGTTAGGTTCCTCTCTGAATTGAAAAGCACTGAAAATTTTATAAGTAAATTCAGAGGTCATAAGGGAAATTATCTTGTTAACAATGCTGAGAGCTTTTATGAACAAGTTATCTTAATTAAGAAAAAAAAAAAAACACAAGTCTAAATACCTGTTGATATCATGTCCTTTGCTAGCCCTTCTACTCTTTCACTGAGAGTGCTTAAATTAAGGTGGCGTAAGTAAAGAAAGGAGCTGCAACAGAAACCAGCAATCCTTTAAGAATAGAGGAGTAGGTTTTACCCATTTGCTTCTTGTTCTTAAGGGTTCCAACCTCTTTTTAGGGCAAGAGAACTTAAAAAAAAAAGGCTCAGAGCAGAAGATAACCACCCTATTGAGCCTTTCTTGATAATATCCCTCCTTTTTCTCCCATCCTCTAATCTTCCCTTGCCACAGAATTAGGAGGGAGAGATATATGCAAAGAAAACTTAAAATAGGAATAAAAATGCACCAGCATAGATGTTCCAATGGGGGGAGGAGAACTATAGGATTCCCAAGCAGTTGCATAACCGGACACCCCCTGAAGCTCCTTTCTATATATACTCCAGGATTCCAAGGTGCAGCCCTGGCCCTAGCTGATGCCAACTGTTGCTGCTCATAGACACACATGTGTTACATATGTAAATATGCCATTGCACACATGTAACTAAGCTCTTGCATTTCTCTAAGTGAAGGGTCACCTCCAACAGCTCTATTGGAGCAAAGTTCAACCCCCAACTATGCATCTTACCCTGTCACTCACTTTGGCTCTGAACCTCAGTTTCCTCATCTGTAAAAATGAGTAGGTTGGCCTAAGGCGATGCACACTACTTATGTGAGGCCCAGGATATAAGACCCTATTATCTTGTAGATATCAGGTTCACATTTGGAATCCCTGTCATGGCTACCTGCCTCAATTTCCTCACTTGTAAAATGTGTAGGTAGGCCCAAGATGATGTTGCTTGACTTTTCAGACTCAAATCTGTGATCCCAAGAACTTGTCAGTGTCAGGTGCACAAGCTGTATGCGGTATTTGTGGCTGGGCTGTCCTGCCTCAGTTTCCTCATTTGTAAAATGGGTGGGTCAGCCTAAAGATCGCTACGATCTTTTTAAGACCTCTTCTAGCCCCAAATCTATAGGTCCTGGATGATGTTGGTGCAGGCTCCATAACTTGCATGCCCGCAATAGAGTGCATGCTCCCTGGGCACTGCTATGCCTTAGTTTCCCCCTCTGTAAAATGGGGAGAATAAAGGCCCCTGCCCCACAGGCTGGTGGGGGTCTCGCCTCCCCACCTCCGCCGCCCAACTCAGGCCCGACTGACCTGAGATGCCTCCCCCTATGACGACCACGTCGCACTTGCTGATCGCGTCGTCCCGACTCTTCCTGGAGGACGGGGGAGTGTTCCTAGCCGAGGACGCCATGCTCACGGTTGTGTGGCTTCCGCTGAGAGATTCGGTCTGAGGGTACGAGGGGGGAAAGAAAGGTTTGGGCCGGTCGACAAGGGTCTAGGGATGCGCTCGGCTCCGCTCGGCTCCGTTCGGCTCGGGCTCACAGGCTCGGCTCTGCGGTGCTGCGCGGCGCGGCGCTGCGGGGCTGCTTGCCTGAGCCACCCGGCGCGCCAGGGGGGGCTCGAGCGCTCCCGCTTGGCTCGGCTCGGCCCGGCCCGCCCCGCCTCCGCCTGCTCTAGGTTTGGGCAGCTCTCGCTCCCGCCCTCCCTAGCCGCAGACCAAGCCTCAGCCTATTTCACTCCCCTCGCCTCCTCGCGGCCTCCCTGGGGCGTCTCGCGGGCCTAGATCTTATAGCCTGAGCCAGGCGGCGCTGGCGCTGAGCTCCTCTGGTTCACTACTGGCGGAGGAGGAGGGGAGGGGCGTGTCGGACTGAGGGGGACTGGGTGTCAGGTAAAGCCTGCCCTGGCACAGCCGCGGTGGTGGCGGCGTCCCTATCCTGGCACGCGTGTCATAGGGAGATGGGCGGCCGGACTGGTTCACTCAGGCCCCTAAAACGCCGGACGGGCGCTGTCGCTGCTGTTACGAGTCGGCTGGAAGACCCATGGGAAAAAGCGTGGAGGAGGGGCTGGGGGCCGGAGCCGTGGGAAGCTTCCTTTTGGCACGCGCCACCTGCCCTCGTTACTGAGCATGCCCGGAGTCCAAGGCCGGAGCCTCTCGAAGCCCGGCAAGGGGTCGCTGGGGCTGGGGTTTCTAGGCGACGTGTTAGAGGAGAGGCAGCCTTAAGTCCTGACCGGCCATCCTGGGGAACCCCGAGGACAAAAAATCCGAGAGTAAGGCCCGAAAGGGAAGAGACACATAAAAAAGCATAACCAACCTTGATCTTGACTTGACCTTTTGTCTACACAAAGAGCAGGTTCCCTTTGTGACGTCAGTCGCCTAAACCTCCCCATCCCCCCGCCGGGTACTTTGCTGGGGGAAACTGATGTATCTTGGAAGCAGAATGCTTCTCTAATCTCTATAACAAAGCGTAGTGGAGACTCCAAGGCTCACAAAATTGGTTTCTCCTGCGTGTCCCAGAGGCCACTTGTTAGTTTTTCAAATCCACAGATTTAACCCAACTTAATAAAAGATAGTAGTTATCTAATTGTACTAAAAAAAAAAAAAAAAAAAAAAAAAAAGCCAAAATGAAAATTGGAGTTGAGGTTTAAAACGAGGGTAATGGATAAAAGAAGACAACAGAAAAAGTATAACTAGAACTTTCCATTAAGAGGAAAAAACAAATCAAAAAAAACTATCGAGAGCTAGTGTCCTTAGAAGCAGTATGTGTCAGAGATAAATAGCAGAGATGCAGTATTATTAATGCAAAGATCACTGTCAGAGGACTTGGATCCAAATCCCACATCTTCCACTTTACCTTTGATCCTTAGTAAGTCACTTCGTCAGAACTCAGATTTCTAAACTGTGAAATGAAGGGATTATATTCCAAAATCACTCCCAGTCCTACCTGTGAAATCCTTTAGAAAGTTTGGGTGGCATAGTGGACAGAAAGATGGCCTTGAAGCCTGTCAAGCCGTACTTCTGGCACACAATCTTATAACCCTAACTTTTCTGCATCTGAGGCAACCCTCCAAAACTTTATATTAAACTGCAGAAATGGTGCTGATGTCTATTGCTGGAGGATGCTGGCAACTCCTTACATTGATCAAATAAAACATCTCATTTTTTAAAAATCTAAAAAAAAATTGAGTTTGTGATCTCAAATGGCATATTCCTTTTGATAATTCATTTCACAACTTGTGCAGGGCTTTCATGTTCTTCCATAAATCTGCCAATGTTCTGAGACCTTCTTCCATCTCTTCAGATTGAGAGGATATTGGACCTTAATATCCATTCTCAGCTGTCCATCAGTTATCACTCAATGATCCCAGAAAACAACTGAAGCTATATATTACTTCTTACAAATTTGCTTTCAGTGATAACATTTCCCTCTTGAAGTTGAAATTTATCCCTTTTTCCCATGCTCAAAAATCCCATGATTATGTTTATGGTTCTGAATCTATTGTTAACTGAGTTTTTTAAAAAGGAACTTGTAAAATCAGTTAATAAACATTAGCACCTAATGTGTTTCATGCACTGCAGTAATCACTGAGGATACAAAGAAAGCTAAAAAACAACCTCTCTTGAGGAGCTCCTAATCTATGACTCTTCAAACTTCATGCCCAATCTGGAGTAAAGGCTACACTTGCCAAAGGCCAATAAAAAAATTCAAATGTTTACCTCTCCATATTTGCCTCTGTTCATATACTTGTAAAAATTTTAATGGAAACATTTTGATAGTAATAAAAATGCAGTTTTATGTAATGGTTCTGCATAGACATTACTAATCATTCATATTGATTCTATAATAATCATGTTGTATTGTTCTGGTTTGTTTTCTCCCAATAAAAATAATTTTTACTTTATTTTTCTTGAGTTGTTTTGTCTGTTTTCTTTCACCTCTTGACTATATGGAATGTTTTATATAGCTGTATATATTTTGTATATCATGTATAATGTTTATCAAATTGCTTGCCTCCTAAATGATGAGGAAGGAGATGGAGGGTGGGAGAAAATGTGAAATTCAAAATTATTTTTTAAAAATTTTAAATTGTTTTTAAAATTATCCTTTCCACATTTCGGGGGTTAGAGACTTGGCACTTCCATCATCTGGAAAATCTGTGTACAATTTTTTGGCTCTCTCTTTGTATCAGAGAAGTCTGAATTATTATAAGATAAAAATATGAAATGCTATACACACATTTCTGAATGTCATCTGCAGCTTCTCCAAAACTCCCTAAAAGTTCCCATGTAATTTCTTATTCCATTCCTTAATCTATCAAAATCATGATGGGGAAAGTCACAATGTGGAAGGAATAACTGTATATGTACTTGAGGGAAAATAATATATTTAATTTTTTTTTAAATGTGGGTTTTTTCCTCAATTATGGTACTTTACTTCCTACTTAGCTATGAGCAAGTCATTCAATTTTTTTGAGCCTCAGTTTCTTTATCTGTTACAAGGGGACAGTATGCTTGCTTTGCCTATTTTGAAGGGGTATCTAAAATGATATGTAAAGTACTACATAGAAATCCAAGAAGAGAATTAGAGGAAAGCAAATAATCACAAGTTTGTATGGAAATAGCAAAGTCCTCAGAATAACAAGTCCTTACTTTTCCTTTCTTCTCAACAATTTTCTCTCTTAAATAGTCCTTGAGTAGGTGGCAAGCAGTAGGGTTAAGCCCTACTCTTTTAATTTCCAGTAATCTCAAAGTAGGTTCCCATCCTTCCAATTTTCATGGCCATCTAATGGCAGTCACCAAACCTTCAGATGTATGTGATCAATCAATAGGAAGGCAGGAAAATGAATTATGTCACTGGACTTGTGTCTTTCATAACAACATCATCCCCTTTAATATCATCACTCCATCACCTCCTACCACAGGCCTTCCTTCTTTGGCTGCATCTCCTCAATATAGTTACAACTGGACTTGACTAAGGCACCCACAGTATCTGTGCAGCAAAACTCTGACCCCATTCTTTGCCCTCTTCCCCCTATCATCTCATAGATGCTCCAGAGGAGAAGCTCTGCACTTTGGGGCAGAGACCAGTGAGTATGTTCTCCTTATGCCAACCATACCCCTCTACACATACCCATACAGGAATACACACTTTATTTTTCAGTGGAAAAGAATGAATAATAGGATGAGCAAGCATAGATAGGCTTTGATGACAGTATTGTTAGAAGAGCTAAGTGAAATCAGGAAGACTCAAATCCAGCCTCAAATACAGAAATACAGACTGAATAAATTACTTAATCCTGCCTGCCTTGGTTTCCTCATCTGTAAAATGAGCTGGAGATGGAAATGGCAAACTACTCTAGTATCTTTGCCAAGAAAATCCCAAAATGGGGTCACAAGAAGTCAGACGCTACTGAAATGACTAAATAATAATGCAATCTTTTCCCCAAAAACTCACCCTCCTAAACTTCCCTATTTTTGTGGAAATTAACATATCCTCCCTTCCTCTTTGATTCTCATTCTCCTTGTTATCCTTGATTCCTCATATCAAAATGACTTTATTCTCTTATAAGTCACCAATGGTCATGTCTTTATTAATAAATCGAATAGCCTTTCCTTAATTTTCAATCTTCTTGACCTATCTGAGGAATTTGATACTCCTGAGTACATTGTTATTCTCCTAAATATTTACTCTTTCTTCTCTGAGATGTATTGACATCTCATCTACTTATTTGGCTTCTCCTTATTCTTCTCTTTTTTTTCCCCTGAACATATCCGTCATATCACACCTTTACCTGTGGGTATTCCTGAAGTCTTTTGTCTTGGGTCCTCTTCTTTATAAAGTCTTTCACTTGGTGACTTCATCAGCCTCCATAGATTTAATTATTACTTCTGTTCAGATGAGCCCCAGATCCATTTGTATCTAGCATTAACTTTACTACTACAGTCCCACATCACTAGCTGCCTGTTGAGCATTAAAAACAAGATATTTTATAGATATCTTGAACTCAACATGTCCAGATCCACTTTGCTTATTGAAATCATCCTTTAAAACCTAACTCAAATACCAACCCCTCCAGGTAGCCTTCCCTAATTCCCTCTTGTCAGCAAAGATTTTCCCCTTTAGCTCTCATCTAACACTATATTTTGCCCATATTTAAAGCACTTAACATGTATTATCTATACCTGTAGTATAGCCTGTTGGGCTTCAAGTTGCAATAAAGACAAGTGCTATCCTGTGAATTTTATATTTCATTCTTTTCTAGAGCAAAGCTCTGCACACAATAGGCACTCAATAAATACTTATTGAATGAATGTACCAATGCTAATGGAAATATGGAAAGCTTCTTTGGAAGTTAGGATCCAGTGCCACAGTTGCCAACAAACTTTTTAAAGGGAGGAATAAACCTGTATTATCAGCTCATCCTCAGATGTCTCATTATGACATCAAAGTCATGCTGTCATCTTGAAGGTTTTGTCACTGGAATATAAACTCCAGAAGGCCCTAACCAGAATGGACTTGTCAATGAACCATATCTATTTTCCATCTGAGGATCAGTTTAAGTATGTTCTGAATAGCTTATCACCAGAGGATTAGGCACAAGCTGAAGATAACTTTTCTGATACATCAATGTATTTAATGAACTACTTAAGGATAGAAGAGGCTGCCTTCAGAAAGCATAGGGGCATGAAATCATTCACTCTTGAAGTACTTAAAGTAAAAATCTGCATCAAACTCATTAAGAGTATAAGAGGAGACAAGAAAAACAATAACTAGTGTACAATTTACAAGTTAATTTTCAAATTGAGCTCAGCATTAGAGTTTCTAAAGAGAATATGTAGAGATTATGTGAAAATGCTTTGAAAAATATAAAATGTTCTCAATAACGTAGAATTTTATTGTTATTCAGACTAATTCAGTGAATCAAGTGGTTTGAAAACCAGATGTGACTTTTAAACAGCTGAAAGCAAACCTCTTATGATACTCATGCATTCTTTATTTGTGTATATTGGAATCTGTGAAAAAAAAATCCTTTAAATTCTTTAATTCTTTTCCACCAAACTTCCTTCTCCCAAACTTCTTTGTTATTGTTGAGGATACCACAATCTTCTCAGCCATCCAATTACCCACAATATCAACATCATCCTTTACTTCTCACTTAAATTCACACCACATTCCACTGGAAGAGTTTAATGATTTCTGTCTTACATCTCTTATATCTCTCTCCCCACTCAGCTACTACAGTGGTTCAAGTCCTTATCACCGATCCCCTAGACCGTAGTCTTCTAATTGGTATCTCTACTTCAAATATCTCCCTGCTCCAATCCATCTTCCACTCAGCCAAAGTGAATTTTTTTTTTTAAATAGGTCAGTCCACATCAACTCCTTGTTCAATGAGCTCTAGGGAGCTGTTACATCCAAGATCAAATTTGAACTCCTCTGTTTGACATTTAAAGTTCTTCATAATCTGACCCCTTCCTAATTTTTCAGTTTTCTCACATTTATTCCCTTCCACACAAACTAAAGTTAGCTATCTGTTCTTCACATAGGACACTCCATGTCTTGATCCTCTATAACTTGAATGTTTTTTACCCGAATCTCTATTTCTTAGTTTTTCTGGTTTCAGTGGGGGGAAAAAAAACAAAAAACAGTTTTCCTGTTTTTCATATAAAATCCTATTTTCTTAACGAGGTTGTTTTCAGTACCTCCAGATATAAGAGCCTTCTATTCCAAGATTATCTATCTACTTTGTATATATCTTGAATGTACCTAATTATTACATATTATCTCCCTTTAGAATGTAACCTTCTTAAAGGTTGCCATATATTTAAAAATTCTTTTTATTTCTAGTGCTTAGAACAGTGCCTGGAACTTAGTAAACATGTAATCAATGCTTGTTGACTGACAATGAATGAATGAATAACTTTTGATTAACTATAGAGCTTTCTAAAGCTCAGATATAGGTCCATGGAAGAGCCCAAAGGCAGGTTAGAATTTTTCAGTGAACCTATATTGATGATGTCATTATGATCTTTAGAAGTCAGATTCTGGGATAGAATATATTGATAATTTTAAAGATTTAATATTGTGATAAAGAAAAATAGATTGAACTACAAGATTCAAAATTTCCTGAATTAAGTTGAAAATGATTGTCATTTGCAAATGCCATTTGGGATTTGACCTTTCACTCAAACATGTTGCCCAAATAAATTTCTTTTCCTCTTCATCAGCATATAAAAGCCTACATAAGTAAAATAGTTTTTACTCTCTTGGGTTTAGCAAATATTTAGAGAGATACTACTCTAGAAAGAAACTAAGGAAAAGCCTTCTTTTTCAATCCTTCCCATTCAACTTTTACTCTCAATAATTTGCCTGGTCTTTCCAACCCCTTGAAAAAATAGCATTTGAACAGTACTCCCCCACCCTAATTTTTGACCTTTAAGACTAATACAACATTTCCTGTTTGTCTACATTTATAAAAGAGGTCCAACTTGTTTAAGACTCTGAATGTCTTAACATTGTACTTCATCTTTGTGTTTTCATGACAGGGAAATAGTCAGGGTAGGTGCTTCGGGCTCTCTCTTTTGCCAATTAGATTATAGCTATTAGTTTGAGGGAAAGGAACATGTCATCTAATCTTTTGTATCTCCCTGGAGTGAAATCCCATACTGCCTGATTTATATATGCATTGTAATCATACCCCTTTTCCAAGGTAGACCCTTGCTAAATTCTTAATAGCCAAAGGATTAAATTAGAGAAGGAAAAAGATGGTGAAATGTGCTGTTTAGAAAAAGGTAAATCAAGAAGAAGTATATTTGGTACAAACAAGATCATCACATAGGAGCTACAATAAAGGTTTCAAGAAAGATAAAATGTTATTTAGTGTGAATATAGTTCTCCTTAAGATTAAAAAAGAACCTGGCAGGGTGGAAATGAGGTAGGAAAGAGTTTGGAACTAGCTTAAGTTCTATAACTATAAAATTACTCACCTATATCTAGTTTATTCTAAATTTCATCATACTTCCCCACTGTCCAAGTCTTTGTCCTTAAAAAAACTTCACCATCATTCTACCAAGTTATTGTTGTATCTTTCTTAGCCAAACTTCTTGAAAACACTATCAACACTTGCTGCCTTTATTTCCTCTCCTCACATTCACTCTTCACTCCTTTCCAATCTATTTTGTCATATAGAGAAATATAGATGTTACAGATATAAACTTATTCTCTTACCTGAGCTTCAATCTAAAACTAAACTAAAACTGAACTCATTCAATATCCAATCGTCTTGGGTTGCCTGAATCATGGAAACAGCCTCCTAAATGGCCTCTTTGCCTCAAGTCTCTCCCCATTCCAATCTATCTCTAAACACTTGCCAATTGATTTTCCTGGAAGGGCAACTTTGACCATAGGATACCATCCAACAAAATCCCCCAAACTATTATCTTTGGGATAAACTAAAAACTGTGTGAGTTTAAAGCCCTTCAGGTCTTAGGCCACTTTCACTGGATAGTTTTCCTTCACTTGCAATGCTGTCAAATTAATTTTCTTTCCATTCCTCACCCCAAACATAGCATCTTTCAACTTTGTAACTGGCTTGTATTCATATCCTGTCCTGTGATAATACAGTTCCTTATCTTTACTTCAAGATGCAGCTCAATCACCATTGCCAGCATAAATCCTTTCTTGGTCTTTCCTCGATTTCTAGTGTTCTCATTCCCCAGCTATCTTATTTTTTAAGCTTTCTTTGTATATATTTATATATGTATCCTTTGTAGCATATAATAGGTACTTAATAAATAATTGGTTGTTTATGGTCATATAATATTATAGTATAAGGGGGAAGGGAAAGGAAGAACCCTTTACTAAGCATTTTGTCTGTGCCAAGCATTGTACTAAGCATTTTATATTTTATCCTCATAATGACCCTGGAAGATGGATGTTATCATCATTCCCATTTTATAATTGAGGAAACTGATGCAAACAAGGATTAAATAACTTGCCTGAGGTTACACAACTAGTGAGTGAGACTAGATTTGAATTCAGGTTTTAATGATCATCTAGTCATCTCTAAATCTTATAATCTCAATTATAAATTTCTCCAAGGGAGAAAAAGACCATAAAAAAGGGAAAAGGACCCACATGTATAAAAATTTTTATAGTAGCTCTTTTTGTGGTAACAAAGAATTGCAAATTAAGAGGAAGCTCATTAATTGGGGAATAACTGAACAAGTGGTATATGATTGGTATAGAATATAATTCTGCTATAAGAAATGATAAGCAGGATGATTTCAGAAAAGCTTGGCAAGACATATTAACTGATGTTGAGTGCAGTGAGCAGAATAAGGAGCAACAATATGTGATAATTAATTTTGATAGATTTAGCTTTCAAAAATATAATGATCCAAGACAATTACAACAAATTTGGAATGGAAAATACTATCTAGAACTATGGAGTCTGATTGCAGATCTTATGGTTCTTCATTTTTTATCAATATGGCTTTCACAACATGGCTAGTATTTAATGATTGTATATGTATGTGTATATATATATGTCTAATTATTATCAGCTTGCTTGCTGTTTTAGGGAAAGGGAAGGAAGAGAGACAAGAAAAAGATTTGAAACTCAAACTCTTAGAAAAATGAGTGTTGAAAATTATCTTCACATGTAATTGAAAAAATAAAACATTATTAAATGGGGAAAAGAAAGAAAAAAAATTAAATAAATAAAAAAACACTTGGGGGGGGGGCTTTCCTTCCCTGCCTTCCTGTTACAAATGACAAAAAAGAAAGAAAGAATGACTTGTATTTAATAAACTGTAATTCATTAACCCTGAAACTTAGGAAGATATAAACAGGTTTGCATAAGCAGGTTTTATTATATTTTAGTGAGTAATTTTTTGTGCTTTCAAAGCTAACAAGTGCCATACTGTCTATCATTCAACGAAATTTGTGAAAACTTGCTAGGTTCTACCCTCTGCTCAACTTCCCTTAGGCATGGAGGCAGGATGACCATGGGCTTTTACAAACTATCTTAGCAACACACAGACTCCAGCTCACCACCCTGTAAAGGAATAACAATAATAGTAATAATAGCTAGATATCCTATAGGCCTTTAAGATTTGCAGAGTATTTTATGCTATACCTTTATTTGATCTTTAACACAACCCTGTCTTCCTGACTCCAAGGGTACCTCTCTATCTGCTATATTCTTTACTTGCTTTGGGGAAAGGTGAACGATACACTCGTGTTTGTCACCTAAAGATTGCTCAGCTAGGGTTAGAGGATCCTTTCCAAAGGACTCAGCCACCAGATGTATGAGTTTTGTGGCCACAGCAATTTATGAAGATCATTTACTGACAGAGAACTGATTGTGAAATATGTTTATGGAGAAATCCCACAGAGACTGGAGGAAGCCATATCTGATAATTCTCTCTTCAGAACAACACTAATAGGCCAAGTAATTCATCTAGTCTTAGAATAACAGATCTGCAGTGAGATTCAACTCACTGACTACAGAGGCATCCAGTTCCACTTTAGGCTATATCTGATTAAAAGAGTTTCCTAAGATTAAGTTTAAGTTTGCCCCTTTGTAACTTCTTTCTATAGGAATGAACATTGGTATCATGGTCCATGTATACCTGGTTTCCCATATTACCCTCTATAAACAAATAGAATAATTTATTCCTTTCCACAAGATATCTTATCTCCCAAGTTTTTTCCTTCTCGATTTGATTGTAATAATAGTAGCTATTTTTAATATCATATTTAATATCAAGATTTGCAAAGATGTAGACATACATACATATACATAGAAATCTAGACATTATATCATCTCAAAATAGTTCACCATCTTGGGTATCTCATTTAAAATTAAAATCAGCATCTAATTATTTAGGGGAAATTTCAACCCCAATTTGTTCCAGTAAAAGAGGTTCTAAATTTTTTTCCTCATTTCTCAGAACTTTATTGGAATGACATATACATATCAAGGCACCTTAATTAAATATGGAATTAAACAAAAAGAATTTCACAAATTATTTTCTTTAAGTGACCAAATCTTCAGTCTCCTTGTTGTCTGAATAATACAAAGAATAAAAGCTTTCACTGTTTTTACTTGTTAATTATCTCATCCCAAACATTTGATTCTATAAAGCAAATTGCATTCTTAAAAAGTTCTTATCCAACACACTATCTCCCTTGTATGTGCTATGATTACATGAGATTTTTTTTTTAAATGTACACAGGAATAATTTTATCCAACAGTTCTCTAATAATTAGCACCAACTGAATAAGAAAATGTGGAGAACTATACTAACCAAAGATATTATGGAGGATGTCCTGAATGTTCTAAATTTTTAAAGGAATAAATGATAATTTTTGTCTCTGGATTCTGTCTCATAGAAAATGACTCCTTGAAGAAAAAATGTTAGCAATGCAATTCAAATCAACCACACTGCTAATAGTGGGACTTGTAGAGTAAGCAA
The DNA here is from genome assembly GCF_016432865.1 of Antechinus flavipes. NCBI lineage: Eukaryota > Metazoa > Chordata > Mammalia > Dasyuromorphia > Dasyuridae > Antechinus > Antechinus flavipes. The sequence continues at coordinate 259,351,565 of NC_067400.1, forward strand.
GAACTCAGTTATTATTATGCTTGGTAAATGCTATATTTTCATCTATCTGTCAATAAGCATTTATTAAGCACTTACTCTGTGCCAGGTACTGTGTTAAGCAGTTAAAGAGTTAGGCAAAAATTAAAGAGAAAGGAAAAAATACAATCCCACATGCTAATAACTATTTAAACAGCTATAATTATATATATATAAATTATATGTATAATATGTATACCATATATAAATAACATAATTATAACATGCAAATAACTCTAACCAGAAATATGTAACTATGACAAATATAGCTATTAACTATAACTAGCCATAACTATAACATACAAATAACTATAACTTATATAAAGTGTAAATGGAAGGAAGATAATCCCAGGGGGAAGGTACTGGCTGTATGGGGAGTAATGAGAAGAGAACTGGAAAAAGCTTCCAACAGTGGGTGAACCGAGCCCTCAAGGAAGCCAGGTGGCAGAGTTATGGAAGAAGAGAATTTTTGGCATGGGATCAGCCAATGAAAAACTATAGAACAGAGAGACAATGAGTCATCTGCAAGGAGCAGCAAGAAAGCCAATTAGGCTGGATCATTGAGCATAGGGAAGAGAATAAAGGTTGGAAGAGCGAAGTTGTGGAGGGTTTTATATGCTGAACAAAGGATTTTATATTTGATCTTGAGGAATAGGAAACCACTATACTTTTTTTTTTTTTTTTTTTGCTGAGGCAGTTGGGGTTAAGTGACTTGCCCAGGGTCACACAGCTAGCAAGTATTAAGTATCTGAGGTCACATTTGAACTCAGGTACTCCTGACTTCAGGGCTGGTTTCTATCCACTGCACCACCTAGCTGTCCCCACTACTATAGTTTAATGAGAGAGATTATGAGATGAGGAGTCATTGTCAAATTTAAGCTCGAATTGGAGAAGAGAGATTATGTGGTGAAGGCCTATGTGGAAATGGAGAAAAGGGCATAAATGAAATAAAAATTCATTGCTTTCCTTTACCCATTCATTCTCTCATCTTGAATGCTGCCTCTTCATTAGTTTCACTTTTTCATATTCTTTTTAATCTCTCATTTGCTCTCAAAAAGGGAAACTTTTAAAGGCTCATAGTATTATCTTCTCTAATATGAAATCATTGAATTTTAGCTTGGCTTTTTCATCTCTTCGATAAAGAGAGCTAATTCAGTTTCAATAGATCAAAGATGGACAGAAGCAGCTACATCCAAAGAAAGAATACTGGGAAATGAATATAAACTGCTTGCATTTTGTTTTTCTTCCCGGGTTATTTCTACCTTCTGAATCCAATTCTCCCTGTGCAACAAAAGAACTGTTTGGTTCTGCACACATATATTGCATCTAGGATATACTGTAACCTATTCAACATGTAAAGGACTACTTGCCATCTGGGGGAGGGGGTGAAGAGAGGGAGGGGAAAAATCGGAACAGAAGTGAATGCAAGGGATAATGCTGTAAAAAATTACCCTGGTATGGGTTCTGTCAATAAAAAGTTATGGTGATGATATTTTCTCCTTGGTATTTCCTCTTTAAAAAGCCACACTTCCAGAGAATGGCAATGATCCCAATCAGGAGGAGAATGCCCCTGGCGCTGCTTCCCAGGATGAGGGGCAGGATGTGGACCCCGTGGTCCTCCAGCAGGACAGTGATATTCGAGCTCAAGAAGCTGACCAGCCCCTGGTTTTCATACACGGCTCCGTCGAAGGAGATCTCAGCAGGGATGCACAGCACCCACGGAGCCCTGGGCAGCTGCGGGGACAGCTGGGCTCCTAGCCACACTGCGGAGGGAACCTGGGACAGGTCGCAGCTCAGCTGTAGCCACTGCAGGTCCTGGCCAGGGAGAAGGACATTCGGAGTGCGAGGAGGTCGGCGGTGCCCCCGAGCCGCAATCAGGCTCGGGAGAACAGGCCCCCAGGGCAGATGGGGAGACCACACTCCAGGGAGGCCCAAGGAGAAATCTGGTGAAAATGATATTTTTGGATTAGTCTCTGGTAGCATCCTGTTCAATATATTAATTTATACTTTACCTTGTCTCAAATCCTTCATTTGATAATTTTTTGTGTGAATTTTTGAAATAAGATATTTGGACTGCTTCATTGTTGTTATCATCTTTCCATGAGATCAACATTTCTTAGACTGTTTACTGAGATATGTTTTTAAGACCACTTGCTTTAATTTTAAGAAATATTAAGCATGCTTTCAATACTTCTTTTTTGATTTTGTTCTAATAATCTTTATTTTTTCTACTTTTTGAGTTCCAAATTTGCCAATATCTCATTCAGTGCCTTTGGTCTTACTGAATCACAATTATTCCACAAAAATTTCTTAAGCATCTACTCCAAATTGAGTACTGTGCTAGGTGCTGGTAAGACACTCCCAATGTACTGAGACTAAGGTAGGACTGTAAATTAGAGATCACTTCTTTTGCAGTTTTCTTTCAATTATCAATGCTCCTATTCCTTTTTTCTGATGTTCTGAACATTTTCTTTTATTGTTTTATAGGAGAGACAGAGAAACAGAATAGAGAAAAGTCTATTGTCTTTTTGTGTTCCCATTGGCTAAGGTCCAGGGGTGAAGTCTGAGCTGTTTGGGAGTTACTTTTGAGGGACATAAAGTTTGAGTCCATCCCTTATGGAAGCTTAGATCTGAGATCCTAAGATGTAATAACAGGTGGTAAATGCTATATATAGGAGCAAAACAAAATTCTGTATGAAACCTGAGGGAAAAGGTTATTTCCTTTAGGGAAGGGCTGTAACAGCAGTGACATTTTATTTGGGCTTTAATGATTTCATTTACCTGCTTAGAAATAGTCAATGATTCTCCATGGCCTCCAACTCTTCTGTTGGTTTCGTACAGTTTTCATAATCTGGCTTCAGATTATCTTTCTATTCATTTCATAATACTCTGACTCCATATTCTAGCCAATATATGCCCATATTACATGGGTAGATTATACTCATGATATGCCCTCTCATTCGGCCATACAATTGCACAAGCTCTTCTCTCTTTCCAACCCAGATGGCCCTTTCTATATGAGGTATTTGTTAGTACCCAGTTGTTAGTACTCTTCCTTTAATCCAACTATTTTGCATTTACTTATTTGTGTCTAGGCTGTATCTAACCATGCTCCACAAATGAATAATAAGCTCCTTGAAAGCAGGAACTATTTCTTTTCTTTTCTTTTTGTCTTTATATTCCTAGTTTCTATTAAGATTCCTTGCTCACAGAAAATACTTAAATATTTGTTGCTAACATCAAATTTGAATTGAATTTATCATTTCAAGATGGGATAAATTCAAGATGGGAGGAACAGAGATATTCCAAGGCTAGAAAACAACCAAAGGCATGGAAGTGAAAGATGCAGACAGAGAACACCTGTCCACCTAATAGAAGTTTGAGATTTAACTTAATGCAAACAGAATTCAAGTTAGATACTCAGAGAAAAACTGCATAGATTTCAAACAAGTTGAAGATTAGTGGTTTTGAACCTTAAAAAAACAGGATGGAAAAAAAAGCACTCTGTTTATTCATTGAGTTAGATACCTTAGAGAATAGCGACAATTAAGAAAAAATAATAATTGGGATATCCAGAAGTTAACAGGACATAAAATTCAAGAAAGAAGCTAGCTGTAAAAGTTAGGGCCACAAATACCCATACACATATATCTTTAATTAACAAAATGAAGTAGAAGTTCACATTAAAAAAAAATCTGACAATCCCTAACACTTCACTTATATCATCTCTACACTAATTCAAGTCCTTACAGATATTTACCTGGACCACCAAATTAGCTTTCTAAATCACTTCTAAGCCTCAAGTCTCTTTCCATTCCAATATAATCTCTTATTTTGCATTTCTAACCCCTTCCTCTCTTTGCACCTTTCTATGTTTCTCTATGTTTCAACAGTGTTGCTTCCTTGCTGTTCCAAGACATTGCATCTCCTGAACTCACTGTCTTATGTCTAGAAGGTGGTCCCCTTTCACCTCCTCTTAGAATCTTTGATTTCCTTCAAGAATCAGCTCAAATGTTACTTTTTGCAAAGACCTTTCCCAGTACCAGTAGGTGCTAGAACTTTCCTAAGATTATATTTGTACTCTGTATGAATCTTATATGTATTGATTTATTTACATGTTGTACTCCCCATTAGAATGTGAACTTTTTCAGATCATGACCTGCCCCCGCCTTTTTTTCCATATTCCCAGTGCTTAATACAGGGCTCAGCACGAGAAGGCACTTGTTGACTTAGTGACTAGCTATATTAGAAAAGTATCATCATATGAGGAAAATGAGGAATTACAGAGGAAATCATTATAGAAAGAACTTAGGTAAAAAAAAAAATCAGTGGAAGAAACAAAGAGAAGTATTTTCAAAGACCTACCACAATTTGGTTCTGCCCTCCCCACCCCCACCCCTTTATAACTTTACTCTTACTGCTCCTTATCTCTTAGCTTCAGCTAAAAGAGAGAATCTTCAGGGAAAGTTGGAGGTGTACACTGTGATCCAAGGTTCTTTTGGATTTGGAATTTTGTGATTCTGTCTCACATTTATATGGTTATTTCTTTTAGAAATAAGTACATTTTCCCCATTATCAATAAGAACTTTATTTTTTCCCTAAAATCTCATTACATATCTCTGTGTATGTCCCAATGAAGAGCAATACATTTCCCGTACCTTTGAACATTTACTTTAGTTTCTCAAGATCTACAATGTACAGACACAAATATTTTAATTGGAGTCAGGTACCTCAGCTCTTTCCTATGTTGCCTGTGTGGCCATAGGAAATTCCCTATCCCCCTGAAACTCCTTTTTGTCATTTATAAAATGATAGACTTAGATTGGATGATTTCAAATTCCCCTCCCAGTTCTAAATCCTCTTGTTTCTCCATTAATGCTACAGCCTCTCCATACTGCAATCAGTGGTCTTTGTGAGTTTCTGTAGCTGAGAAATTTATAGTGCTGCAGATGATCTGATAATGTGTAACTGGGTTGGTTTATAAGTGTCATCACCAACCTCTTACTTAAAACTGTCAGAAAGTTCTTATCAATAGTCACATGAGCTTTCTGTTCTCTTTGTCCGTTCTATTTCCTTCATATACTCAAGATATTATCCACCCTTCAACTCTCCTAATATGCTTAAATAGGAACCAGAAACAGTTCTATACCTCACAGTCTCAGGTGTGTAAAAGTAGTTTAAAAGTCAGGGCCACAAATACCTCTCTTCCTGGAATCTGATATCTGATTGTTTTGATATCTGAAAGCATACTTTCTTGAAGATTTATCATTTCTTGATGCTCCTCGTGGAAAAATGGGACAAGAGCTACCTTGATCACGTTGCACTAAAGGAGGAAGGACTTGCAGTTTAAATACTGGAAAGGAAAGATGTTCAGCCTCTTATATTGTTTCCTGGGACGACACTTTTCATGTTATTGCTCCTTCATGCCTCCTTTCTCAGAGGAAGTTGAATATAACAGTTTACAGGTCAACAGTTTGGAGTGAGGCTCTGATATATTCAGTCCTCCAACTAATATTCACATGTGAATGCAATCCTTTTTAGAAGTAGAAAGACTTTACATTTGGGATACTATCAAATAGCTACTTCTTTATTAGAGATCTAAGAAAAACTGGATAACTACTTATCAGATAGCTTACAGAGTTAATTTTCCTTCAGGTATAGCTTGTATTAGTTGATGTTTTAGATTACATGTAGTTTTATATCTTTCCTAAGCCATTCTAGTGGATGGCCATTGCTCATATCTTCCATTGAGGTAAGTGTATTAAAAACTGCGCAAATACTCCACACGCCTGGGAAAACCCAATACCACTGTGCCATGAGGATTTGGTACCATTATCTGATCTAGAGTGGATTTTTATCGCTGCCTCTGTATGGCATCCTCTTTTTCCTTCCAAAGTCCAATCCTCCAAATCCTGAAACCCACTTCTAGATGTCACCACAAGTACAATATTCTGTAAAAATTTAAGACCTCAGCCCCCTGCAACCATGCCCAAATCTGGAAGCCTCAAGCTTTATGAAAAGTATAAAAATTAATCTGTTTTAGGAAGTGGGTTCTCTTGGAGACATAAGGGCACCTAAGACACTGATGAATCCCATTTATGCCACTTCAATAAATCAATCAATAAATAAAATCCTGAGTATCAAGCACTATATGAGGAACTGAGGATGATAGGAGCTCACATTCCAATGGGAGAGACAACACTTACAAAAGTATCTCCACTGAAAAAGGAAGGGAATCTCAGAGGGAAAGCATGACAGTAGGGATGGGGGTAAGGAAGAGGAAAGGCCTCTTTCGGAAGGTGGGGGAGTCTTAAAGAAGAAAAGGAATCCAGCAGGAGGAGATGAGGAAGTTATGAACATTTCAGGAATGGGGGATGGCCATGAAGGTATGAGGACACTGGCCACTACGGTTTTCTTTCAGAAAGAAGTTAATAAGAATAGATATTGGTACCCAGATGGCCTGTATGCTGGTGTATGAGTTGTTATTCCTGAAAGCCATAGTGTTCTTGGTGGTGACATCACTATATTTTGTAAAGGAATAGATGGTTCCCAGAACTGATGATCTGCATATTCAATTATCTTCTGAATTTGAGTTATCTTTTTCCAGCCTCTGTAAGAAATAATTCCCTCTGGATCTGGTAACTCTGGCCAAGCTCCATATTCAGAATCCTCTTCCCCCTCAGTCAAGCATTATGAACTATGAGATCCTGAGATCTCCAAGGTATTAATTTTTTTCTTTTTTTCCCCAGTTTGTAGGCAGAGGTTGGGATAGGATGACCCCAGGGAACCTTCCTCTTCATGGTCATGGTGGGAAAGAGGAAAGTGAAAATAAATTTATTTCAAGAATGTTCATTGAGAATTTTTTTTATTGTTAAAGCTTTTATTTTCAAAACATATTCATAGATATTTTTCAACATTCACCCTAGCAAAGCCTTGTGTTCCAAATATGTTCCCCTCCCCCCCTTTTCCTAGATGGTTAGTAATTCAATATATGTTAAACATGTGCATATCTTCTATACATATTTCCACATTTATCATGTTATACAGTCCAGTTCCAATGATCTTGTGATGGAGAGAACCATCTACATCCAGAGAGAGGGTTGTGTAGACTGAGTGTGGATCCTGACATAGTATTTTCACCTTTTTTGTTGTTGCATGCATTTTAATTTCTTTCTTATTTTTTTAAATCTGACTTTCTTGTGCATTTACCATTGAGAATATTCCTAATGTTTGTTTTGTATGTCTTTTTCCCCATTTCCTTTTCTGTACTCATGAAATGTTTTTGTTAATGTTATGCTATTGCTTGCCTTGATTTCTATAAGCATGGTAATGATGATACAGTATTTAGGTCCAATGGACTTTAGGGTTAATGAGTTAGGATATTGATTCATCTAAGGTACACTTAGAAAATACCACTCCCCAAATATAAATTCATATCTCTGAAAACTCCCCACAAAATCCCATCATTCACAATTTTACCCCAATAAGTGGTGTTGTTGACTCTTCAAAAATGAAGAAAAAACAAAAATACCCTTAATTTTTACTAAACATAGTAGTCTGCATGTTGCCTCTTTCATTAGATTGTGAGTTCTTTAAGAGCAAGAAACTCTTTCCAAACAATTACAGTGCTAGTTTTAAAAACAATAGATTAAAAAAATGAGAGAAATGATTTTATAACTTGATCTTTATAATATTATTTTATCTTGTATTTTTTGGGGTTTTTTTTGGTAGTGCTCCCACATCGAATAATTGTTTACCTTTTTTTTTTTAATGAATGCTTTCATGACTTTTATTAAAAGTTCATGTTTAGACTCAGTTTATCCATATGTATTTTGGGATTTCAATTAGTGCTCTTTTGCTTTTTTAAAATTTGCAATTCCATTTTCTTTTCCAATTTCACATGATATATTATTTGAATTGCCTTTCCTTCATATTTGAATATTTTTCTCCTGGCTGTTTGTAAAGGTTTTTGTTCATAGGTGAACTAAACCAATATAATACAAATGAAAATTCCATCTAAATTTTTAAGTACCATAACAAACTACCAAAAATTATTTTATAGAACTAGAAAAAATAACAAAACTAATCTGGAAGAACAAAAGGTCAAGAAGATCAAGATAATCTATGAAAAAAAAGGAAAGAAACCAGATCTCAAATAGAATATAGAGTGGTAAATAAGTAAAATAAATTAGGGATATAACAATACTATTATGTCAGTAATTTAGTATTTGATAAACCCAAAGTTCCAAGCAGAAACCCAAAGTTCATATCATATACCAAGATAAGGTCAAAATGAGTACATGATTTAGATATAAAGGGTGATATAAGCAAATTAGAAGAACAAGTAATAATTTGCTTGTCAGATCTATGGATAAGTAAAGAATTTATAACCAAACAAGAGATAGAAAGCATTATAAAATGTAAAATAAATAATTTTGATTGAAGGAGTGGAAATGCTATGTTGTGGTCCACAGTCATTTCCCAGTATTCTTTCACTGGGTGTAGCTGGTTCTCTTCATTACTGAACAATTGGAACTGATTTTGGATCATCTCATTATTGAAGAGAGCCATGTCAATCAGAATTGATCATCGTATAGTATTGTTGTTGAAGTATATAATGATCTCCTGGTTCTGCTCATTTCACTCAGCATCAGTTCATGTATGTCTCTCCTGCTGCTCATTTCTTAGAAAACAATAATATTCCATAACATTCATATACCACAATTTATTCAGCCATTCTCCAATTGATGGGCATTCACTCAGTTTCCAGTTTCTGGCCTCTATAAAAAGAGCTGCCACAAACATTTTTACACATATGGGTCCCTTTCCCTTCTTTAAAATCTCTTTGGGACATAAGCCCAGTAGTAACACTGCTGGATCAAAGAGTACGCACAGTTTGATAACTTTTTGAGCACCAACTATATACTCTTTAACCCAGCAATAACACTACTAGGTCTAAATCCCAAAAAGATACTGAAAAAAAAGGAGGGAGGACCTATTTATACAAAAACATTTATAGGCTTGCTTTATGGTGACAAAGAATTAGAAATCAAGGAGATGCCCATCAATTAGGGAATGGCTGAATAAGTTGTAGTGTGTGATTATGATGAAATATTATTGTGCTATAAGAAATGACAAGTAGGATGCTTCTTTCCACAAAATCTGGAAAACCTTACATTAACTGCTACAAAGTAAAGTGAACAGAATCAGTAACAGCAATATTGTAAAGTGATCAACTGGGAATGACTAGGCTATTCTAAGCAATACAACAATCCAAGACAATTATAATGATCCAACACAATTCCAAAGCACTCATGATGAAAAATGCTAACCATCTCTAGAGAGAGAATTGATACAGGGTCTAAATGCAGACTACAGCATACAATTTTTCATTTTATTCTTTTTGTGGTTTTTTTGGGGGGTTGTGTCTTTCACACTATGTCTAATATGGAAATATGTATATTTCCATGATTGCACATGGATAACCCATAGCAAGTGGCTTACCATCTCAGGCAAGAGGAAGGCATAGGAAGGAGGAAGAAAATTCAGAACTAATTTTTTTTTTTTAATGAGTGCTGAAGTTGTTTTTACATGCTATTGGGGAACAATTTTAAATTTTAAAAAGCAAGCTATAAGTTTAATATAAGTGTGATAAGATTATAACAAAAGAAAAATTAAAACAAAACTATTGTAACCCTAAACTTCCTTAAACAATGATATAACTTCCAAAAATAGGGACTTAAGAATACCATTGTACTCTGCCTTTATTAGACTTTATGTGGAATATGGTATTAAGTTCTAAACACTTGAGTTTGAGAAGAGCATTGATAATTTGGATAAATAGGATGATGAAAGGTTTGGGTTCATGACATATAAGGATAGACTGAAGGAAATAGGAAAAAGTTTACCTTTTTCCAGTTTACCTGGAAAAAGAGGCTCAAGAAAAACAACATAGGGGTCTTCAATTATTTGAAAGATTGTTATGTGGAGATGGGATTAAATTTACTTTGCATTCACAGGGCAAAATCACAAGATAGAAGTTATAAAGAAGTAAATTGAGAATTGATATTGGGAAAAAAACTTCTAGCAATTAGAATTGTCCAGAAGTGGAATGAGTTATCTTGAGAAGTGATAGGCTCCCCTTCTTAGTATGTCTTAATTACTTGTATTTGTTTTTTGTTTTTTTTTTGGTCTTGAAATTATTATTTTATTTTATTTATTTATCTTTTTTGGCTGAGGCAATTAGGGTTAAGTGACTTGCCCAGGATCACACAGCTAGGAAGTGTTAGGTGTCTGAGGTCAGATTTGAACTCAGGTCCTCCTAACTTCAGGGCTGGTGCTCTATCCACTGCGCCATCTAGCTGCCCCTTTGTATTTGTTTTTAGTGGAGTTTGGATAAATAGGTTTTGCTCTATGTGTTCATTGTAGAACACAATAGTCAAACCTAGGATATAACTCTTGGGTCTTTTTTTTTACATAAGTAATTAATTAGAAGTTCTACTGAACCCGAATATATCCCTTAGAGTAATAATATTTAAGAGAAAAGATAGACATAATTCTTGTCTCATACGCCTTCTCTCTAAAGACTCTGACTCCATCATCTTGCTTCCCTTCTTGGCAAGACTGAAAGTCTTCCTTGGAGAAAGTTGGTGGGGAGAAAAGGCCATATTTGTCCTTCTTAAAGTAAGCCTTCCAGACACCCCAATGTGGTGTGCTGGGAGATGGCCTCATCACATATGGGGTTCACCCCATAACTGTTATATATATATATAAAGAGGGAGGGAGAGAGAGAGAGAGAGAGAGAGAGAGAGAGAGAGAGAGAGGAGAGAGAGAGAGAGAGAGAGAGAGAGAAACAGAGACAGAGACATAGACTGTACCTACTATGGCCTATAGTAGGCCCAAATCTTACTATGAGATTAAGCACTGAGAATACAAATATAATCAAAACTATCCCTTTCCTCAAGGAACTCTTATTTTAATAAGAAAAAAGACAGCAAATAAAGGGAAACTGGGTGACATGATATGTATATATCAGAGTATTGTAGAATTCTGATTCAGTCCAAAGTGAATCAAAGCTAGTCAATAAAAACATCATTTCCCCAAGATTATAACCCAAGGTTTAAATGGGAGAGAGATGAGGTTGATGGTGACAATACTAGCAGTAAGGAGAGGTGGAGAAACCTTATTTGGGACAAGAAGTGAAAGTTTGTTTCTCAGATCAGTTCTTTTAAAATGTATGTTTTTTTTTTTCCTTCTGTTTTCAGTATACAAAATTACAAATTAAGTTCCCTCAGCCTCCCAACATTTTCACTCTGAGTACCTTTAAGCTATTTACCAAATGAATCAAGAGAAATTTCTGAGTGAAGTAGCAGCTGGTAGCTAAAGGTCCACACTTTGATGATAGTAAATAGGATTACCTACTTAGCCCCAAGGATAAAACAGATCCAATATTCCTGATTTAATTAGAATATCTGTCTCTGTGATGTGCTGAATCACAGACAGACAGCTATCTCTTGCTGGAGGGCTCCCACTTTTTTTTTTTTTTTTTTTTTGTCTTTAGTAAACTGTCTTTCAATTCAACATATTCCATTCGTAAAGTCTTCCAGGTAACTATAGCTTTACATATCATGAGAGATTTTCTTATAGCTATGAGTTAAAGAGACACTATTGCATCCTATGATTATTTTGGGATTTCACTTCTACTTCTTGTCAAACCTGGTCCACTAGAAAACCTGGCCTTTTTTCAGAAAAACCTGTGTTTTCTAGGTTCCTGACACCTCCACTAAAGACTTTCTGGGAAGGGGAGTGGGTCTTAAAGTACACTTTCTCCTAACAGTTTAAACTACCAACAATGTATGTGGCTTTAGAGTTCTTCCTTCAAATCCTGATTGCCTTTAGATTAGACCTAATGTCATTCTATGAATACCTTTTCTCATAATATTCTCAGAGCTATTCTTTAAAACATCTTTAGGCATTTTTTTGTTTGTTTGTTTTTAATGTGAGTCAGTAAACATGATTAATATGGAAATGTGTTTTTGTACAAATTTGTAAGACATATTTATAAATATATTTGTAATAGTTTTTTTTTTCCTTTTCTTCTCATTTAGATGATTGGGGGGATAGAAGAAGGCAGGGAGAGAATTTGGAAATTAAAAAAAAGAATTTAAAAGTCTCCGTTTTTAAAAAAATAGAGTAAAAATAAAATAAGTAGAATTAAAGTCAATCAGTAAAAGTTGACCTTATGCAAACATATAAAAGAACTAGAATTTTTCACTATGGGGAATTCCTAATATGGATAGTACAGAACTCAAGTTCTCTATTTTAATAGATAATTCCTATGGATAATTCTTTAATGGATAATTTCCTTGTCTGAGATATACAGGATTTAAGTGTTTTACTCAGAGAAACACAACTGGTGTTAGCATTAGAGTTTAAACTTAAATCCTCCTGAATCTCAGACCATTTAACATTCATTACCTATGTTACTCCAGGAAAATCACTTAACCTTGTTAGGTCTCAAATTCCCCATTACTAAGATGAAAGTCCTAAACTAGATAAGAGCTTGGGGTTGGAGGGCTCTAGGATCTCTTCTGATTTGAAATCCTTGCCTCTATGATACAACATTTCATAATGGATAGAAATTGAAAAAACTTCTATAGAAAAAAACAAACAATAAATCACTTTTATCACATCTTATATGTTGTAGAGTGTTCATTTTTTTTTTTTAAATCATATTCTATCTAACACAGACACCTTCTTATTTCTTCTTTTTGGATCTGAGGAGAGGTTTCTGTAGCAAAAAGCTATTTATAATATAAATATATTATATCTATTTTTTAAAAATTATGCCCAGATGTAAGCCATTAAATAAATACAACCAAAGAAAAGACATTAATTCAGCACAGGATTCATGATTTAAATAGAACAAGAACTATGGTAGATCAGACCATAAGTTGACACAATTTTGCATCTATTTAAAGATTTATTAACTATCTGGGAAAGTAGACTTAGTAAATAAACTGCTGAACCTGGAGTCATGAAGACTGATCTTCCTGAATTCAAATCTTGTTAAACATTTACTAGGACACTGTTTCAAAGTGATATTATGTTGTAATGACTAAAATAAATAACTTTTTCAGAGCAAAACTGAGAATCACTAAAAACTGAAATTCATTGTTATGGAATATTATTGTTCTATAAGAAACAATCAACAGGATGATTTCAGAGAGGCCTGGAGAAACTTACATGAACTGATGCTAAGTGAAGTGAGCAGAACCAGGAGATCATTATACAAGATAACAATATTATACAACAATCAATTCTGATGAACATGACTCTTTTCAACAATGAGATGATTCAGACCAGTTCCATCTCCACATAGAGAGAGGTCTTGTGGGGACTGAATGTGGATTCTAACATAACATTCTCACTCTTATTGTTGTTCAGTTGCATTTTATTTTCTTATTCATTTTATTTCTTTTTTGATTTGATCTTTCTGGTGTAGCAAGATAACTGTATTGGATATTGGATTTAATATATATTTTAACATATATAGCATATATTGGATTGCTTGCCATCTAGGGGAGGAGTGGGGGGAAGGAGGGGAAAACCATGCAAGGGTCAATGTTGAAAAATTACCCATGCATATGTTTTAAAAATAAAAAGCTTTAATAAAAAATATAAAAATTGACAAAAAATGTAGAAAATCCTGCAGAGCTTTCAATTTGATTCATTGAACAATGATTAAGTGACTACTATGTACCAAGCACGATAGGTATCAATAAGAACATAAAAACAAAAAAAGGAAAAAAAAAACTGAAATTCATTCTACTTCAAACAGTGTGGTTATATAACAAGAGTCCAGAGATTCAACAATAGTCCTATAATTTGTAGGAATCAATATTGCAATGGGACATTACACTTAGACATATGCACAGTATCCAGGTATACCTTTATGTACCTGCAATATTCTTATCATAATCTGCACCTTGATGGAGAAAACTTTTCTAGAGTATGGTTATTCATAGTTGCTATAGCCTCTCTACTACTTTTTTCTTCTCTTTCCTCTCCCTTTTTCCATTTCCACGAAGCTCTAACATAGGAGGAAGAAGGAAACATATTTCAGGGCTTCA